>NW_017617410.1:47500-622500 GCF_001879475.1 Ipomoea nil
TGCGCTGAAAGGTGGCGCCGAAGAAGCACCTGGGCAAGACCGAAGGCGGCTGAGTGGCTATGGTGCTGGTAGGGGCTGCTGGAGTGCGCGGAAGGTGGACCTACCTCCATGCATGCAGGGAAGACGCCGCTGCCTCCAAAACCCTTCGCGGCAGTGGTACGCTGCCTTCCCAGACAGCAGAATTCTAGCTCTCCATAAGTGATAAAGAACTGCCAGAAGCAAAGTCATGTTATCCTGATTACACACGTCTAATGCATGCTTAACCCATGAAGGGAATGTGTTGCCAGCAATAGAAGAGATAGGCAAAGAAGAAACATTCCACACAAGTTGAGAAAATTCACATAAGACAAGAACATGCATTGTATTCTCATGAGTATGGTCACACATTGGGCATGATAGATTCACTTCTACCCTCTTTAAAAGCAAGTTCGTGGTGGTCGGGAGAATATCATTAAGAGCCCTCCATAAAAAAAGTTTTCCATTTGGGAGGAACCTTCAACTTCCATAAGGTGATCCATTTGTCAAAGTCCCTAGGGTGATTTTCATAATCACCAATAATGTGTCTATAACCACTCTTCACAAAATAACAACCCCTTGTGTCTCCTAACCAAAACCATGAGTCCTCGTAGCCAGGGCTAATAGGGATCCTAAAGATACGAACCGCATCATTAGGATCAAAGATATCAACCAAGATTTCAAGGTCCCACAAATTTGTACTTTGGTCAATCAAACCAGATACCAAAGAGCCACTTAGAGGGGACGACATGGTGGTCTGCACCATGGGGCTCGGGTCATCAGGTAGCCAAGGATGTCCCTAAATTAAAGCAGACTTACCATCCCCAATCCTGCGCCTCACTCCACCGCAGACCAGATCATGAGCATCCATAATACTACGCCAGCAATAACTAGGACAATTACCCACAATGACATCAATAAAAGAAGTTCTAGGAAATTATCTAGCCTTATAAATCCATGCAACCAAAGAATGAGGCTTAGTTAGGAACCTCCAAGCTTGTTTACCCAACATAGCCAAGTTAAGAATCCAAAGATCCTTGAAACCAAACCCTCATACTTCTTAGACACACATAAACGATCCCATGCTCTCTAGTGAATTACTTCTTCATTCCCAGTACCCCACCAATACCGATTCATGGTTTGTTCAATAGATAGGCAAACAGTCTCAGGTAGCAAGAAAACACTCATAGAAAAGGTAGGCATAGATTGAGCCACACTTGTTCCACGAACCAATTCTCTGCCTGATCTTATTCTCAACGTAAGAGAAGGTTGCTTTCTTATTCCTCCCTACGAACGCATGCAAACCCAGATATTTACCAAAATTTGAAGCCTATGCAACACCTAGCACAAGTTCCACCTCATCCATGAATTCATCTGATGTATTCTTGCTAAAACAGACACTTGATTTATGATAATTAGCCACCTGACCTCACAAGTTCTCAAAAACACTCAGACAGTGCTTAATAACACCTGCTTCCTGGGCATTTTCTTTAAAGAAAAGGAGGTTGTCATCTGCAAAGAAAAGATGGGAGATAGGAGGAGCACCCCTAGCCGCCCTACACCCATGAATAGATCCCTCCTCTTGAGCTTTCTGTAACAACAGAGAGTGCCCCCCCCCCCCCCTCCGCACAGATAATAAACAAATAAAGCGATAATGGGTTCCCCTGTCATAAGCCACGAGTGGGGGTTACACTTCCGCTACTAACACCATTTATCAGGAAATTATAAGATACCGTAGTAACACAGAGTATAATCAAATCTACCCACATTTCTGCAAATCCTAACGCCAATAACATCCTCCGCAGGAAAGTCCATTCCATTCGGTCATAAGCCTTAGCCATGTCCATTTTAAGGGCACCCCAACCTACCGCCCCACATTGCTTTCTATTAAGATAATGACCCACCTCCGCAACCACAAGGATATTATTAGTAATTAGTCTGTCTGGGATAAAAACAATTTAGGACTCAGAGATTAAGCCACCCAGAAGTGGTTTCATCCTATTGGTTAACATCTTGGCCATAACCTTGTAGGCAACATTACATAGTGCAATAGGCCTAAGGTTAGACACAGACTCCAGGACATTCTTCTTAGGGATGAAAACCACATTAGTATATTCAGGCCCTCCGGGAAAAAGCAAGAGTTTAAATAATTAATCACAAAGAATGACACATCCCCCCCCCCCCCACCCCCCAACCACATCCCAAAAGTACTAATAGAAACCTCGGTCCATCCCATCTAGGCCAGGAGCCTTATTAGGAAACATAGAAAACAGGTCAGACTTAACTTCATCAAACTCAAAAGGGCGTAGGAGGGTATCATTATCAATCTAGGAGATACGGGGAGCAATAGAGTCAAAAAATGAGTGCCCATAGGCAGAACCACTTGACTTGAAGGTATTATCAAAATATTCAACACAACAGTTTTCATAGCATCACCCTCAACCCAGTCCCCAGCTTCATTTCTAAGCTTAACAAGAGTGTTTTTCTTCTTACGAGCAGAGTCATACGTGTGGTAGAATTTCATGTTTGCATCTTCTCCCTTCAGCCAGTGCTGCTTGCCGCGTTGCCTCCAAAATACATCTTCTTGTGCCTCGAGACGGCTCAACTGCAGCTCATTATGTTGGAACTTAGCCAAGGCGGCTAGGTCCCTGAGGCCCCTCAGTGCCAACTGATCCTTACGAAGACTCTTGATATGTTCACCAAATTTGTGGAAGTGATCCCCTCCCCACTTTAACAAGCGTTCCCCACAAAGCTGTAGGCAACCCAACAGACCATCCTCCCTCCCATCCTGCCATGCTCCTTCCACCACACCTCCTACAGCCCTCATCTAGCAGCCAAGCCATCTCAAAATGGAAACCCTCCTCTTCCCACCACCCCTCTTGCGTGTGTCATTGACACTCAGAAAAAGGACTGAATGGTCAGAAGAGCGAGTAATGATATTCCCCACATTCGCACCAACCTGCACTTGCCAACACTTTATATAGCCTCTTTTCCATCCAATCACTAGTGCCCCTACCCCTCTCCCAAGTGAACCGATAACCTCTCATCGGCAATTTTACCAAACCGCACTCATCCACAACAATCTAAGAAAACATGGTAATAATGTATCTGTTGAATAAAAAAATGATGTTCTTAGTATATCCTCAATTAATAGCACCCCTTGTTTTAAAACGAATGATGGAAAATGTTGTAATAAATTGAAGACAATATTAACCTCTTTAATTTAGTAAACATTTAATGCTTATAGGGAATAGGGACACAGCCTACCATACCCAACTATTTCATGTTTTCTTCTTTTTCCTTTTTTTTTTTTTTTTTTTTTTGCTTCATTACAAACCCACATAATGCTGACGTCTATGTCACTGCCTAGGCAAGGGAGGACTGGCCATGCCAGGTCCAATGTTTGAACTTTTGAAGGGCCCTGTCTAATTTATGAGTTTTTTTTTTTTTTTTTTTTTTTAAATTTTTTTTTATGAATATAGTTATAATCTACAAATCTAATAAGAGCCAATAAAGTTAGACCCCTAACAGGAAATTAAAAATGTTGGTGTAATTGTTTGCTTAAATGAATGGTCATATTATTTTGATTTTAGTATTTTTTTATTTTCCTTATTTTCCCATCTATTATATCAATTACTTTTCTTAAATACATTTGTATTCCGTCAGTGTAAACCTTAGTAACGAAATATTCCGTTAGCTATTTGTTATTCTTAATTTACTCATTGATTTTCATAAGAAAAGTCTTATGTTCGAACTCATCCCAATAAAAATTGTCATAATTGTTAAACATATACTATGAATATGTTAGAGTGTATTAAAAATACAATATAAAATTTAACATTAACTTTAGTTAATTAATTAGAATCACGCAGTGGACATTGATGAAATGGTACACCTTATTTATAGTATATATTCAACACAGATGAGAAAGTATGTCTATTATCATTATCTTTTTGGAGAAGAAGGATTTGGTTATGGTTTTGAAGGTGCACTGCGCCAAGGCACTAAAATTACAGTGAAGTACACCAGGGGAATAAATCAAATCAAGAATTCATTTTTAGCGGAAGTGGAACAAGATGAAGCATGTATCACGCCAATTAATAGGGTTTTGTGTTGCAAAAACTATACTTAGGGTACTATCCAATGAGGATGTTTCCCTCTAAAATTGCTATTGCACCAATTAATCCAATATTTCAGCCGCAGGTCATAGTTATGCATTCTTGAAATATTTACGTTTATGAAAAATTTGATAATCTTGCATTGATATACGTCAGGATACCGAATGATACTTTGATAAATTCTGAAACACTAATTTAAAAATACACATTGAGCACCAGATAATCGTGCAATGCACGAGTGATAACTAGTTTTTTTTTTTTGTTTTTTGTTTTTTTTTGTTTTAAATATAAGCCAACAATTTCAAATCATGGTCTCAAAATTATACTTTATTCTTTTCATTTAATTACTACAATTATATATATATATATATATATATATATATATATATATATATATATATATATATATTCTAATTCATATGAAAACTATCCACCATCTATGTGAGAAGTGAGAACTAGGAATAAACCTAGGGTGTGTTTGGTTCATGAGTTTACACGCCAATCAAAATCACAGTTAGTGTTTGATTGATAACTTTTTAGAACACAAATATGAAATTTGATTACTCATTCAATTAAAACGTCATTCTCTAATTAAAAACGGGTATCATTCCATCTTATTGGTAATATGATTTTTTAAGTTTTAATTAGTGCTTGTAGATTTTTGTTTTGATTTTGTTTTTCATCGTGGTGCTTTAGATGTCATAATGTTATATGATCAATTGCCTTGATTTTTTGGGTTTTTGTTTTTTTGTTTTTGTTTTTTTTTTCTTTTGTTTTGTTTTGTTTTGTTTTTTTTTTTGTTTTTTGTGTTGTTTTGTATTTTCAAAACTTTTATTCCCATTATAGGGTCATACATAACCAAACATCAATATTGTTAATCATTCCAATTACACCCTACTACCAAACTAGCAAAATACTTTTACCAAAACCCATTACATTACCAATAATTTGATTCTCATTCTGATTCCGATTCAAATTCTCATGTGTGAACCAAAACACCCCTAAGTTGTCCATCTAGTAGATTTAACTCTTTAAAATACGGTAAAAAAGAGCTTATCAGTTTCATAAATATTATACACTTTGGCGTTTGTAATAGTTATAAAATTGACCCCATTTCTTAATTTTATATATATATATATATATATATATATATATATATATATATATATATATATATATATATATATATATTAATTTTCAATCATTAGATCTACTAGATGGATATATCATATTTGTCTACAAATTTCACACGGAGAGTAATTCTCATAAGAGACATGACCATATATAATTAGAATTAAATGAGAAGTAGGCTCTCTGTGAGAAGTGCATACTATTCTAATATGTTTATACAACATTTCAATGGCTATGAAATAAGAGCGTGACGCGCCCGTCTGGGCACCTAAGTGCCAACACGCGCTCGGGAACCTTCTCTTTTTTTATCTCACCTTGTGGACCACACAAAAAATTAGTCTTGCAAGATAAGAAACATAGAAAAAACCTTCATTCTTATCAACCAAAAAATCATATGTTGATTTTTTCTTCCTCAAAAACTAAACAAAAACCACTGATGTGGTTGCTCTAAGGGAGAAAAAAGACGAGAACAAATTTATTTGTTTATTTTATAAAAAAAGGCAGAGAAAGGTACGGAGTACAAATTTTTTGGAGTTGACAAACTGCTCGTACTTTTTATACACTAAGAGCATGGTTATCAGTGATTATTTTGGAGTGAGTTAAATTCATTTTTGGTTCTACATTTATTGCGCATTGGACACATTTTTATCAAGGTATTTTTGCTCCGTGAAATAGAAGGGTATTTTTGTCCTTTCTGGTACTATTTTTCATCAGCCTTATTGCTTGCTCTGTTTCTCCTCCACACCTCTCTGTCGTCATCTTCTCTCTCACATGGAAAACCAAAACTAAAAGAGCAGCGAGCGGTGTTCGAGAAGGAGCTTTAAGAGGAAGCTGGAAGAGGTTTTGGAGCACGATTAGTTGAGGATCATTTCTCTCTCTGTCGAAGAAGCTCACCTATGAAACCCCGCAAATCTAAATTCTATTTAGGGATTAATTAAGTAATTAATCATAATCTAATTGATAATTTATTCTTTTAATTCCTGAAAATTCAATAGTCGGGGACTAGTAATTGACTAGTCAACCCAAGTCAATGAGTTGTACTCTAAGCTTTGTGAATAGTTCCCTTGTTCCCTTACACTTCTTCATCTTAGTAAGGGTAACGAAGACATTTCACCTCATGATTGTATTCCAAGCTAACCTAGAAGACACCTTTCATTCTTTCCCTTACACTTTCAAAACATAAGCTCTTCTTTCTCTCTAGAAATTTAGCTAGCTTTTCCTTCAAGCTAAGTTTGGGGTTTCCAATATCTTCAAAGTTTGTCTCCAAGATTCCACCTTTCCGACTCTTGAGCATCTAGGAGGGTAAGATCTATGTTCCTTTTGTGTTTTTAGTGCTTTCTAAGGTATATTTTTCTAAAGATGAAATCTTTATGGTCTTTTGGTGTGTTCTTGAAGTTGAGGTTGAAGGAGAACCTTGTTTGGAGCTTTGAGAAGTGTTATAAGTGAAGGTTTAGTCTTCAAGAGGTAACCCATACTTTACAAAATCTATTTTACTTACCTATATGATGATTTATTGGATTCTATATGTGATTTTGCTATGAAATGTGAGTGTTGATGCATTGTCTTGTGAAAATGCATATCTAGAGCTTGTTATTAGGGTTCTTGTATGCCATTGCTTGGCTATTCCTTTGATTCAAGTCATATTGTTGTATTTTGTGAGATTTTGGACTTAAATTTGAGCTTGGTGTTGTAAATCCCCGAAGGGATTATTTGGTACAGGGTTGTGTACCCGCGGGCGGAACGGCGGGTAGGGTCCACCCGCCGCCTCACCCGCGGGGTACATTGGTTGTGGGCTATGGTTCCCGCGGGCGGATCCACGGGTGGGGGTCCACCCGTGGCCCCACCCGCGGGGTACGTATATGGTGGTTGAGGGGATTTGTTCCCCGTGATTCTTTTGACTCGGTATTTGATGTTTTGACTTCCTGATGTTCTTTTGTGGAACTATTTGAGTGTCTTCTTGATGTTTCATATGTCTAGAACTATATGGTAGGATTCCTTGTAGGTTTTGGTGTCTTGAATCGTGCTAAGTGTTCAACCTTGTGATTCGTTGAACCATGATGAGTCTTGTGTGTTCTTCGGAACGATGTTTAGTTTACCCGTTTGATAAGCATGCTAGTTCGGTGTTTAAATGCTAGCGTGTGTGGTTAGTTCTTTCCTATTGTGGCTGATGACTTGTGTTGATCGTCGTTGTTGTCGGATTGTGATCCTTTCCTAGTTGAGTATGGTTTCATATCTTCGTTGTGATCCGTTGGTTGATTCTTATGATGGTGTTGTTTGTGTGGCTGTACCTGGATTGCACGATTAATGGAATGGGACATTAGTCACCAAGGTACGGCAGTGATCCTCGTGGTGGCCATGACGTTATTATGGAGTTTGTGACTTGTGTGTCGGGTTCACGTATTTCTTGGGAGGCATGTGTTGCCAAAGTGTGTGATCGGTACCCTCGTGTACTATGAATTGGTGGAAATTGTTGGCGGTTGTCGGCGGATGGGGACGACGGTCCTCGGAGGGATAAGGTTGGACTTGGCTGTACAGGGGTCCTGGAGGTAATGGTTGGAACTAGCTATAAGGTTGGGGGTAGCCATAAGGTTGGAACCGGGTATAAGGAAGGATTATTGTATTTGTGACATGTGTTGCCATGAAGGCATGAGTTGCCGATGTGTGTTTCCTTATCTGTGACGAGTGATGTCAGGGGGGCATGTGTTGCCAACGTGTGTCTTTATTCTTACATGATGAGCATGTCGGGTGATATTCTACTGAGTGATGGTAGAATATACCTTGAGCCTTACTTGTGTTGTCGTTGTTGCTTCTTGATGTCTTGGGATGTGTTCCCTTATTCTTGTTGTGAGTGGCATAGAGTCTTTGTGGTTGACTTCTATCTTGGGCTTTGAACTTATATATACAGTATTCCGTTTCGAAATGATTTTGCAATAAACTATCTCTCTATATATGCTATTGACGTGTATTGATGGGTTACCAGCATTATTCGCTGACCGGGCGTCGTCCCATTTATTTATGTGTTTTACAGGTCCCGAGTAGTGGGAAGCGCGATATAGAGATGGCTAGTGTAGTTTCCCTCAGACTCTGTTTAGTTTTGTTATGGGTGCCTGTTTTGATAGACAATAGATTCTTGTTGGTTTGACCTTGTCTTATGTTAGACTTCTAGACTGTGATGTGATGATGTTCATGCCTGTGCGTTCACTATATTGTGGACGTGGCATAACACTCTTCGTTTTCTAGTTTTATATAGTTAGACTTCCGCTGTGATTTTCTTATATTGTGGTTAGATTATCTTGCTTATTTAAGTTTATAATGGCATGGAAATCGGGGGTGTTACAGTTGGTATCAGAGCCTAGGTTTGACCCTAGGATGATAGAGTCTAGACTTCTAAGTGGTTAAGTGTGGTTTAAGACCCTAAGACGACCGTAAGAATCTAAGTGCTTAGGACTTAGGATTCTTAGGATGCGCGGTGAGCTGTGTGTTGTTTACAGTTGCTTGTTTGCTTGTTGTTTTGTTTGTAACAGTGTTGTTGTTGTAGAAGCTTTGCGATGCCTCCCCGTCAGCGTGCACGTACACCGAAGAACCCGACGAACGAACAGCTTGCCCAGAATCTGCAGCAGCTCACACAGACTATGCAGACCCTGAGCGAGGCGTTGTTGCACAACAACCATCCCGTGCCACCTCCTCAGCCTACCGGGCATAGAGATATAGGGCGCCTTGTGTCGGGCCATAGACCTCCGACGTTCGCGGGCGAGGAAGACCCCGTTGTTCTTGAAGAGTGGGTAAGGACGTTTGACAAGATCTTTTCTGTTGTTGGATGCCTGGAGGAGCGACGAGTGGAGCTTGCAACGTTCTACTTCAGCCACGAGGCCGACTTGTGGTGGATACACGAGGGCCCAGCTTGTCTCGAGGAGCCTGACTTTGACTGGACGGCCTTGAAGGATCGGATGCGGGAGTGGTTCTATCCAGCGCATGTTCGAGCCGCGATGTATGAGGAATTCCTGCACCTTCAACAAGGTTCCTCATTGGTGGTTGAGTACCACAAGAAGTTTCTAGAGCTCGCTCGCTTCGCCAGGATGCTAGTCCCTACCGAGCTCGCCAAAGTTTAGAAGTTCGTAGCTGGTTTGAACTACGAAGCACGAAAGGCCTTATCTGTGAGTAGGCCGAGTTCTTTGAAGGAAGCATACCTGAGTGCCCCGGACTTGTATCGGGTACATCAGCTGCAACGTGGATCCTATGAGCTTGGAAGGAAGAGGACCGAGAGTGGAGGATCTTCCAACTTCAAGAGGCCCAGGCAGAACTTCCAAGCCAAGAACGCGCCTCCCCTTTCTCAAGGACCATCTCGAACGGAGCCCGGGAGTCAAGCCAGGACGTTCCCGAGCCGTAGGTGTGGGAAAGAGCATGTAGGCAAGGATTGCAATGGCCAAGCGTTTCGGTGTTACCGTTGTAGAGATCGAGGACATAAGATCGCCGAGTGCCCTCAGCAAGCCAATCAAAGGGCGTTGCCACCATCTATGGGATCCGGTGGAGCAGCAAAAGGGAGCTCGAGTCGTGGAGCAGCCGGGGCCAGACCATCTGGTAGAGTTTTTGTGATGGGGCGATCTCAGGCAGAGACGAAGGGCTTAGTTGAGGAGGAGATAGTAGGTAATCCTTTTTCTAGCCTACCTTGGTCTTTAGAACACAACTTGTTCTTTGTTACTTTTGTGTGTAGTCTTGTTTCCTTCGTTGCCTTTTGTGTTGCCTTGTCTTCTTTGTTGTATGATTCTCTTGGTTTTAAGTGAAAGCCTTCCTTCGTTGCCTTTTGTGTTGCCTTGTCTTCTTTGTTGTATGATTCTCTTGGTTTTAAGTGAAAGCCTTTTGAAGAGGTAATTGTCCACCTCTAAAATGAATCATGCTTGTGTTGATCCCTTAGCCTTGCATATATGTTTTTGTAACTCATCCTTCTTGTGAGTCACCTAAATTTATCTAAGTGTTCCTTGAATTTAGAATAGAAAAACCCATAGAATTCCTTCTTTTGTAACCTAAAATACCAATTAGTTTTAATTGTAAGCTTTAGTTTCGAACCCGAGTGTATCGATATCAACCCAACCCTTGAACCACTTGAACTAATTATGTTTCTTAGACTTTATCTAATTTTAATTCCATTTAACCCATAAATTCTCACTTTACCCAAAATCCCCAAATTAAATCATCTTCTTTTCCCAATTTTACCCCAACACCCTTATTTTCTCCCTCCCCTCCCTCTACCCGTGAACACAGCCGAACCACCCCTCCCCACCACCCGTCAACAACCCGTCCTCACCGTGACCAAGCCACCGCCGACGCCACCTGCAGTCACCGCCGATCGTCAGGACGCTGCCGCCGGAGCATCGCCGCCGTGCCGAGGAGCTGACGCGAAGCGAGAAAAGAAGAAGAAAAAGAGGAGGAAAGCCTTGGGTCCTTTCGTTGAGCTTTGGGTCACCTTTCAATCATGCCTAGGAGAACAAGTTTGGCAAGGAAAGTGGAATGGGTGGATGCCCATTATCTCGTTTTAGAAGGTAAAGCTTTCGACCCGGAATCTTTTCCAAGTTCTTTGTTAGATATGCTAAGATATCAAGGCTTGTTAGATGGGTTTCTCGCCATAAGGGCCGAGACATACCCAAGCTTGGTTAAGGAGTTTTATCGTCACATGGTTGTGACAAAAGATGGTGGAAAGCTTGAAATCACCTCTAAAGTGAGGGGTGTGAAAGTGGTTCTGTCTGAAAAGAGGCTAGCTCAGCTCTTAAGTTTAACCGCTACGGGAGTTTCTCTGTACAGTGGTAACTCTTAGATTAGTACGGATACCATGGGGTACCAGGACTATTTGAGTTATCTGATGGGCCGGACGAGTGGTTTCACTCAAGCCTCCAGACCGGAGAAGAAATGGTTGTCGGCCGAGCAAAGAATCTTGGTGATGCTTGTATCGGATTGTTTGGTGCCCAATAACAACAAAAGTCGGTTGTTGGGAAAGCTGGAGTGTACCTTTGCTTTTTGTCTGAAGAATATGGTAAAGTTTAATCTGCCTGCCTTGATGTTGCAACACATGGTTTTCTGTCGAGACCACAACTGGAAGAGCCTACCTTATGGGATGGTTTTGAGTTGGATTTTTGTCAAGAAGGGCGTGAGTGTGGAAGGTTGTGTACCGAAGGCCGTAGGAAAAATGGTGTTGGATGCCATCAATCTGCGGAGTTGCAACTTGTTCCAGTTGGACGACGGTGATTATATCACTCTTGAAGAAGTTGCTAGGAAAACCCCCGAGGAGAGAGATGAGTTGGTTGCAGAGCTCGAGATCGCTGTCGGGAAGTTGAACCTCGCGGTTCAGAGCATAGGAGGTGATGTGGGGGATGAAGAAGAAGGAGGCCATGAAGAGGAAGCGAAAGTGGGAGAAGCTGCCGAAGTTGAGGAAAGTGATCCGGAGAATGAAGAGAACCGAAAGAGGAGAGAAGCCTGAACCAAGAGAGAGCACGATGCTATGACACACGAGGAACATGTGGTCACCCTTCTACGTCAACAAAACTGGATGACCGAAGAGGGCTTTGCTTTTATGAAGACGCAGTTCGTTGTTGTTCACCAGAGGCTAGATCAGATAGAGGCCAGCTCGAGCCGTAGAGGAGATGACGAGGAGTCCGATGAAGACACCGAAGAATCGGAGAGCGAGTCGTTCTTGCGCGGTGTTGTGGTAATCCCGTCTACCTTTCCTTAGCTTGTTGTTATCTTTTAGTTGTTGCTACCGTTTGCTAGTTGCTTGTTGTTTGACTTGTGTGTTCGTTCTTGTTTCTAGTTTTGTTGAGTTGTTAGCTTTGTGGGTTATGCTAGGGGCTAGTTGTTTAGATCTTGGTGTTGGTTAGAAGTTTGGTTGTTGTGTTTGGCTTAGAGTTTGTTATGCTCAATGTTATCAGTTGGTTATTTCTTTCAATCCTTTCAATGCTATGATTTCTTGCTTGTTTTGGTATCATTTGAACCCTCTAAGTTTGAACCAAAAGGATATTTTTGACACTCTTGTCACATTGTTGTTTCATTCTACCGTTTTGTTTTGATTTATCGTACCCAAACTTCGGGGACTAAGCTTCTTTTAAGGGGGAGAGGATGTGACACCCCGCAAATCTAAATTCTATTTAAAGATTAATTAAGTAATTAATCCTAATCTAATTGGTAATTTATTCCTTTAATTCCTGAAAATTCAATAGTCGGGGACTAGTAATTGAGTAGTCAACCCAAGTCAATGAGTTGTACTCTAAGCTTTGTGAATAGTTCCCTTGTTCCCTTACACTTCTTCATCTTAGTAAGGGTAATGAAGACATTTCACCTCATGATTGTATTCCAAGCTAACCTAGAAGACACCTTTCGTTCTTTCCCTTACACTTTCAAAACATAAGCTCTTCCTTCTCTCTAGAAATTTAGCTAGCTTTTAATTCAAGCTAAGTTTGGGGTTTCCAAGATCTTCAAAGTTTGTCTCCAAGATTCCACCTTTCCTACTCTTGAGCATCTAGGAGGGTAAGATCTATGTTCCTTTTGTGTTTTTAGTGCTTTCTAAGGTATATTTTTCTAAAGATGAAATCTTTATGGTCTTTTGGTGTGTTCTTGAAGTCGAGGTTGAAGAAGAACCTTGTTAGGAGCTTTGAGAAGTGTTATAAGTGAAGGTTTAGTCTTCAAGACGTAACCCATGCTTTACAAAATCTATTTTACTTACCTATATGATGATTTATTGGATTCTACATGTGATTTTGCTATGAAATGTGAGTGTTGATGCATTGTCTTGTGAAAATGCATATCTAGAGCTTGTTATTAGGGTTCTTGTATGCCATTGCGTGGCTATTCCTTTGATTCAAGTCATATTGTTGTATTTTGTGAGATTTTTGAGTGTTTTGGACTTGAATTTGAGCTTGGTGTTGAAAATCCCCGAAGGAATTATTTGGTACAGGGTTCTGTACTCGCGGGCGGAACGGCGGGTAGCGTTCCACCCGCGGCCCCACCCGAGAGGTACGTTGGTTGTGGGATATGGTTCTCACGGGCGGAACCACGGGTGGGAGTCCACCCGTGGCCCCACCCGCGGGGTACGTATATGGTGGTTGAGGGGATTTGTTCCCCGTGATTCTATTGACTCGATATTTGATGTTTTGACTTCCCGATGTTCTTTTGTGGAACTATTTGAGTGTCTTCTTGATGTTTCGTATGTACAGAACTATATGGTAGGATTCCATGTATGTTTTGGTGTCTTGAATCGTGCTAAGTGTTCGACCTTGTGATTCGTTGAACCATGATGAGTCTTGTGTGTTCTTCGGAACGATGTTTAGTTTACCCATTTGATAAGCATGTGTAACACCCCAGATTTTCAAGACATTTTAAGCTTATATAATAAAGGTAATATCTCATTACATCCCAAAGTATATCATAAGTGTACGGGGTGCTATGTCACACCTGGGCTAGAGAACCCAGGTGCACAGGCTATCTAACTAATATCCATTGAAACACAATGCATAATATGGCACGCAGGCCGAAAGGGAAACTACTCTACTTCTACGCTCCAGTTCTAGCGCGCTCCAGTGCTCTAGTCCTCTGTGCCTGAAAGCCAAATATATCTGTTCAGCGAGAGATGCTGGTAACCCACTCCAACGCGTTGAAATACAATACATATAGAGATATATATATAGATATATGAAAACCATTTTGAGCATGAAGATATATCCTACGAACTCTAGCTTTAAAACCGGGAATGACTCGACAGATAAGGCCAGACACAAGCAACAGTTATAACGAGCATATGCAGTTCACAACAGATAAGGCAGATAAGGCAAAGCATAAACAATGATCATAACCCAACATGGACAATCCCCAATATAAATCCCATAGTCACATCCCCCAAGGCACTCATAGTCACAATTTGTCCATATCACACACATAACGCACATTGTTGGCGCCACGGGACCGATCGCATGCCCATACATGAGGGTCAGCGCATATAGCTCTGACATAGCCCCGCAGCACCATGCCCCGTATCGCAATACGGGGAGGTCGATCGCAACCGACCGATGAACCGCAGCTCATCATAATGTTTGATCGCAACCAAACAGTGGACCGCAGCCCAAGAGAGTGTCATCTGACCGCAGCCAGGATAAAGGACGAACCGCAGCTCGTATAGAAACGTTTGATCGCAACCAAAC
Organism: Ipomoea nil; assembly: GCF_001879475.1. Classification (NCBI taxonomy): domain Eukaryota; kingdom Viridiplantae; phylum Streptophyta; class Magnoliopsida; order Solanales; family Convolvulaceae; genus Ipomoea; species Ipomoea nil. Next base: position 61,944 of record NW_017617410.1, read on the forward strand.
GGTGGACCGCAGCCCAAGAGAATGTCATCTGACCGCAGCCAGGAATACCAATCTGACCGCAGCCAGCTTCTGAACCGCAGCTCAGGATAACCAATCCGATCGCAACCGAATTGGGGTAGCACACACACATAACACATAGCAAGCACATGCAACCCACGTTACACATCGGGAAGGGGGATAAAGCGTATAACAAACCTATGCGTGATCCATCACATACTAAGAATAGTCCTAAGGGGTTCATTCTTCCTTCACCTAGGTCAACGGGATACCAATTCATCTAGCATGCGATATAACAGACTCATAAACCTACGAACGGCACCCGAAACATCAAACTAGACATAGGCACGACAAACGGGGTCCGTTGGGACACCACGGGGATCGGGGAAACATCAAACGGGGAAGCCGGGAGCCCGAGGTAGTGTAATTTCCAGCGGGTAGCCGGTGGGTGGGGGTCCACCCGCCGGCTGCCACTGTTCCGGGCAGTGGTTGCCCGGCGGGCAGCTGCCCGCCCGCCGGCTGCCCGCTGCCGGAGCTGCCCGAGAATGCCACGGGTAAGTGGCGGGTCCCCTACCCCCACCTACCCCCCACTGACTCTTTTCATCACTTTTCGCCCCGGGAACCGTTGTGGAACCCGAAACCATGCTTAGACACTTTACAACGCAATTAACAACAACAAGTAGACAATTAACGGATCAAATACGGGAAACGAACGGTACATAACCTAACATGCTTTTCTAATCATAATCAACACCCAAACATGCGATTTCCCACCCGATAATCCAAGAATAAGATCATACGATACAACCTAGGGTTCTAATCACTTTTATATCAACAAGAATACGGTTCGTCTTCTAATTGCAAGATTCGGTAGGAACAACACATAATCATCAAGGATACCAATTAATCATCAAGAACACCATAATCATCAAGAACAACACATAATCATCAAAATCCCAATTAATCATCAAGAACATCATAATTATCAAGAAACTCCCAATATCAAGATTATCAAGATTCCCCATGGAATCATTAAATCAACATCAATAATAATCATAGTAATTCGCCATTTACAATCATATGGGGGAAACCCTAAGGGGAAATCATAGCTATAAAAATAGGTTTTGTTGAGACATGGGTTACCTCTTAGCCTTAATTAATTCCTTGGCTATGAAGGATCTTTCTTTAAGCTTTCTTGCTTTCTTGATTTCTTCTAAGGGAATTCTTGGAGCTCTCCTGGGGTGGTGGGGCGTCTAGGCGTGTGGGAAGTTCTAGGTGTCTCCTAAGTCCCTTATTTATATATTTAGGAGTCCTAATTAGGAATTAATACTATAGGCTTGCTAATTCTATTTCTTTCGGAACTAAGGATTGGGTTTAGGGGTTGGGTATATATATATGAGGGCCCATGGACTACGGTGGGCCTTTTTCCCTAATTGATCATTATGATTTATTCCTTCTCTTGGGCTTATTGATTGATTAATTTAAATGGTTTTAGGGGCCGTAACACGGGGTGTTACAGCATGCTAGTTCGGTGTTTAAATGCTAGCGTGTGTGGTTTGTTCTTTCCTATTGTGGATGATGACTTGTGTTGATCATCGTTGTTGTCAGATTGTGATCCTTTCCTTGTTGAGTATGGTTTCATATCTTCGTTGTGATCCGTTGATTGATTCCTATGATGGTGTTGTGTGTGTGGCTGTACCTGGATTGCACGGTTAATGGAATGGGACATTAGTCACCAAGGTACGACAGTGGTCCTCGTGGTGGCCATGACGTGATTATGGAGTTTGTGACCTGTGTGTCGGGTTCACGTATTTCTTGGGAGGCATGTGTTGCCAAAGTATGTGATCGGTACCCTCGTGTACTATGAATTGGTGGAAATTGTTGGCGGTTGTCGGCGGATGGGGACGACGGTCCTCGGAGGGATAAGGTTGGACTTGGCTGTACAGGGGTCCTGGAGGTAATGGTTGGAACTAGCTATAAGGTTGGGGGTAGCCATAAGGTTGGAACCGGGTATAAGGAAGGATTATTGTATTTGTGACGTGTTGTCACAAAGGCATGAGTTGCCGATGTGTGTTTCCTTATCCGTGACGAGTGATGTCACGAGGGCATGTGTTGCCAATGTGTGTCTTTATTCTTACATGATGAGCATGTCGGGTGATATTCTACTGAGTGGTGGTAGATTATACCTTGAGCCTTACTTGTGTTGTCGTTCTTGCTTCTTGATGTCTTGGGATGTGTTCCCTTATTCTTGTTGTGAGTGGCATAGAGTCTTTGTGGTTGACTTCTATCTTGGGCTTTGAACTTATATATACAGTATTCCGTTTCGAAATGATTTTGCAATAAACTATCTATCTATATATGTTATTGACGCGTATTGATGGGTTACCATCATTATTCGCTGACCGGGCGTCGTCCCATTTATTTATGTGTTTTTTAGGTCCCGATTAGTGGCGAGCGCGATATAGAGATGGCTAGTGTAGTTTTCCTCAGACTCTGTTTAGTTTTGTTACGGGTCTATGTGCCTCTTGTGATAAACAATAGATTGTTGTTGGTTTGACCTTGTCTTATGTTAGACTTCTAGACTGTGATGTGATGATGTTCTTGCCTGTGCGTTCACCCTTTTGTGGACGTGGCATAACACTCTTCGTTTTCAAGTTTTATATAGTTAGACTCCCGCTGTGATTTGCTTATATTGTGGTTAGATTATTATCTTGCTTATTTAAGTTTAAAATGGCATGGAAATCGGGGGTGTTACATCACCGAGATCTCGTTGTCGAGGTCCGTACTCAAGTGGAGATTTTGGAAGCATTGTTCTCTTCGACGGAGCAGGATCGAGCTTCCTCCAAGCGAGATATCCACGTCCTGTCTGAACTGGCGAAGAACGGTAATTCTAAATACGGATTCGTATTGTTGTTTGCTAGATCGAGTTTACTGGATTTGATAGTTTTGTGCGTTTGCTGAGGAATTTGTGAACGTTATTGTGGAGTGCGGCTCGGTGCGGAATCTTTTGCCGCCGGTTCTGGCGGGGAAAGAGGCTCTAGTCTGATACAATATGACATGAGGTTGAGAAGGGGAGTGCCTACAGCCATATATGAGTGATGTTCACAAGTACTCGTAGGTTCATAATTTAATTCTAGCAAAGCATTTTCCATTTGCTTAGTCAATTGAAAATTTAAGCTTAAGAAGTGTAGGCAAGAATCTTTAACTTCAATACCATTTAAAAGAACCTTGTAACTTGGTAAATATGTGAAACGTAAAAGACTCAAAAGCTTAGATATACACCCAAAGCTTCTCTTCTTCATGACAAAATTAAAAATGGTTAATCTCCTACTTGTTTTTTCTTCCTCACTCATCACCCTTTCATCATCAACTTCTGCCAAACACAATCATCTACCGTTTTTGTCATCTACTCGATCTTCTCTGCTCCATATAATACACTCTCACTAAACCCAACACCCATTCTCATTCCCATCTCTTCTAATCCTTTCCTCAAACCCCACTTCTATCATTACGAAAGTCATGTCCTTCAAGCATGTTTTCTTTACCTTCTTCACTTTCCTTTTTGTAACCACAATGCCCACTTTGATGGCCATTCCGGGTTTACCAGACCTGGATACGGTTCAAACCCAGACATTCTTACCCAACCCATCACCGCCGACCACCAGCCCGGCCATCCTGGAGAAGTCCTCCGACGCCGCCTGCCCGTTAGACCTCTCGGACGAGCTACTCCACGGGATCAAGTCTGCATGTGGGTCGAATGCTTACCCGGGTCAGCTCCACTTGACCGTTGTTGCCCCGTGCTGGCGGCGTGGCTCTACTTGCCTATTCCATAACCGCACTCCGCCACGGCCAGTCGGCTAGGATCTCCAAATGCGTTGTTCTTCACGTTCATGGCCTGGGTCTACAAATGGTGAAGGTCAAATTAAAAATATGGGCTGATGATGAATAGGACGGGAAAGTACAAAAATGTCCTTCTATTTCACGGAGTCTTAACGTTAATTTGGACGGTGGACTAAAATTGTCCAACTTTTATTAAGCCTGGACAAAATTTGACAAAATTAATAAAAGCGGGCAAAATGTGTCCAATGCACAATAAATGTAGGACCAAAAGTGGATTTAAATCTTTTGGAGTTCTTAGTAGAGTATTCAATGACATGGAGGAAAGAGAGTGTATGAGAGAGAAAAATGGGAAGCATCTTCAAATGAAAGATATTTCAGAAAGTGGGACCCACTGAACAAAAAATTTCCCTCATCGCCTAAGTTGCGTGAGTCTCACTACTGCGCCCAGTGGGCACGTGCACTGCACGCGCCTGACAATTGTTTTTATATTATTATATTATTTTTTAAATCATTTTTTTGCTTTATTTTTTTTTTCTCTCCTTTCCACATTCTCTTTCCTAATCACACTTATAAAAATCCCTCAAAAACCGCAACGGGGATCAACTATTATGGATGCTCTAATTTTATATAGGAAAGTACTATATGTACTCTCATTTTCTACTTTCAACTTTTACTTTCACACACAAAATCTTGATGTAGACCCTTGCCATTAGACCCACATGAAAATCTTGATGTAGATCATTGTATTAGGACTCGCATGAAAAAGTAACTTATCAGTGTCGACCCCTAAAATCTAAAATTTAAAGAGTTAGATTAGGGAGTCAATTTAGTAAAACTCTTTTATGTATTAACTATTGTTTTTTTATGTTACTATATTCTGAGCTTATAAAATAATAATACCAACCATGTCCATATCTTGGAGTTGTCCGCCCTTGTCCCCTTAAATCTCAAACTTGGTCTCTTGCTACTCCACTTCTTTAAACCCAAACCACCAAAGGCAAACACAAGACAAAACAACAACACATAAAGACAAGTCTCATTAAGATAGCATACTGAATGAAAGGAAAATGGAGAAAGAAGAAGAGGAAGCTAGCTTAAAGACAGGTTTGAACTCCTAAAACTAAGGCTCTGTTTTTTCTTCTCAGGCAAGGAGAATGAGGGGGATTGAGGAGAAGAGAAGGCTATAGTAGCATTTATACCCAAACCCTAGGTTAAGTATGATGCGACAATTTGGTCTCTAAAGATTCTAGAAGATTCAAGAATATTCTAGCTAGGATCCATCGTTATACCGTGCACCAGGGCGCACATAGCAATGTGCGCCCCGTCCTTCTCGAAAACGACGTCGTTTTGATACATTGTCTTAAAAAAAATTCTCTGTTTCAAATACACATAAACTCATAACAGATTACACAGAAACTCATAACTGGGTACACGTAATCTAACACGATACATAATACACATAAACTCTTAACTGAATACACAGAAACTCTTAATTGAATACACAGAAACTCTTAACTGAATACACAGAAACTCTTAATTGAATACATAGAAACACGGAAACTCATAACACAGTACACAGAAACTTTTAACTGAATACACATTATGTGATTTTTCCGTTTGGACGGACAGAGTGACGTCATCAATTGAAACCGCGCGTTTTGTGCCTGGGCGCATAGTGCAATGTGCGCCGTGGTGCACGATATAAATTGCCTTCTAGGATCATTGAGTGGGTTTGGGCTGAAAATTTTGGGTTAGGGAGTTGGGCCATTGGATTTAATAAAATCAGGTTTGTTGTTGTAAAAATAATTTGGGCTTGAATTTGGGCTCATAATAAATAGGCTCAAGTGTCAAATCGCACCATGAACCAATTGCAATTTGTCATGCCGCACTCTAACCTTTCATAAGTGTTGTTTCGATGCACGAACTAAAAAAAATTGTCGTCTAGAACTTTTTGCAGGTTTCCCTGTTGCTCGGATGACATGGAACTGGTAATCTGCTGACGTGGACCATTTAATAAAGTCAATTCCTATTTTCATCTCATTTTTTTCAATGTGCTGATGTGGACCCCTATTCTTCGACCGCGGTGAGGTCCGATCGCCTGTTTTTCGACCGCGGCGACAACAACAGCTACTCCCTCACAGCCACGACGGCAACGATTACGACAACCCTAACGGAAAATCAAGAAAATCTGGAGGAAGAAGAAGGAAGGATCTCGATATCTGTCACCGAGATTTGAATGTTGATCGGAGAATTCTTCGTCCTCGTCATCTTCGTCGCCCGAGGAGATTGGCTGATAGTATTCTGGAGCTTCGTCGGAGTTCGTATCTGAATCGCATTCTACGACGTTCACTAGCACAAAAAAATCACTAAATAAAAACTCGATTCGGTAAATACCGTGAAGAAGGTTAATCCTCAATTACCTTGGTTGAACTCCGACAGAGTGTTCGACACCGCGTTTATTGTGCCTCAGCTAGAGAGAAATCGATAAGCTGAGATGAATGTTCAAAGCAATCACTTGGGGATAAGCTTAGATGAATGTTCAAAGCAATCGACACGCTGAGATGAATGGTTGCATAAGAATGTAAGATGCCAAAGAAACATATAATACAGCAGTGGGTATTGGAACTGGGTTGCATGGGGACACAATCACTTGCTTTGATTATTTTTTCAATCACTTGCTCCGGCGAGGTGGACCAACCAGGGGCCTTTGCGGGGGAGCTGGAATTTTAGACGGCGGAGTGGAGGAGGCCGGAGAGAATGCCGGCGTTGGCGCCTATGTCCTTGAAGACGGATACGCTGTCAACGGTGAATTGATCGTATTCATGGGAAGATTTGAGGACATGGGAGTAGATACCGAAGGCGTACGATACGTCGCAGCTGCACTGAATCCATATGCTCAAAAATGGATGTGCCGAAGAAGATGGAAAAACAGTTTTGGGTGTTCAACAATCTGTGCGAGTGAAAAAAAGTCAAAAAACAAGCTGCCATGTCATACATTTAATAATTATTTAAAATAGGTTAATAAAAAAAAAACTCAACATCAGCCTATTATTACCTACAACTTGTAAGAAACCTACAAAAAGTTCTAAGCGACAAATTTTTTTTAATTTGTGTATCGAATCATCACTTATGAAAGATTATGGTGCGGCATGACAAATCACAATTGGTTCATGGTGCGATTTGACACTTGAGCCTAATAAATATAACAAAGATCATAGACTAGTCTCAAATAGATTTTTATGTTCAAATTTTGATATAAGGTTAATAAAATTATAAATAATCTTATAACTATTTTTGTACTAGAATAATCCGTTTTGAAATCATAAAATGAGGTAATACTCATAATAGTAAAAAATAATTTTATTTTTAAGGGTCTTTATATGAAATTAATTTATTTTTTTTAAAAGAAACTGCCCATTTCATTGATCTTCCAAAATATGTACACACTTGGCCCAAAAGTTACCGTATAAACTCCCTTTACAAATGGCGCAACCTAGTCCTAGGCGCAAATTATGCTGTGGACTCGTGTCCACGCATTGTGGACACGAGTCCAAAACGATGTCGTTTTAAGAAAAAATGCGGTTTTTCAGTTTAAAATTTTTTTTGCTTTTATCTCGTTGTTAACAGCATTAACGGCGTTATTCGTTTGTGGCATTATGAATGTACAGTTATGAAATTATGAATGTACAGTTATGCAATTATGAATGTAAGTTATGAAATTATGAACACAGAGCTCTGACATTATGAACTTACAATTATGAACATATAGTGACAAAATTATAAACATATACTCCTATAACAAAGTGGTCTGAAATTTTTTTTTAAAAAAAAGTGGAAGAGAACGGTACCACTAACGGCACCGTTACCGTGTCCAGCATGCATGCTGGACACGGGTCCATAGCATAATGATTGAGTCCTAGGCCATCACATGTGATCCCAATCATTATCAATCATTATTGCATGGACCATGATCCACACAATTGTGTGGACCATAAATAAAAGGTACATTTTAATATATTAAGGGTACATTATTTGTGTACATAAGGTACATTTTTGAAAGTACATTTTTAATATACTAATGGTACATTATTTTATATAATGTACCTTCAGTACAAAAATAATATACTTTTAATATATTAAAAATGTACCTAATATTCATCGACCACACAATTGTGTGGACCATAGTCCACACAATAATTTGCCAATCACTATTGCATGGACCATGGTCATATAATTGTGTGGATCATAAATAAAAAATATATTTTTAGTATACTAAGGGATTATTTATGTACGTAATGTATATTTTTTTAAAGTACATTTTTAATATACTAAGGGTACATTATTTTATTTTATGTAGCTTCAGTACAAAAATAATGTACTTTTAATATATTAAAAATGTAGTTGATATTCATGGTTCACCCAATAATTTGCCCATGTGATCCTATCTAGTATGTGTTAAGAGATAATAAGCAAATGCCCAACCTATACTGATATACATAAGACTTCTACTACATGTACTCTCAAATCATACTCCTTAAATTTTACTCTAATGTGACGATTTCTGATAAGTTATTTTTGTCATGTGGGTCCCAATACAAGTGTTTACATAAAAATTTTGTGTGAGAGTACAAATTGAGAATAAAAATGAGAGTACACAACATTTTTTTTATACACACACACCAAACAATGCCAATCATACTCTCATGGTCCTCGACCCCGTACCAAAGTGTGGTAGACAATTTATATCGTGCACCAGGCGCACATTGCATTGTGCGCCCTGGTGCAAAACGACGTCGTTTGTATTTTATTTTATTTTTTTGAAAATTCCATTTTTCGTGTCGATTGTTAACTTCTTTTAAAAAATCTCATGTTTCGAAAATATACATAATTCTATAATAGAATGTACATAATTGTATAGCAGAATACACATACTCTTTTTTGAAAAGATAAGACACATAATCTAACATAATACATAATACATAATACACATAAACTCTTTAACATAATACGCATAAACTTTTAACTCTTAAAAAGAATTTCTTATTTCAGATGTACATAAGTGTATAAAAAATATACATAATTATATAACAGAATACACATACACTCTGTTGCATCAACTCCTCACACAACTTAACAAAATGACATCGTTTTAAAAGGCGTGAGACACACATTGCTATGTGCGCGGTGGTGCATGGTATAGCGATTGGTGGGACTGATGCCCTCTAGTCTTTACTCACAGAACATACTCCAAAACCACCCTTAGGGACCAGGCCAATTCCCTTTGTGCAGATCTCTGTAATTTTATCAAAGGGGCTCACAGCAGCCCAATCCTAAGCAATGGCCCTCACTACTCTCCAATAGTTATGCTGTGCAACCGTGTGTACCATACAAAACGATGTCATTTTGACTAAAAACGCGCCTCCCATTAAAAAAAATTCAGTTTCGATTCCCCTCAACAGCATTATTGTGGATATATAGTTATGAATTATTGTGGATATATAGTTATGAATTTGTGGATATATAGTTATGAATTTATGGATATTTAGTTCATTCATTGTGGATATTTAGTTCATTCATTGTTGATGTTTAGTTCATTCATTGTGGATATTTAGTTCATTAATTGTGGATATTTAGTCCATTCATTTTGAATTTTGTATCATTCAATGTGGATATATAGTTATGAATTTGTGGATATATAGTTATGAACTTGTGGATATATAATTCAAATTATGCACAAAAAATGCTATTGTTGGGAATCGAACCTGGAATTTTATTTTTTAAGGTGGGACGCGCGTTTTTAGTCAAAACGACGTCGTTTTTGCAACCGTGTGCACCATACATGGTGCACACGGTTGCACAGCATAATTTGCGACTACCAATAGTTATGCTGTGCGCACACGGTTGTAAAACGACGTCGTTTTGACTAAAAATGCGTCTCCCATTTTTAAAAAAAATTCAGTTTCGATTCCCCTCAACAGCATTATTGTGGATATATAGTTATGAATTATTGTGGATATATAGTTATGAATTTGTTGATATATAGTTATGAATTTGTCGATATATAGTTATGAATTTATGGATATTTAGTTCATTCATTGTGGGTATTTAGTTCATTCATTGTGGATGTTTAGTTCATTCATTGTGGATATTTAGTTCATTCATTGTGAATTTTGTGATCATTCACTGTGGATATATAGTTATGAATTTGTGGATATATAGTTATGAACTTGTGGATATATAATTCAAATTATGCACAAACAAATGCTATTGTCGGGAATCGAACCTGGAATTTTATTTTTTAAGGTGGGACGCGCGTTTTTAGTCAAAACGACGTCGTTTTTGCAACCGTGTGCACCATACATGGTGCACACGGTTGCACATCATAATTTGCGACTACCAATAGTTATGCTCTGCAACCGTGTGCACCATGCATGGTGCACATGGTTGCAAAACGACGTTGTTTTGACTAAAAACGCGCCTCGCATTTTAAATAAAAAAAATTCAGTTTCGATTCCCCTCAACAGCATTATTGTGGATATATAGTTATGAATTATTGTGGATATATAGTTATGAATTTGTGGATATATAGTTATGAATTTGTCGATATATAGTTATGAATTTATGGATATTTAGTTCATTCATTGTGGATATTTAGTTCATTCATTGTGGATATTTAGTCCATTCATTATGAATTTTGTGATCATTCACTGTGGATATATAGTTATGAATTTGCGGATATATAGTTATGAACTTGTGGATATATAATTCAAATTATGCACAAAAAAATGTTATTGTTCAGAATCGAACCTGGAATTTTTTTTAAGGTGGGACGTGCGTTTTTAGTCAAAACGGCGTCACTTTTGCATGGTGCACATAGTTGCACAGCATAATTTGCGGATTGGAGCAGCGTAGGCCTAATTCTGTAACCCAAAAGCAAGAAATCCATGGTCTGTATCTCTCAACCCGACCCGCAGGCCGCAACTAAGCATCGTGTACTTCATATTTTTACGTGCAATAAAAATTTCGCAAATTATGCTGTGGAACCGTGTGCACCATGTATGATGCACACGGTTGCAAAAACGACGTCGTTTTGATTAAAAATGCGCGTCCACAAATTCATAACTATATATCCACAAATTCATAACTATATACTCACAAATTCATAACTATATATCCACAGTGAATGAATAACACAAAACCCAGAATGAATGAACTAAATATCCACAATGAATGAACTAAATATCCACAAATTCATAATTATATATCCACAAATTCATAACTATATATCCACAATAATTCATAACTATATATCCACAATAATGCTGTTGAGGAGAATCGAAACTGATTTATTTTTTAAAACGAGACGCGCGTTTTTAGTCAAAACGACATCGTTTTGCAACCGTGTGCACCATGCATAGCATAACTATTGGCTACATTCCAATCCAGGCCCCTTTTTCTTTTCTTTCCATTTCTTTTTGTATCCTTTGCAATTAGGCATATGCCCAGGTTTATTTTTTTTAAAAAAATAATTATGGATGTCTTCAATTAAGTCACTTTCTACATAAATAATATAATAAACAGTGTAAAAGAAACAATTCAATTAGGATTTTGTCCATCTAAGGTACTAGGAAATAATACAAAAAGAATGATATAGTTAGTGGAGAAGAACAAAAAAAAAAAAAATGATTGTATATATATATATATATATATATATATATATATATATATATATATATATTACATTGTATAAATAATTTGTTATTGACTTATGAATTAAAGCATTATGTATTCGACTATTTATTAAGACTTTTTACTTTATTAGTTACTAGGGGAAATGACACTTTCCTCCTGAATTATATGTTTATAACACTTTTTCTCATGAATTATTCATGTATCCACATTAGACCCCTCAATTATTCTAAAAGTGGCGGTCTTCCCCCTTGTTATATTAAATGGACATTTTTACCTTTAAAATAAATATTTCATTTATTTTTCTTCTCCAACAAATTAAATTATTGTTTATATGTAGGGATGATCACGATTCAGTTCGAACTGAACCCGGACACTATAGCAATCTAATCGAAAGGTTCCGGTTATGATTTAGAACCAAAACCCAATTTTTGAGTTTTAATTTATTAAAATTGCAAACCAGAAAAACTAGATCTTGAATCGTGAACCGGCGGTTCGAAATCGGAACAACTACAAGCATTAGCTTAAAATTAAAATTATAATATTTGCAAATAGTGTATGTTCTTTTTCACATTTATTCTAATTCTCATATATAAGTATATATGATTACGCTTTGGTTCTGATTTTGAACTGCTAGTTCATGGTTTCGGATCCAGTTTGAACCGTTGGTTCAATCTTTTTTTTTTAAATTTTTTTTTTTATTTTTAAAATCGTCTAAAATTAACAATTAATTAATTAATTTATTTTTCAGTTTGGAACTGGAACCGACTGTTCCGGTTCACAATTTAAATAAACTAAAATCCAAATATCGAGTTTCCGTTCTAGATTGTGACGGGAACATTTCAATTTGGTTGCTATAGTGCCTGTTCGATTTAAATCAAATCGTGGTCATAATTTGTTGGAAAAGAAAAACAAATGAAATATTTATTTTAAGGGTAAAAATGTCCATGTAACATATCGGGGGGGGGGGGGGGGGGGGGGGGGGGATTACCACTTTTAGAATAGTTGAGGAGGCTAATGTGGATACATGAATAATTAAGGGAGAAAAAATGCTATAAGTATATAATCATGGGGAAAGTATCATTTCCCCTACTTATTATTGTGTTTAACTAATTACAAATGCATTGATGTATGTTTAAACTATCCAAATTATGTTAGTCTACCGTTATTAACTTTTTAATAGAGTTAATTCCACCAGAGGTCCCTTGTATTTGGTGGCGATTTCAAATTTAGTCCAAGACTATCGTTTTTGTCATTTAACATCCCAGACTATTATTTTTTGGACACTTTTAGTTCTTCTCATGACTTTTCCTATATTTAGTAAGGCCATTTTTGTCTTTTCATATTTTTCTTTTGTTATTTTTTCAATTTCAACCGGTTTAATTGGTTTAGAACTTTAGGTAACCTCTAATTTTCAGTAACCATATTTTTCAATCGGTTTTTAGTAAAGTCCTAAACCAGTTAAACCGATTGAAATAAGAAAAATGACAAAAGAAAAATATGAAGAAACAAAAATACCCTTACTAAAAATAGTAAAACTCATGAGAATGATTAAAAGTGTCCAAAAAATAATAGTCTGAGGTGTTAAATAACAAAACCGATAGTCTGGGACTAAATTTGAAATTGACACCAAAGACAAAGGACCTCTGGTGAAATTAACTCTTTTTTAATATTAATTTTAGTTAAATTTAAAATTTTAAAAATTTGATGGGACCCGCCATATCCTGTAGAGATAAGGCGGGGCAGGACGGCCTTTGTTAAGCCCACCAGCTCGCTTTGACGGTTTAATCTTTAGGAGTGTCCAACTAGAGTTCGTGGTTCACTCTGTATGGATACCTCTTGAAAAAAGGATTGATCCCACATTTAGAGAAATAATGATATTTATATTACAATTTTTTTTTTTGTTATTTCTATTTCATTATTAGTGCAATAGCTTGTATTATTTATTATTCGAGCCGCCATTTTGGGCCCTATTCCATTCCTCAGGACTATAGTATTTATTATTCTTTGGGCCGCCGTTTTGGGCCAATATCTCGGGCTTTGTACATACTATTTTGCGCCTAGCGCCTCGGGTAATAAAGTTACTATTTTCATACCCCCCGTTTTGTACTTCTATACCGGGTTTATGGTGGACCCGATTTGTCGTTAAAGTGACCCTACCATCGGTGTGACCAATCAGGGTCCCTCGGCGGTCGGACCTAATGTCTAAACTTTAGCCCATGAGAGTGCCAACGTCATCGGCAACTAGGCTGCCCAACAGCATTGGGGGGGGGGGGGTGCATCCTGGCCCGTCTAGCAGCCGACTGTTGACCCGAACACTCAAGCAAACCCTCCTCCTACCCAGCTCAACACTTCAACTGATTTCACTTACCTGACTACGGTGAAGCAGAAGGTAGATGAAACTTTAACTGATTTTCTCACACGTTGGCAAACCGGTATAGCTGAGGTAGACAAGATAGACGACAAGTCTGCCATTATCATGTTCATTGAGGCTTTAAGGGCCAGGGATCTATACAAAAGCCTTAAGCGCAAGACCCCAAACACCTACGTTGCCTTAATGGCCAAGACAAACCATTACGCCGAAGCCATAGAAGCGAACCGGATTAAAAGTGGAAAAGAAGATGGGCCTTTTAAAAGATCCCGGATAGAAGAAACTCGTGATTCAAATAAGAAGGTGTTGGAATGAACTACAGAAGGGCATTTGGAGCATAATCTTTTTCTAAAGATGAAATCTTTATGATTTTTTGGTGTGTTCTTGAAGTGGGTGTTGAAGGTGAACCTTGTTAGGAGCTCAAAAAGGTGTTTTGGGTGAAAGTTTTGTCTACAAGAGGTAACCTATGCTTTAACTTGTGATTTTGCTATGAAATGTGAGAGTTGATGTATTGTCTTGTGAAAATGCATATTTAGAGCTTGTTATTAGAGGTCTTGTATGCCATTGCTTGGCTATTCCTTTGATTCAAGTCATATTGTTGTATTTGGTGAGATTTTGGATGTTTTGGACTTGAATTTGAGCTTGGTGATGAAAATCCCCGAAGGGATATTTTGGTACAAGGTTGTGTACCCGCGGGCGGAACGGTGGGTAGGGGTCTACCCGCAGCCCCTCCCGCGGGGTACGTTGGTTGTGGGATATGGTTCCCGCGGGTGGAACCACAGGTGGGGGTCCACCCGTGGCCCCACCCGCGGGGTACGTATATAGTGGTGTTTGGGGATTTGTTCTCCGTGATTCTTTTGACTCGGTATTTGATGTTTTGACTTCCCGATGTTCTTTTGTTAGGCTTTTGAGTGTCTTCTTGATGTTTCGTATGTCTAGAACTATATGGTAGGATTCCATGTAGGTTTTGGTGTCTTGAATCGTGCTAAGTGTTCAACCTTGTGATTCGTTGAACCATGATGAGTCTTGTGTGTTCTTTGGAACTATGTTAGGTTTACCCGTTTGATAAGCATGCTAGTTCGGTGTTGAAATGCTAGCATGTGTTGTTTGTCCTTTCCTATTGTGGATGATAACTTGTGTTGATCATCGTTGTTGTCAGATTGTAATCCTTTCCTTGTTGAGTATGGTTTCATATCTTCGTTGTGATCCGTTGATTGATTCCAATGATGGTGTTGTGTGTGTGGCTGTACCTGGATTGCACGATTAATGGAATGGAACATTAGTCACCAAGGTACGGTAGTGGTCCTCGTGGTGGCCATGACGGGATTATTGATTTTGTGACCTGTGTGTAAGGTTCACGTATTTCTTGGGAGGCATGTGTCGCCAAAGTGTGTGATCGGTACCCTCGTGTACTATGAATTCGGTGGTATTGTTGGAGATTGTCGGAGTGGGGACGACGGTCCTCAGAGGAATATGGTTGGACTTGGAGTACAGGGGTCCTGGAGGTAAAGGTTGGAACTAGCTATAAGGTTGGGGGTAGCCATAAGGTTGGAACCGAGCATAAGGAAGGATTATTGTATTCGTGATGAGTGATGTCACGAAGGCATGTGTGCCGATGTGTGTTTCTCTATTTGTGATGTGTGATGTCACGAAGGCATGTGTTGCTAATGTGTGTCTCTTTATTCTCATTTGTTGAGCATGTCGGGTGATATTCTACTGAGTGATGGTAGAATACACCTTGAGACTTTCTTGTGTTGTGTTGTGTTGTCACTTCTTGACGTGTCTTGGGATGTGTTCCCTTATCCTTATTGTGAGAGACATAGAGTCTTTGTGGTTGACTTCTATCTTTGGCTTTGAACTTATATATACAGTATTCCGTTTCGAAATGATTTAGCAATAAACTATCTATCTATATGTGCTATTGACGCGTATTGATGGGTTACCAGCATTATTCGCTGACTGGGTGTCGTCCCATTTATTCATGTGCTTTTCAGGTCCCGAGTAGTGGCGAGCGCGATATAGAGATGGCTAGTGCAGTTTCCCTCAGACTCTGTTTAGTTTTGTTATGGGCCTGTGTGCCTCTTGTGATAAACAATAGATTGTTGTTGGTTTGACCTTGTCTTATGTTAGACTTCTAGACTGTGATGTGATGATGTTCTTGCCTGTGCGTTCACTATAGTGTGGACGTGGCATAACACTCTTCGTTTTCCAGTTTTATATAGTTAGACTTCCGCTGTGTTTGCTTATATTGTGGTTAGATTATCTTGCATATCTAAGTATAAAATGGCATGGAAATCGGGGGTGTTACAGTTGGTATAAGAGCCTAGGTTTGAGCCTAGGATGATAGAGTCTAGACTTCTAAGTGGTTAAGTTTGGTTTGAGACTCTAAGACGACCGTAAGAATCTAAGTGTTTAGGACTTAGGATTCTTAGGACGCGCGGTGAGCTGTGTGTTGTTTACAGTTGTTTGCTTGCTTGGTGTTTTGTTTGTAACAGTTTTGTTGTTCTAGAAGCTTTGCGATGCCTCCCCGTCAGCGTGCACGTACACCGGAGACACCGACGAACGAACAGCTTGCCCAGAATCTGCAGCAGCTCACACAGGCTATGCTAACCCTCAGCGAGGTGTTGTTGCACAACAACCATCCCGTTCCACCTCCTCAGCCTGCCGGGCATAGGTATATAGGGTGCCTTGTGTCGGGCCATAGACACCCGACGTTCGCGGGCGAGGAAGACCCCGTTGTTCTTGAAGAGTGGGTAAGGACGTTTGACAAGATCTTTTCCGTTGTTGGATGCCCGGAGGAGCGGCGAGTGGAGCTTGCAACGTTCTACTTCAGCTACGAGGCCGACTTGTGGTGGATACATGAGGGCCCAGCTTGTCTCGAGGAGCCTGACTTTGATTGGACTGCCTTGAAGGATCGGATGCGTGAGAGGTTCTATCCGGCACATGTTCGAGCCGCGATGTACAAGGAGTTCCTGCACCTTCAACAAGGTTCCTCATCGGTGGTTGAGTACCACAAGAAGTTTCTAGAGCTCGCTAACTTCGCCAGGATGCTTGTCCCTACCTAGCTCGCCAAAGTTGAGAAGTTCGTAGCCGGTTTGAACTACGAGGCATGAAAGGCTTTAACAATGAGTAGGCCGAGTTCTTTGAAGGAAGCATACTTGAGTGCCGCGGACTTGTATCGGGTGCAGCAGCTGCAACGTGGATCTTATGAGATTGCAAGGAAGAGGACCGAGAGTGAAGGATTTTCCAACTTCAAGAGGCCGCGACAGAACTTCCAAGCCAAGAATGCACCTCCTCCAACTCAAGGACCAACACGAGCGGAGCCCGGGAGTCAAGTCAAGATGTTCACTTGCCGAAAGTGTGGGAAGGAACATACAGGCAAGGATTGCAACAGCTTTGCGTTCCGATGTTTCTGTTGTGGAGAGCGAGGACATAAGGCCGCTGCATGCCCTCAGCAAGCTAGTCAAAGGGCGTTGGCACCATCTACGGGACCTAGAGGAGCAGCAGAATGGAGCTCGAGTCGTGGAGCAGCCGGAGCCAGACCATCGGCTAGAGTTTTTGTGATGGGGTGATCTCAGGCGGAGACGGAGGGTTTAGTTGAGGAGGATATAGCAGGTAATCCTTTTTCTAGCCTACTCTTGCCTTTAGAACACATCTTATTCCTTGTTACTTTTGTGTGTTGCCTTGTTTCCTCTGTTGTCTTTTGGTGTTGCCTTGTCTTCTTTGTTGCTTGATTCTTTTAGTCCTAAGTGTAAGCCTTTCGTAGAGTTAATTGTTTATTTCTAAAATGAGTCATGCTTGAGTTAATTCCGTAACCTTGCACATGTATTTTTTAACCCAATCATCCTTGTGGTTCACCTAAATTTATCTAAATGCCCTTGCGAACCCATAGTAGAAAAACCCATAGAACTCCTTGTGTAGCCAAAAAAAAAAAAAAAAAGACTAAGTAAATTTTATTTTGTAAACCTTAAGTTTCACACCCAAGTGTACCATTTACCAACCTAACCCTTGAACCACTTAAGCTAATTATGTTTCTTGAACCTTACCCAATTTTAATTCTATCTAACCCATAAATTCTCACTTTACCCAAAATTCCCAAATTAAATCATCTTCTTTTCCTCAATTTTTCCCCAAATCCCAAAACCCTTATTTTCCCCCTTTTTCCCCCTCTACCCGTGAGCTTCAGCTGAGACCACCACCCGTCGCCTTCACCGCCCGTCGCACCTGCCCCGTCGTCGCCGACCAGCCGTCGCCGTCGCCACCTGCCGGAGTTCCCCGCCGAGCAGCCGTGTCCGCTGGAAATCGAGAAAAGCAGCGAGAGAGAGAGAGAGAGAGAGAGAGAGAGAGAGAGAGAGAGAGAGTCGGCGAGAGAGAAGAAGAAGATGAGAGAAAAGTCTTGGGCCCTTTTGTTGAGCTTTGGGTCACCTTTCAATCATGCCTAGGAGATCAAGTTTGGCAAGGAAGGTGGAATGGGTGGATGCCCATTATCTCGTTTTAGAAGGTAAAGCTTTCGACCCGGAATCTTTCCCAAGTTCTTTGTTAGATATGCTAAGATATCAATGCTTGTTAGATGGGTTTCTCGCCATAAGGGTCGAGACATACCCAAGCTTGGTTAAGGAGTTTTATCGTCACATGGTTGTGACAAAAGATGGAGGAAAGCTTGAAATCACCTCTAAGGTGAGGGGTGTGAAAGTGGTTCTGTCTGAAAAGAGGCTAGCTCAGCTCTTAAGTTTAACCGCTACGAGAGTTTCTCTGTACAGTGGTAACTCTTGGATTAGTACGGATACCATGGGGTACCAGGACTATTTGAGTTATCTGTTGGGCGGGACGAGTGGTTTCACTCAAGCCTCCAAACCGGAGAAGAAATGGTTGTCGGCCGAGCAAAGAATCTTGGTGATGCTTGTATCGGATTGTCTGTTGCCCAATAACAACAAAAGTCGGTTGTTGGGGAAGCTAGAGTGTACCTTTGCTTTTTGTCTGAAGAACATGGTAAAGTTTAATCTGTCTGCCTTGATGTTGCAACACATGGTTTTCTGTCGAGACCACAACCGGAAGAGCCTACCTTATGGGATGGTTTTGAGTTGGATTTTTGTCAGGAAGGGTGTGAGTGTGGAAGGTTGTGTACCGAAGGCCGTAGGAAAAATGGTATTGGATGCCATCAATCTGCGGAGTTGCAACTTGTTCCAGTTGGACGACGGTGAGTATATCACTCTTGAGGAAGTTGCTAGGAAAACCTCCGAGGAGAGAGATGAGTTGGTTGCAGAGCTCGAGATCCCTGTCGGGAAGTTGAACCTCGCGGTTCAGAGCCTAGGAAGTGATGTGGTCGATTCATTTGCCACCTAGACATGAAAATGCTCTTGTCTGTTAATGTTGATACGGATGTTTGATGTTTAATTAATTCGTATTTTATACGAATCTAATAGTCATGAAAGCTAAGAAACAATTAAAAAAGAGATATAAAAAGAGAGAAAAAGCCATACTATTGTCAACTTCTCATTATGTGATGTAGGATAGTTTTGGCGATTGTGTGCTTCTTGTACGTGTCGTGTAGTGTATGACTTTTGTGATGTACTGAACAAATGTTTGTTATAAATAAGGTGTCCTTTTTATATGCATGTCTGGAGATTTTTTGCTTAATTTAATAATTTCATTTGAAGTTTGACTTTAATTAATAATGCCATATTTTATTATTTTTAAAATTAGTTAATAAATTAAAGATAAAACTTAACATAATTACATAAAATCATTAAATACTCTTTGGTATCAATGACATTGGCATCATTATTTGTGTTTATATTTTTACTGATTCGAGATAACGTTATCACGTTAATTCTTTTAAAATTGTTCATTTTATTAGAAAGGAAAAGAAAAAAAAAAAAAACAAAAAATACAGCCGTGGCCACCTGCCCACCACTCGCTGTTATTCATTCTTTCTTCCAAAAGGTAGAACTCCCCTCACTTTGAGAGGGTTGCTCCCACACTGTCGCTGGTGAAACTCGATCCCTAATTATTCTTCCAAAGTTTCACCTCTGTGACCAGTTGAGCTGCCCATGTGGGTCACTCCACGTTATTCATGAATAGTGACATATATGTCTTTTAATTTAATATATACTCATAGACAACGTCTTAATTGCACAATTTATTTTGTGTAATTAAGAGTAGGGGTCAGTGGACCCCACTGATTTTATTTTAAAATTTAAGTGGTTTTGATAGTTTTTTAAGGAAATAATACTTTTTGCCCCTAAACTATGTTTAATTTATAATTTTTTTTTTGAATTATTCATATATCAACATTAGTCCTCAATTATTTTAAAAGTAGTAATTTCCCCTCTTTATATGTTAAATAGATATTTTTACCTATAAAATAAATATTTCATTTATTTTTCTTCTCCAGCAAATTATTACTTATATGTAGAAATGAATACGGTTGGGTTCAAATCGAACTGAACACTATAACAACCAAAACGAACGATTTCGGTTACGATTCAAAATCGAGTGCTGTTCACGATTTTAATAAACTGAAACCCAAATATTGGATTCTGATTCTGAATCATAACATGAACTTTTCGGTCGGTTGCTAGAGTGTCCGGTTCGGTTCGAACTAAACTTTGGTCATCACTACGTATAACTATATAAGCATTAATTTGTTGAAAAAGAAAAATAAATGAAATATTTATTGTAAAGGTAAAAATATTCATTTAACATATTAGGAGAAAACTGACACTTTTACAATAATTAAGGAGGTTAATATAAATACATGAATAATTCAAGAGAGAAAAGTGTCAAAAGCATATAACTTATGGCCTTAGGGGGAAAGTGTCTTCTCAAAAACATTCACAAATCTTGAACAGTATAGAGGCCGGCAATGAAATGCAAACCGTGGTTAACTTTTGTTTTCTGATTTTCAAACTCTTGTTTATATATGTTTCTCTACTTTTGTCTGTTTTTCATTGATTTGTTTTGGATTTTCTTTTATGATGTGTATGTATTTTTGGATATTTCGTTGGTAAAATCCAATAATAATCCTACAAAATAAGGATTATTATTTACAGAAAATTGGGAAGGAAAGGGTGAAGAGATACGGTTCGGGTTGGTGTAGGTGGTTAGCACAAGTCGAGCGAATCACTATTTTCTTAAAACCTTATTTGCTACCTCCCACAAGTGCTAGGAGCGTTGTAGCCTAGGTTTTCCAGGATAAAATGTGCTACGATTCAATGTTTGAGCACCTAAATAAAGAACCCGGCGAACTAGAGCAACGGGATGAACACAATTAGGCCAAGAAAGGAGTAGAAGCAGAGAGTTTTGAAGCTGAAAATAATATGATTTTCTTGTTGTTGTCAAATTCTGCGGGCCACTTTTTGTAACCCTTGAAACAATATGGCCATTATCTATGACTTAAATTCCAATATTAAAAGTAATAGAGAAATTAATCCCGTAACTGTTGAATTTGACATTCTAGGCCTAAATCAAGCCTTTTTAGTCTCATTTTGGGATTTGAGAAAAAACCTCTATTTTACACACTTCAATAAGCTTTAAAAGAGCTCTTGTATAAATAGTAATGCAAATCCTCTTCCCAAACCAATGTGGGACAAAAGCTACTCCCAAGCTTTTTCCCTTCATTTTTCTAATTCAATAATGGATCTTGTTTGAGAATCAATATCTCATTTACCCATTATCCGTTTTGAGCGTACAATATATCAATCTCTTCATCTCACTACGAAGAACCCGAATCCACTTTGACCCAACCCAAATTGGAAGTGAACCCCACATATAATTGTACCACAAAATAGCCACTTAATATGTCATTTTAAGCTATTTTTTCCAACATGTATATTGTATATACTAGTTTTTTACACGCATTGCGTGATTGGGATAATGCCCAATGTTTTTCTTAAATAAGTATTTTAAAGTATATCAAGGCAAGATTATATTAGAATTGTTCATGCGTAGATAATTGAATGTTGAATTTGCGTATTTAAATTGGTAATTCTAAGTTTACAAATGCAAGATAATATAGTCAAGATTGATTATAATTGTCAATAAAATAATTGTATGGGTATGGTTGAAACCAACTATGGGACATAAGGGAGAGCAAATTAAAATTAAAGCATAAAATATTAAATATATACTAATATTGTTTGAGGAGATTCCGACAGTAGGATTTGTGGTTAGAGTTCTATTAAGACTTTAATATTAGAATTAGATTAATGTTGTAGTTATAATTCTATATAAGACTTTAATATTAGAATTAGACTAACGGTGAATTAACGGCACTTAATGGAAAAGTTAACGGATCGGATAATCATATAATTAAGGAGAAATTAGGAAATCTCGAGGAAAAAAATTAAAATCTGAACGATCTGAACTATTCATTTGATTTAATAATTTGACGGTCATTTTTTCTACCCAATGTTTATAACTAAATAAATATTTGAAAGTATATAAATGCAAGATTATATATGAGAAGTTCAACATAAGTAATTTAATGTCTAATTTGTTTATTTAAATATGTAATTCATAGTATATAAATACAATGTAATATAGGAGATTCATTATAATTGTTACTAAACTTTCTTTTTAAATAGTAACCAAGTATTTTTGTTGCAAAGGGTTCTAATATATTTAATGAATGCACATATATACAAGATCAATGAATGAATCAACAGTACCAGTCCTTTAGGTGTTTTGCTCAGTGTTCATTTAGTTCAACCATTATTGTTGAATAAATTATTATGGATAAAGAAATTCATAATTTAAGGAATTTAGATGTAGTAAAAATTTAAAGATTTTAATTATAATGTAACCCAGAAATATTTGACGATTGGTAAATATAATGTAACCCAAAGATCAAAATGTTAAAGAAAGTGTTTTGGTTATTCAACAGTTTAAAGCAACAATTTGTTCCAAACCACTAAAAATATAAATATTGCAATTTATAATATTTTCATAACGTTTTTGAGAATGATTTCTCCAAAACACATCTAAATTAAAAAAAAAAAATTATTATTAAAACAATTATTATTAGTACTATTACTATTACTATTACTATTACTATTACTATTACTATTACTATTACTATTATTATTATTATTATTATTATTATTATTATTATTATTATTATTATTATTATTATTATTATTATTATTATTATACCCTTAGGTCATTTTAATGTTAATTTAAACAGCTAATTTTTTCAAATATCTTTTTACCAACCGTTGATATAATTCGCTGGTCAAATCCGCTAACGCTAACCGCTAACTGCGGATTGTCGAACAAGGACATTGCGAGGTTGTTTCTCACTTCAATTTGTTGTGTGATTTGAATATCTCTTTGTCAACAAATCCCTCAAGTAGTTAATATAATTGGCTTTATTAATTTTTTTTTAAATTTTCATGGTATTAATAAAATACATGGTAAATAAATATATAGCATTATTTTGTATTATAACTTTGATATTTAATTAAAAAATAGTGCACAAAAAAGATAATAGGCAATATAGTGAATATAATCAATTGATGAATTTGAATGTAAAGAATTTTTACATTGGAGAAAAATAAAGACAGTATAACTAATGAAATTATTTCTCTTAATTAATTTATTGATAATGAATAATTTTTTTTAATATAGACATTGTAGAGACAATGTAGCGAATATAATCAATTGATGAATTTAAATTTTGAATGTAAAGAATTTTTATATTGGAGAAAAATAAATACATTATAACTAATGAAATTATTTATCTTATTTAATTTATTGATAATGAATATTCTTTTTTTGAATAAAGGTATTGTAGACACATAATTCTAAATTAAAAAAATACATATGTATTATTTTTTGTTGTAGCTACTAAATTATTATTTAATTTAATAAGAGTAAAATAAAGTACTAAACTACTAATTATGCGAACTTTGATTGGGATGTGGTTCGAACCTAAGACCTTTCTTATTGAAATCAATGAGTAAGTTAACGGTGAACTAACAAAAATTAACGGAAAAGATAATATTTAGCGGAAAAGTTAACGGATAATCATATTCATTAAGAATAAATTAGGAAATATCAAGGAAAAATTAAAATCCGATCAATCTGAGCTATTCATTTGATTAAAAAATTTGACCACCATTTTTTCTACCCATTATAGGACTAACTTTCTTGGACTCTTATTAGTATAGTAGATAGTAGATCTTATTAGTATAGTAGATATTTCGAGTATTAGTTTATTGTCAGATTAGTGTGTATCAGTGTATGTAAGTGTATATAAATAATATAATGTGTTTATATGTCTAATGTTTTTTTTTTTTGAGAGGTATATATGTCTAATGTTAGTTCCTGTATAATGTATAATATATATTTTTGATTATTTTGATTGATACTATTTGATTTGTTAGATTAACTAATAAATGTTTGCCATTAGTATAATATAATCGAATAACTATATTCATAATTTAATATTTTATTTTAGTACGTTATGGAGAAATCCCTTAAAATAAAAGTTAATGTTGACGAAACATATAGCCAAAGATAATGTAAATTAATTTTTCAACTCCAACAGACAAAATTCCTACGTCCATCCTCGAAAATATTATAGTATTGTGGTCAACTTCTCTTATATACGAATCCTGCTAATATAATACTTTTGGCGGTGTGCTTTAATTTAAGATTTCCCTGTGGACAGTGGTCGCCGCGCCGGACATGGAGACAACTAGAACCCATATGTCACAAGAAGAAATGGTTGATGGAGACAACTAAGACATATATGATGTTGGCAATATGTATATGTAATCGCCGCAGGTGAAATTCTTTAAAGTAAATAAGGTGATGAAACTTTTTGACTCTTTGTCCCGAGGATGTTACGATGAAGGTGATGAGATGATTAAGATAAGCCATTTTTTTTTTTTTTTAATACGGAGTAATAAAGGATTAATTTAAGTTTGATTTGACAAATTTCACATTTGGAGAGATTGTGAAGATATAAACAATAAGTGAGTTTGAATCTATTTGTGAGCCTAAGTTCATCAATTTGATACTTTAATTGCATATTCATTTGTTTTCTCATTTAGATTTAGTTTTACACTTGATTAAATATTTTACGGTGTTTGTTAGTGTTTTGGAACCATTCTAGTTCAATTTCAAAGGCAAGAGAAGTTTTAGAACGAGTTTGGAGCCAAAGTGGACCAGACAGTGTCGACACAGGAGACTCGACGCGTCGAGCCCAAAATTTCCAGCAACTCTTGCTGTCGAGCAGTCGAAGTCTCGAGGCGTCGAACATTTCCCGTAACAATTCGAGAAAATGACGCCTCGGTTCGACGCGTTGAACGGTCGAGGCGCTAGGCTGGGCCGAGATCCTATTTGGCGCGAAAATTTCCTTTTTCGTTCTTCGCTTGGTTCCCGCTATAAAATTGCGCCTTCCTCAACCCTAGAAGAGGTATGCTGTGTTTTGGAGATAAGAAGAAAGAGAATCAAGAGCTACAAGTTTTTTTTGGAAGCAAGAAGAAAAGCAAGTTGTTTATTTGTGACACCCCGTAAATCCAACTCTAGTCAATGATTAATTAGAGAATTAATCCTAGTCTTCTTGTTAATTTATTCCTAAAAATCCTGAAAATTCAATAGTCGAGCGACTAGAATTTGACTAGTCAATCAAGGTCAAAGGATTGTACCTTATGCTTAGTGGGTTGTTCCCTTGTTTCCTTATTCTTCCAACTTTAGTAAGGGCAAAGATGTCTTTCAACCTAAAGTTTGTGCTCCAAGCTAACCTAGCAACATCTCTTCATTTCATCCACCAACAATCTAAACACAAAATCTCTACCTTCTCGCTAAGAATTTGGTAGCTTCTTCTCCAAGCTAAAATTTGGGAATCCTAAATCTTGCAAGTTGTCTTCCAAGATTCCTACTTTCCTAATCTTGAGCATAGGGGAGGGTAAAATCCTTGATCCTTTGGTGTTTTTGACCTCCTTTGAGATGTCTTTTTCTAAAAATAGAATCTTTGTTGTCTTTTGGTTTGTTTATGAAGTTGGTGTTGAATAAGAGCTTTAGGAGAAGCTTTCTAAGGGTGAGAAAGTGAAGTTTTAGGCTACAAAGGTAACCCATGCTTTACAAAACCTATTTTCTTACTTATATGATGATTTCTTGGCTTCTACTTGTGATTCTTGTGTTGAAATGTGAGATTTTATGCATTGTCTTGTGGTAAAGCATGTTTAGAGCTTGTTCTTAGGGTTCCTGTATGTCATTGCTTGGCTATTTCTTGGGTTCAAGTCATATTGTTGTATTGTGTGAGATTTTGAGTGTTTTGGACTTGAATTTGAACTTGTTGTTGAAAATCCCCGAAAGGATTATTTTTGGAGTACAGGGTGTACCCGCGGGCGGAACGGTGGGCAGTGCACCACCCGCCGCCCCACCCGCGGGGAACGTGGCTTGTGGGCTTAGTACCCGCGGGCGGAACCACGGGTGGTTGTCCACCCGTGGCCCCACCCGCGGGGAACATATATGTTGGTTGGCGGGGATTTGTTCCCCGTGATTCTTTTGACTCGGTACTGATGTTTTGACCTCCCGATGTTGTTTTATTGGGCTATTTGTGAGTCTTCTTGATGTTTCGTATGTTTAGAACGATGAGTTAGGAATCAATATTAGGATTTGGTGTCTTGAATCGTGCTAAGTGTCCGACTTTGTGATTCGTTGGACTATTGTGAGTCTTGTATGTTCTATGGAACTACTTTTGGCTTACTCGTTTGATAAGCATGCTAGTTTGATGTTGAAATGCTAGTATGTGCGGTTTGTCCTTTCCTATTGAGATTGGCAACTTGTGTTGACCATCGTTTGGTGTCGGATTGTGATCCTTCATGTCTTTGTTGTAATCCATTGATTGATTCCTATGATATGAACGTATGTAATCGTTTTACCCTTTGATTGATACTTGATTAAGGTTATTGTGGAACCTTAGTCCTCTTGGTAATGATGATGACTTGTGTGACTATGATTGAAATTGGTGGTGTGACCTGAGCGTAGGCTCATATGTAGGAGATTATGTGAATGAAATGAATGGTACCCTCGTGTACTCATATGTAGGAGATTTTGTTGGAGATTGTTGTAGTGGGGACGACGATCCCTGGCGGTATAAGGTTGGACTCAGAAGTACAGGGTGGCACTCGGAGGTAATGGTTGGAACTGAAATAAGGCCGGGGGTAGCCATAAGGTTGGAACAGGGCATAAGGTTGGAACTTGGAACTATGATACTTGTGACATGTAGTTGTCACTGTGGCATGTAGTTGCCAATGTGTGAATGTGTATTCTTTGTTATGAGCATGTCTTGATGCATTCTACTTTGTGATCAGTAGAATACATCTCGAGTTGTATTGGTTACCGTTGGTATTCTTGTCTTGTTGTTGTCGTAAGGATGTTGATTTCTTTTTCTTTGAGAGTGTGAATGAGTCTTTGAAGTTGACTTCTCTCTATGGCTTTTGAAAAGATATATACTGTATTCCGTTTCGAAAATGGTTTTGACTTATACTTATCTATATATGCTATTTAACGCGTATTGATGGGTTACCAGCAATGTTCGCTGACCGGGTGTTATCCCCATATTATGTTTTCCTTGTTCTACTGGTTTTGAGTAGAGACCCAAGTGCGCTAGACTGGAGCTTAGATAGTTTTTATCCTTTGGTCTAGACGTTGTGTTTTGTTGGCTTGTAAGCCTTTTGAGCGGCCTATGTGCCTTGACTCTGTAGACTTTGTTGAATGCTTTAGTTTCCCGCCTGTGCATCTTTTGATGTGGCATAATGCCCCCGTATTGTAATGCTTCCGGTTTTGTTTGATGGTTTAATAGACTACCTTTCTCTTGCAATTAAGTTTTGAAAATATGGTAAAATCGGGGTTGTTACATTATTCCTCAACTTACTTTGATTATTTGTAAACTCTTTATTAGAATTGCTATGAACAATTTAGCCATGCTTGGCTAAATTCCCTTTTAGAGATTCTTGGGTAAAAAGTTTTTATGAACCTATGTGTCTGTTTCTCAAATTCTTAATATATTGATATTTGGGTTTTATACTTGTGCTGCAATTGTGATTTATATCATTGATGCTTGTAATTGGTAGCCATGATGACTTGTTTCAAAGCTATCTTTATGTCATAACGGGAGTTAGGGATAATTTAGGGTACACACAATTGCACTTAACTGTTGCACCTTAGGAGATGACATATTGCTTAAGGAAGTTAGTTCTTTATTATTGCGCATCGGGAGATGGTAGTAGTTAGGAATTTATTATGAATGCTTGTTCTTATATTGTTGGGTGTTTATATCGCGGGAGTGAATATTCATTTAGGTTAGAGATTACGTGAGTAACTCTTCCCCTTGTTTGCATTCTCACACTTGTTTAAACCCAGATTTAATATTTTTCTTAAGATTGGCACTAGGTGATTTAAATACTTGAATGTCAGGAATCTCACTCTCTCTCTCTTGTTTTTCACAAACCTGCTACTTTGCTTTCTTTTAAATATTTTAATCAACCATCCATGATATTCATTAGGATTAGCTTCACAAGAATAAATTTGTAGCTAGTGCTTGATACACCCCGCTTCCCTGTGGATCGATAACCCGATACTTCTGGTAATTATTTGTTTGAAAATTATATTGCATTCAAATCGGCGCCGTTGCCGGGGAAGTGACGTTTAAGTATTAACATTAGTGAAAGTTTTATTCTAGGAGTCTGGTCCACCATTTTATTTTTATTTTATTTTATTTTTTGCTAACCCATAACAAGTTCCTTTTGTTGAGTTGTGATTTTTGGATCTAAGGACTTGGTGTTATATGCGCACACAGTCTTTAGGGAAAGAAGGATTATTGCCTTTGAACAGGGCCGGTCCTATCATTTTATAGGCCCGGGGCAGGATAAAAAAAATGGGCCCCGGTTAATATATATTTCATGCCTAAAATTTAAATTAAATAAGGAAAAAATTATTAATATCAATAACTTTAAATAAGATTGACAAGTTTTTAACAATTTTATATACACAACAATAATCATGAAAAAAATTCTAGGTGGTTTCCTTAATGCAAAATAATAAATAATCGTATAACTGCCTTCATAAAATAATATTATAGTTTATAAAAATGAATAAATAATTTTAAATCGAGTAAACTTATAAACAATAACAATGTTATCATAATAAATAATAAATTAATTATTATTAAAAATTTATAAAACAATAATTACAAACATGTGTGAAGCTAAAAATCTTTTTTAACTAGGAGCAAGAAATTAAAATATTTCAAAACGCAATAAAAAAAAATACAAAAAGATATGAAACATAATTATCTAGATAAAATAGTTTGAACATTTGAACATAAAACATATTATAAATCACACATCTTCTATATTATTTATATGATTTTTATAAATACTTTTTCTTTTAAATAAATAAATTTTAAACTTTTTTAGAATAATTTGAATACAATGACACATGATAGAAGCTTCTATATTACATTGGTTAGATATTCATAAAAAGGTACGGAGTAAATTATCTTTTATTTTTTATTTTTTATAATTCAATCTCAAAAGATATCATATAACCCCCGGCCTCCGTCTTATTTTTACGTGTCTTGTTTGGTTAACATGAGTTGATTGAAGTTTTTTTAATTCAATTTTTCATAATATGTTTAGTATAAGTATATAAAAATTTATAAATTTAGAAATTGCATTAAAATTTTAATATAAAAATTTATATATTTAATATAAAAAAATTTCATAATATGTTTAGTATAAATATATTAAAATTTATATATTTAAAAACTACATTAAAAATACTACTCCATATTAAACACAAAAAATCAATATAAATAAAAATATACATTAGAATATAAGCAAAGAAGTAAAGTTGAGGAATTCTAAAATGTGAAGGGAAGGATTGGATCACTGGCCTTTGATTATTAAATGAGGTTAAAATTTAAGTATCTTACCAACCAAGCTAATTCACCTTATTGTAAACTATATGTATATAAACTACTTATACTCAATATATATATATATATATATATATATATATATATATATATATATATATATATATATATATATATATATATATATATATATATATACTATATATATATAAGAGATAGGATGGGGCCCTCTCCCAAGCATGGGCCATGGGCAAGGGCCCAACCTGCCCTTGCCCTAGGGCCGGCCCTGCCTTTGAACCTTGAGATTGAAAAGCGAGCCAAGTTCCTTAGAAAGTAAAGAAGGATGGAACAAGACCAAGTAAACATCAATCTGAATCCTAATGGAGGTGGGGATGACAATGGAGTCAATCAACCACCACCCGTGGGGAGATCCATGTCTGAATACATTGCTCACGATGTTGAGGATCATGATAGCGGAGGCCAACAACTTTGAAATCAAGCCGGCCATCTTACACATGATCACTTCTGATCAATTTGGAGGGTCACCCACGGAGGATCGAAATGCCCATAAAACAAAGTTCCTCCGTATATGTGGCACTTTCAAAATCAATGGAGTTCCTCAAGAAGCCATCAACCTCCCACTCTTTCCCTTCTCATTAAGGGATAAAGCTCATGGTTGGCTCATCTCACTTCCAGCTAATCATTTTGATACTTGGGAGCAATTACATAGGGAATTTTTGAAGAAGTTCTACCAAATCTCCAAGACCCAAAGGATGAGGAGAGCAATCCAAAGTTTCAAGCAATTGGCAAGTGAATCTCTAACTGAGTCTTGGGAGATATTCAAGGAGCTAAGAAGATAGTGCCTGCACCATAGCTTCCAAAATTGGGATTTAATGATGGCATTTTATGAAGGTTTGCTTGAAAATTCAAGAATCTTAGTTGATGCTTCTTCGTGTGGGTCATCACTGTGTTGGAACCAACTCAAGCCGAAGAACTATTGGAGAAGATCGCGATGAATGGATTAACATGGTTCTCGGAAAGATCTTCTCAAAGACTAGTAAGAGATATGCATGAGGTGGTTCAAATTTCCGCCTTGTCAGCTAAGATGGACAACATGGTTTCTATGGTACAAAAAGCTAGCTCAACTCACCCTAAAAAATCAAACTGTGAGTTATGTTTCTACTCCTCCAACTCCTTCTAGTCAAGTTTTGATGTGTGATCTTTGTGGTGGAGGACACAATTTGGGAGAATGCCTTAATGATTCTAGTTCTCAATATCCCATGGAGCTCATTAATTTGGTAGGATACAATAGGCCACCACAACAATCCTTTCAACCTCAAGGGGCCTATAATCCAAACTCCTCAAGGAATCATCCCAATTTTTCTTGGAGCAATCCAATGGGGGCATGCAAATCCCTAACATTTTGTTAATAGAGGACCACCACCGGGTTATCAAGGGCAATAAAATTATAGAGGAGCCCTACTGCAAGAATTCCAAGGTATTCCTTCTCAACCAAGACCTCCTTTACCCGCTTTGCAAGCTCCAACTCCACCAAATTTGGAGGCCATGATAAGTATGTTGCTCAAATCCCAATTTCAAAGTGAGGAGAGGATCAAATAAGTGACTGAGAGGTTGGATCAATTGAGTTCTCACAATAAGATGCTACAAAATCAACTTGCCAATCAAGCCTTAACCTCTAGCACTAGACTCACTGGGGAGTTGCCTGCTTGCCCCGATAATCCAAGAGAGCCTGTTAATGCAATTGTCACACGAAGTGGGAAGATACTTGGAGAGCCATCCCTTCCAGTCAACACATCAATTCCAAGTAAAATTGTTGATGTGGAGATTGAAGGGAAAGTTTAGGAGGAAGAAGTTGAGCCAGTTGTCTTGACACCACAAGGCCACGATGAGGTAGAGAAGCCTGTGAGAAGGTATGAACCACCCTTTCCCTTTTCTAAAAAATTTCAAAAGAGAGTAAAGGATAGTAGGTGGAAAAAGTTTTTAAATGTGATAGAGAATTTGAAAGTTTCGATTCCTTTGCTTGATTTGCTTTTTCAAGTTCCTTCTTATCCAAAATTTTTGAGGGATATTCTTGCTAAGAAGAGGAAATTTGGGGATCATGAGATGATTGCTATGGCTCAAGAGTACTGGCCTTGTTTCGTAATGAAGGAAGGAGCTTTCGTAAGCATAGAGATCCAGGGAAATTCACAATCCCTTGTGTTATTGGTGGCGGTATGATCAAAAGATCCTTTGTGATCTAGGAGCCAGTGTTAATATCATGCCACTATCTCTTTGCCAAAAGTTGAATTCGGTAGATCCATAGTCGGTCTTATTTACATTGACATTTGCGGACTAATCTACTACGAGCCCAATTGGAATTCTTAAAGATGTCCCAGTTCGTGTGGATAAGTACTTTGTGCCTTGTGATTTTATTGTAATAGATGCTAAAGAAAATCCCGATATTCCAATCATCTTGGGGAGACCTTTCTTAGCCACAACTGGTGGAATATTGATGCAAGGAAGGGATCCATGATCTTTGATTTTGGGGAGGAGAAAGTTGAATTTAATGTTCTTGATGAGACAAAACCTAGTGGGGTTGAAAATTGTTTTGCGGTTAATAGCAAGTCCCTTGCCAAGGATACACATCTCGATCCAAGTTTTGAGATGACACATGAGGAGCACGAAAAGTGGAGGAATTTCTTGGGTGGGGAGGTTGACCTCACAAATCAACCGGGATGAGCACTCCATAATGAGGTTACGTCGAGCTAGCGACATTAAACTTAGCGCTTCATGGGAGGCACCCCATGTTGTCTTTTATATTGTTTTTTTATTTATTGCTTTTTATTATTTTAGTCTTATTTTAGTCTCTTATTTAGTATATTTTAGTTCGTGTCGTTTTATTGTTTTCTATCTTTCTGTTTTCTCTTGTTCTCCTTTTCTTTTGTTTTACATCAGGGACGATGAAAAATTTTAAGTGTGGGGAGGAGCCAAAATTTGGGGTAACTTTCAAATTTTTGCTTGGATGACTCAGGTTCTTTTTGTTAATAAGTTACTTGTCATAGCATGCAGTTATAATTGCTCTCTCTTGTTGGTTTGTGGTTTGTTTTGGTGGTATTTGTTGTAATTCAATTTGTGATTGATGATTTGAGGTGTAACACATGATTGATTTATTCTCTTGCCAATAGTCTTGTTAACCGCTCAATAACTGGATTAAATTCTTGATCTTGTGCATTATGCTTTGCTAGTGAAGGCTTATGTGAGATTCTTGTCATGTTTGTTTTGCTAGAACTTGCCTCATTACTCCCTAAGCGAAGTCTAAGTTTTGCATGCTTTGAAGTGATTTAAGCCATTTTTTGTTTAGCCCATAAGCTTAGCCTCATATATGTTTTTACCCCTTGTGTCCCCTTTGAGCCTTTTTATTTGTTTAATAAGTGCCAATCACTTATTCCTTTATTGTGATTATTTTTCTTTGTGTTAACCCGCATCAAAACTCTTAGCCTTTAGCGAAATGTATTCCCTTCCACCCTTGAGAGAATGAATCTTTTGTCTTTAATATTCTTGTAGAAGAGATATTTATGGAGCTTGTATAAAAAAAAAGCAATTTTTGTTACAAATGTTTAAGTGTGGGGGTCTTGATTGTTGGTTTAAAGTTTGTTTCCTTGATAGTTTGTGGTAGTCCAAAGAAATTCAAAGAGAAGAATCAAACGAGAAATCATGAGAAGAGAAAGAAAAAAAAAAGAAGAAAAGAATGAATAAAAGTTCGAAAGTTTGTTGTTTAGACTCCCAATTCATTAGCATGTTGCCTTGTTCTTGAGTTGCAATTCTGCTCCTTTAGTTGTTATTGTCTTATCTCTTCTAAGTTTTGAAAAGATAGATAATTGTGACTGATAGATACCCCAAATCGGATGACCGGTCGGGAGTGCCCGGCTAAGCAGTCAGATTCGAGCACGACCCGATACTTAGCAAATGGACGACACTCATGATTCCCGCACGCCATATAAGGTTCCTGAGGACTGCAGTCATCCATCTTCAGCAACCAACCATCCAGGAGAGCAGGCGCCTACTCAGACGGAGATAGGCTGGCTTGGGTAAAGCACCAGATCCGGCATCCGGTGTCTACTTGGTTGGGCGCATATATGAGACGCGGTTGGGCGATCAGCCTCGGTAGTCGGCGTGTCCCCGGTCGAATGCCCTACGAGATTCGGGTGGGCGACCAAGCTCCGTGGGCGGTGTGTCCTCGACCGAGTACCACTCAAGAACTCAAACGGGTGACCAGGCTCCGAGATCGGGGTGTCCTCGCCCGAGTACTGTGGCTCCTCAGATCATCTTCTTGGCAGTCAGGGCGTCCCTAACTGGGTGCACGCTCAGAGGCAGTTATAGGCAAATTTTGCGGAGATCTCCATATTTATTTAAGTAGCTTCCTTTATTAGCTTAAACAGTTACGGTATTTAGTAGGTCGGATTCCTTAACTGAATTGGCTCTACGTAAGCCCTACTTTCCTTATAGGAATCTTGTACTTTAGTATAAATATCCCCCTAGGATCATCGTGTAAAAGGATGGCATCTCTGACACTCGAGCGGCTGAAACTCTAGAATAATAACATCACGTTATTTTCTCTATTTACTATAATCTTTACTGACACAAACCCTTTTCTAAGTATTTTATGATAGTGTTGGCCAGCCGAATGACATCCAAAAGCCGTAAAACCAATATTGGCGCCGTCTATGGGGATCGATATGATACTAAGGGTCCTGTCTCTAAGCTTCGATGATGGCTCGTACGCGACGCAGTAACCGGAAAAATGGACATAACGTCGTGGCCCCGCCGGCTAACGGGCACGTCGTTGTCATCGCCAACGTGGCGGAACCGCCGGCCATTAGTTGTGCATCTGTGTGAGACCTAAGGGAACAACTAAGTCGCCGCACTCTTGGCAAACAGTCGGCTGCACGTACCGAGTGTACTGCCGCGCCGACTCATGAATCGCCGAGGGTTGACCAACCACCGCGTGTCGCTCAGGACCAAGCCAACTTCATAGAGTTGTTAGTGCAAGCCTTTGATGCATATGCACGTGGAATCGGACAAGCTCCCCCCACCATGAACCCGCAACCCACGCGGTCGTTTCCTATCGAAAATCATAACAACGTTCTGAGTATTCGAGGAGCTCAGTGGGTACTCGCTGGGGAATTTACACACTGCCCGCTCGGTGCATTCACGGCTAGGCCGCGCAGCTCCCGCTCAGTCGGTGTTGGATCGATTAGGCGGTTGAGCCAGGCAACGCTCCCTCGCCCATTTAGCCAGGAGCAGGAGAGAGCCGCCATGAGCCGTCATTCAGAGAAGGATAGTTGCCCGGCATACGTGAGAACTCGAGAAGTCGTTGAAGGCATGGGGGAAGCGTCTATGATCCCAGAACAGCCCAAGATGGAGATGGTCGACCTGGTCGCCGCGATTCAGGAGCTTCGGCAAAAGATCGAGGAGAAAGATAGGTTGTTGGTCATCAGCCTACTAACTGTGTCCCCCTTCTCGGCTGACGTGCAAGCTTACAGGGCACCGACGGGTTTCTAGCTTCCTGACCATCCCACCTATGATGGGACGAGAGACCCACGTGACCAC
Source organism: Ipomoea nil (assembly GCF_001879475.1). Lineage (NCBI taxonomy): Eukaryota > Viridiplantae > Streptophyta > Magnoliopsida > Solanales > Convolvulaceae > Ipomoea > Ipomoea nil. The sequence goes on from NW_017617410.1 coordinate 97,343, forward strand.
GTCATTAGCGTCCAGGCCAAGATGCAAGTGATCGGGGCAGATGCCCCAATGATTTGATGGGCGTTCTTCCCTACCTTGGTTGGGCCCGCTCAACGATGGTTCCTTAGGCTGCCCACGGGATCGATCAACAGCTTTGAGGAATTGGCCCGTCAGTTCTTGACGCACTTTGCCCAGGAGCATGAAACCTAAGAAGTTCGTGTCAGATTTATCTCGGATACATCAAGACGAGGGTGAAAGCTTACGAAAGTATTTAGCGCATTGGCATAAGGAAGTTCATTCGGTCAATGGTTTGGATGACCAAACAGCCCTAACGTTCTTTATCGAGTCCTTGAGGGCGGACAGGTATTACAGCAAGCTACGGGATGAGAATCCCAAGACATATGCTGAGGCTATCCAAAGAGCTAATTAACTGGCTGACACGAAGGAGGTGGTCAGGCAAAATCGCAAACAGGAGGTGTCCCTCCACAATCGCCCCCAGGCAGTTAATCCCTGTGATGGTCGACTGGAGGATGCGGGGAATATTCGTGTGAGAGCTCGCCGGGTTCAAGACCGGCTGGGAGCTCCTGCCTTTCAGCCGACGGCACAGCCCATCGACGAAGTTCACATCCAGCTACCTCTACCTTCGCCCATCCGGCCGGGCGATAAACCACAAATGGTTATCACGAATGTCGCCCTTTACTACAGATACCACCGCACAAACACTCACACCACGGAGGATTGTGATGGCCGTAAGGAAGAAATCGAGGCGCTCATAAAGCGCGGCCGGCCACTACCTTCCAATCAGTGGCGTCGGCCTGGCCCGCCTCAACAGAAAGAGGCGCCTGCCCAAGCTACCCCGAAGGCTGGGGACAAGGGTAAACAGCCCATGTAGGAGGATGACGCTGACAAGAATTAGAAGCATAAGCCGGTAATCAATATGATAGTAGACGGTCGCGAAGGCGGTGACTGAGCAAGGGCTCGAGCAAGACAGTTATACGTGAGAGCGATAGCTTTCTAAGAGTCATACCGAAAGAAAGCGTGTAAGGAGCCGATCGTCTTTACGGATGACGACTTACCGAGGGGCCCCACTCCCCATCGGGACGCCTTGGTAATCGCCATGGATATCCAGGGGTCGGTCATTCGCCGAGTGCTGGTTGATACGAGCAGCAGCGCCAACGTGTTGTATCTAGAGGTTTTCCAGAAATTGGAACTGCTCACGGAGCAGTTACGGCCAGTCAAACCCCTCTGTCGGGATGGTGCGGTGTGATCAAAAGATGGCTCGTAGTTGTTATTTGCAAGCTTGTTGGAAGATGGGGCAAGGGTTTGACCGGGCCAAATAGAACTATTTACTTATAATTAAATAGTTTTCTAAAAATAGATACATATACCTAAATCCCTTAATTTATTGATATGGTCCATGGTGGACCGTGGACCTTTGTTTAAAATAAAGCCCGTTAGCCTTTCGGATAAAGTAAGGAGGACCCTCTTACCTTTTCAGATTCGTATTAGGAATCCTAAACCTCTTACCTTTTCAGATTTGTATTAGGGATCCTAAACCCCTAACCTATTAAGATTCTAAATTGGTAATCCTAAATCTATTTAAAGGGGATTAGAAAGAATTTAGAACCCGTTTCACCCATCCCTATTCCCTCACTCGAAAATTCCTCCCCAAAACATATTCAAAGAATTCCCCATCACCGGGCTTAGGGAGGATCGATTGAGGAAAGATCTTAGGAAGTTGTGGGAAGTTTAATTAAGCTAAAAAGGTAACTCATGTCTTACAAAACCTATTTTCCTTGCTATCTTTTATTGATTGGCTCCTTTGAATGATTGTATATGTGATTTTGTATTTATGCCTTGTTAGAGCTTGTCTTTAGGATTTATGATGTAGATTCTTGTTATTCTTGATGATCTTGATGATCCTGTGTGGTGGTTTTCATGTTCTTGTATTTAATTATGTTTAGAGCTTGTCTTTAGGGTTTTATATGATGACTTCTTGATGTTTTTGATACCCTTGAACCGTTATGTGTTTTTTCCTGAGTCTTGGCATCATTAGAGTTGGTGTTTAGGGTCCAATTGTGTCATTTCTTGGCTTATTCTATGTGTTCAAGTCCCTATTGTTGTTGATATGTGTTTGGGCGTGTTTGGACTTGATTTTGGGTAAAATTGGGAATTCCCGGGATGGGAAAATGATAAGAAGCTTTCGTTCCAGTGGGTAGTCGGTGGGGGGACGAACCCCCACACGACCACCCACCGGGAACCGGCCACTGTTCCAGCGGGTGGCCGGCGGGTGGACGTCCACCCGCCGAACTGCACGCTGGAACAGGGCAGCCCGCTGGCGGGAGGTTGCCCTCCCGCCGTACCGCCCGTCGGTACGGGCGATGGGTTGCTTCGTGGGCCTCTGTTAGTCATTTCCCATGTCCCGATGTACCACGTTTGATTTTTATGAGTCTAGTGCGATGACTTAAGTACCGTAATGTGAATTCTGAGTCGTGTCCTTGCATGTGGCCCATACTTGTATCGTACGGTGCCAGAATACGATCTACGTTGGACTTTAGTTGTCTTGTGTTCTTGTTGTTGAGATTCAATATGCATGATGTGCCCTTCCCCTGATCATCCCCGTGTGAAGTCGGGCCGAGTCTTTTTTATTATGTGGTTGTCCATGATGAGAAAAGATATGAGATTGGTGAAAAAGATATGATAGTTGGTTTGATGCACTACGCGTGCTTGTGTGTGATGGTACTGCGGTACCGGTGTGTGATTTAATGGCATTGCGGATGCTAAGAGATTGGTGGTTATGTAGGATGTCATATAGGCGGGGAGCATGTGGTGCTTCGAGGGATAAGGATGTGGGGTGTAGGGTGGCCTGGAGGTACAGGTTTGAACTGATATAAGGTTGGAGAGGCGTAAAGGTTGGAACTTGGTATAAGGTTGAAATATGGACATGTTTGTGTTTTGTTGTTTGTTATTGTTGAGTCTTATTGTTGTCTTGTCTTGTGGTCTTAGTTTGCATGCTTATGTCTTTATGTGTCTTGCTGTGTCAAGTCTGTTGATGTTTCTTGAGTCTTATTCCTGGTTTTGAAGCTAGAGTCATTTAGGACTATATCTATGTATTCCCAAGTCTCAAAATGGTTTTCTTATATTTATACCTATTGTACTCAACGGGTGGGAGTGGGTTACTTAGCATTATTCGCTAACAGTTGCTACCCCACATGTTTTTCAGGCACTGATTAGTTGGCTCATGAGTGTGCTAGTCGGAGCTGCGGTTCCTAGTTAGACAGTAGTTAGCTTTAGTTAGACAGCCTGTGAGTCATGCTTGTATTTGGATAATGACTATGATTTATACTTTGTTTAGTTAGTTTTAGCATGTGCATCTAGGTTCTCAAGGTTAGATGTGGCATAGCACCCCAACACTTATGTTTAGCTTCCGCTCTGTTTTGGGTATTAATGATAGCTTTATCTTTATTTCATAAGCTTTAATTGTTTTAAATTATGCTGAAAATTGGGGTTGTTACAAAGATACCTTCTGGTGGGAGACCTCGTGCTCAGGGATCGAGAGGCCAGTCGCCCTATTGAAAGTGGAAAGATGGCAATTAGGTGGAAAAGACCGTACAAGATAGTAAGGGAGGTTTACATCGGGACCTACCGACTGGAAACCGTTGAGGGCGAACCCATAGAGCGCACGTGGAATGCCAACTATCTTAATAAGTTCTATCAATAAGCGACTAGTCGCGCTTTTTTCTTTTGCTTTCGTTTAGTCAGTTAGCTCGTTGTAGTCCCCTAGTGGCCAGTAGTTTCGCGAAAATTCCCTTTTCTAGTTGGATATAAAGTTTAGAGTTATTTCGAATAGAACAACCTTGGTTATTAGACTCCGCCTATTCAGGCGAGGAGTTTGGTGGGAGGTCATGCCGCGAAAGAGCTTGGAGTTGTCACCTCCTCCATGCGGCGAAGGCGGACTCCGCCTTTTCAGGCGAGGAGCTTGGTGGGTGGTCACGCCGTAGAAGAAATTTGGAGTTGTCACCTCCTCCATGCGAGGAAGGCTGACTCCGCCTTTTCAGGCAAGGAGTTCTGTCGGCGGTCATGCCACTAAGAAGTTTGGAATTGTCACATCCTCCATGCGAGGAAGGCTGACTCCGCCTTTTCAGCCGAAGAGTTTGGTGGGCGGTGATGCCTCTAAGACGTTTGGAGTTATCACCTTCTCTATGCGAGGAAGACTGACTCCACCTTTTTTAGGCGAGGAGTTTGGTAGGCGTTCATGCTGCTTAGAAGTTTGGAGTTGTCACCTCCTCCATGCTAGGAAGGCTGACTCCGCCTTTTCAGGCGAGGAGTATTAGTGGGCGGTCACGCAGCTAAAGAAGTTTGGAGTTGTCACCTCCTCCATGCGAGAGAGGCTGACTCCGCCTTTCCAAGCGAGGATTTTGGTGGGCAATCATGCCGCTAAGGAGTGTGGAGTTGTCACCTCCTCCAAGCGAGGAAGGCTGACCCTGCCTTTTCCGGCAAGGAGTTTTGGTGGGCGGCCATGCCGCGGAGAAGTCTCTCGACGGCTCGTAAGCAGTCATCCTCGCCCACTGAGGGACTTGGCCATTTTGGAGTTTGTTTGCCTCTCGGGGGCTCGTAGGCAGTCAGCCTCGCCCACTAAGAGACTTGGCTATTTTTGAGTCCATTTGCCTCTCGGGGGCTCGTAGGCAGTCAGCCTTGCCCACTGAGGGACTTGGCCATTCTGGAGTTCGTTTGTCTCTCGGGGACTCGTAGTCAGCCTCGCCCACTGAGTGACTTGGCCAATTTGGAGTTTGTTTGCCTCAGGGGGGCTCGTAGGTAGTTAGCCTCGTCCACTAAGGACTTGGCCATTTTGGATTTCCTTTGCCTTTCGGGGGCTCGTAGGCAGTCAGACTCGCCCACTGAGAGACTTGGCCATTTTGGAGTTCGTTTGCCTTTCGGGGGCTCGTAGGCAGCTAGCCTCACCCACTGATGGACTTGGCTATTCTGGACTTCGTTTTTCTCTTGGGGGCTTGTAGGCAGTCAGCTTCGCCCACTAAGGGACTTGACCATTCTAGAGTTCGTTTGTCTCTCGGGGGCTCATAGGCAGACAGCCTCGCCCACTGAGGGACTTAGTCATTTTGGAGTCTGTTTGCCTCTCGGGGGCTTGTAGGTAGTCAGGCTTGCCCACTGAGGAACAGGCGTGCGATCATATGCAAGTTTGAAAGCTACTTAGTAAAAATGAAAAATGAAGGAAACAAAAAGCCCAGCGGGCGGAAATCCATTTTCAAAAAGGCCTCGAAGGGCATTCAGATTACATCCCAAAAGAAAGTGGAATAAAAGATCGCTACTCTAAGTCTAACCCCCTTTGGTCCAGGGGTGCGTTTTTGGAGGTAGCAGCAGTTTGTGTATGGCGGCGCCGCTGCAGTTGCCCAGCCAGCTCTGCCTCGTCTTCTTCCCTGTCACATGCAACGCAAGTCCTTGGTTCCCTGCCAGACTGTGGGGATCGTTGGCTAAGCCAGCTTGGCCGCCTACCCCTCCGACCGCCTGATGGTCCAGGTCAGCCTCCCTCTACTCATGCACGGGGGTAGCAGGGATCACGTTGTCCTCAGACAAGGCAGCCGGGAGTCCATAGCGATGCGGGATAAAGTCTTTGTACCTCCCTCCCAGGACAACATAGATTGTCTTCTGATTATCCGCCATCCCAAATTGGTAGTCTACCGTCCCCACCTCGGCCAGATAAGCCTGCCCAGCCGCAGAAGCCACTCCCTAGCGATGCCCTCAGCGTTGGCCCTCGCATGCTCCGCCAACTCCCTTTGATACTTAGGAGACTGCCTAAAGGCAGCTAAGGCAGCCTCCCGGGCATGTTGCAGCTCGATCGCCAGCTGGTCACTCTTTCTCTATTCGACCTCCAGAGCGGAGGCGGCCTGGCCAAGCTTCAAGTTCAGGTCGTCTACCTGAGTGGCGTGATTATTCTGGATGGAGTGCAAGTCCTTGAGCTCGGCCACCATGACCTTCTACAGGTGGCAGAGAGCTAGTTGGCACATCAGGGCCTGTGAGTGAAGTAGAACGTTAAGTATGGAAATAAGGCGGTTAGGAAAATTGCAGCTAAGGAGTTTACATGGTAGCTGCGATGAGCAATCCCGTCCAGCAGCAACGAACTGGAGGTCCTTGGGGAAGATCACCTTGTCGAGCCACTCACCGACTGGGTAGCGGCCCTTGTGGATGCCCTCCATCTCGTTGGCCTCCGGGCCGACCAGAATGCTCTTGGCTATCGGGGCCTCCACATGCATGTGTCTCATCGGGCTATTTGACACCAGCCCGACGAGGAGATGATGTAGCGTTGGGAACTGTAGGAGTGGTAGACCTCCTCCACCGGGTATCTGTGGCGGACCGGGCTGCAGTGGTTGGGGAACCCCCAATGATTAGGGCACCCGGGCTGCGTGCAGCTTGTGGTTGATTGGGATCTGCCGAGGTGACCACGCCCTTGCCCTTCTCGGCGACGGTCAAACGGGCCCAAGCAGAAACGCACAGAATAGAGCGACGATCAGCCATGTCTTCCTTGGGAACGACTTCTCACAGTGCCTCGGGAAGGGCGGGTGCAGCAGCCGGCTCCTCCTCCCCCTCAGATTCCTCAGACAAGTCGGATGTATCTTTGTTCCCTGCAAGAAGGAAAGATTTGGCTCGAATAGCAAAGTAGTCGGAGAGCAGTAGTCGCTACAAGAGCAAACCTATCCGAGGGGCGCCGTCAGGCAGCAAGCCAGACATCATCATGGGTGCCAGCTGCCACCATCGCCGAGCAGAGATGAGCTTTCCCCCGGCGATCCGCTTGACCAAATCAACTAAGTTCTCAGGGCAAGCCGGCCTTCCGTCAAGACGATAATACGATGTCTGTCAGCCAAAGGAAAATCGAAGGCCAGAAGGTAGTCGGCCGGGTGGACAAAAAGGAACTCCTCCTTCCAGCCCTTATGGGAGGAGACCAACTTATCTAGAAACTTGTGGACGTTCGGAGAACATATTTGCACGTATCCTGGGGTGACCGCGCCAATCGCGGTTAGGCGGAATAGTTGGTGGAACAGCAGAAGGGTGGCCTCCACACCCAGGCGATGATAGCACGTGAGGAAGGCGATCAACTAGCAGTAAGACGAGGACGAGGAAGAAGAATACATAAAGAAGTAACGGAGAAAGAAAGGGAAAAGAAAATAGGAGGAGTATCGGAGTAAAACTGACTTGAGAAGGAAAACGACTGCTGGAAATGGACGGAACTGACTCGGAGGGCAAGAACGCTGGCCGCCGGAATTGAAAGAAGCTTGAGTTCTAGGTGGGAAGAGAACATATGAAGGTTTGTAACTCAGAAGGTGCGAAGAGAGAAATGGAAAGGGAACGATGGAGTATTTATATGCTTGGATGACCGGCATGATCGTGACACGTGTCCTCTATCGGACGGTAGGGGAGAGTGACGTAACATTTGACATGATGGTTATGGAAAGATGCGTCTCGAAACCCTAACCGGCGAGACTCGAGGGGTCGTCATAATTGCGTTACAGCGATCGTACCACTTCGCAGAACTAGTCGGGTAAAACTGGGATCAGTCGAAAGAACAGTGGAATAGCGACTGGGCGCCCGATGGATCAATCAAGGTTGGAAAACAAGGCGTCCGAGAAGCTTTCGACACTTCCTTGACTTTTTCTACTTTTTCAGGTCATCGCTCGGCTAAACCGAAAAAAAGTGAGGGACTAGTGATAGATACCCCAAATCGGATGATTGGTCGGGAGTGCCCGGCTAGGCAGTCAGAGCAAGTACTCGATCCGATGCTCTTAACCCGTCAAAGCAATAAAGATAGTCAAACACTAACAACCAAGAGCAAAGCAGGTGGAACGTTGCAAGAGCCCACACACTCATTAAAACACCGCCTCATCAATGAGCAGGAGTGATGGAGCACTAACGCACTTATGGAGGAGAGTGCCTCAATTACTAAGGTACCAGGGCACTAGCCGTTGTAATTATTAGGAGGCCGTTGCACTTGCCATGTAACTGTTATGTTTTGTAGTATAAAAGCCAGAACCCATGTAACAACAGGGGGACACACTCTGAAACTTTGTACCAAGACTCTTAGCAATACAAAATTACTTTCTATAATTATTCTGGTAGCATATTTACCATCATTGGTGCTTTTATTGATAGCCTGAGATCAACTCTCAAGCAAGTTGAACATTTCACGTTTCCCATCACACAAGAAGATTGTACGATCTAGATCAAGTGGCTCTCACGGTTCCCGTAGCCTGAACCATAGTGGCAATGGCAACGCTGGCCTGGGCGCCCGGGCGACGAACTCGCGCTGGGACTAGCTCAACAACAACCACGGTGGACGAAAAAAAGGGCCCGAGATACCGGTACCCCCTTGGGATCTCCAAGCGGCTGCCCAGGCCATTCAGCAGGCAGCAACAACGTTAACCCAATTGGTGGCAGGGATGCAGCATCAAATGCCTTAGGCACCTGCACAGGAGGATGAGGTTGTATTATCACGGTGAGAGCGGACCCAGTGTCGCTGTGCGATCCATGCAACCGACGGTTGTCCTAAAACTCAACCTTGCTCCATTGGAAGGGAAGCAACGGGCTGAAGCGAAGATGTTTAAGGGGATGGCTCAGTTGGGTAACGGCCAGTAGATTCTATGCCCGTCCTAGAGCAATTGGGCGAGAGGATGTCTGTGCAGTAGAGGTTAGGGCCACAACATAGGGGCAAGGGGTCATCCACCAAAGGGACTGCGCCAGGACGTTGGGTGAAGGAGAGCGATCGCCACTGTCCGAAAGGGTGGGTGAGTCTGGAGGGCCAGTTCCGCATCGGTCCACTGTGCCGAAGTGAACCTCGAGCATCCAGGAGGAGGTTGTAACACCCCTAAATTTCAAGGCATTTAAAAACTTATAAAATAAAGGCGAATCCATTGATTAAATCCCAAACAGGTCATACATCTATCCGTAAGTGTCGGGGTGCTATGCCACACCTAGGTTTGAGAACTTAGGTGCACAGGCTAAACTAACCAAGCATAATAAATCCTCAAATCGGTATTCAATACAATCCCAAGGCACGCAGGCCAACTATGGAACTAAGACTAACTAGGCTATATCCAAGGCTCTGTCTAGCGCGCTCCGAAGCTAATGCTCATCACCTGAAAAACATTCGGTATAACAACCGTCAGCGAATAATGCTGGTAACCAACTCCAACGCGTTAAGTACAATATAGGTAGATATAAGAAACTCATTTTGAAACTGGAATATATATATACTTATGAGACTCTAGTTTAAATCCAAGATCAAGACTCAAGGCATAATAACAGACTCAATATCATAGAATAATCATAAGAACTAATAGACATCCTAACTATGCAATGCAAGACATAACAGGCAGATAAACATGCAAATAACTAAGGCATTCCATACAATCAATTAGCAAGTAGTCAACAAAGCACACAATCCATCCTCCAACCTTATACCAAGTTCCAACAGTATAACTCCCCTCCGTCCTTATATCAGTTCCAACCTATACCTCCAGGCCACCCTTATATCCCCACCCCTTATGCCTTCGGGCAACTACATGCCCCCACCGACGAACCCACCTTTCAACCACCAACATATCAAGATGGTGCCGCAGTGCCATTCAATGATCCACACCTCTAGTGCCAATATCAAGGGGTTAGCGCATATAGCTCTAACATGACACCGCAGCACATATAACCTGACCCAATACTCAACGGCAAGCTAGTCAAAGGTGGGTGTGTGCCTTTAGCACAGTCACCGCTATGGTCTGTACCTTTAGTACACTGACCGGGCACAAGTGGTGCCAACCGCCAACAGTTTATTTTCCACCAATCACAATCTCATCAATATCATTAGCATCATCATACTCAGTTACACTGGCCATTGCGCAATGACCACAATACTCATCATCATCAATTAATCAACACATAAACACATAACAAGCAAGACACAACAATGACACGTATCTCACATAAAATCCTAGAATGATGCCTAAAACACCAAACAAGACTCATACACGACAAACGGGGTACAACGGGACACGGGGAAACATCAAACAGGGAAAAACACCACGAATCACGCAGGGATTCCAACGGGTAGGTGGCGGGTGGAGGACCACCCGCCGGCGGCGGGTTACTATTCCAGTGGGTGGCCGGCGGGCAGACCACCGCCCGCCAGCTGCCCACTGGAACAGTAAATGCGAGCAGCGGGTAGGTTGCGGGTGGTCAGTCCCCCCACCTATCCCCCACTGATACACAGGCAACTTTATGGTTCCGAGATCTCTCGTGGAACCCGATCATGCAAAATCCCACTCAAATATACCAAGAATATTATAATACGAAATCCACGTTATAACTCTAGGACTCTAGACATAATCAAAATACGAGATCATTCATATAATTAATCATAGTATCAAGAACATCAAGATTATCACATAAACATCAAGATTATCACATAGACGCAATATAAACCCTATGCAAAACTCTATCAAGACTCAAGCACAGAATCATATATCAAAGGAGCCAATGAATAAGATATAGCAAGGAAAATAGGTTTTGTTGAGACATGGGTTACCTCTTAGCCTTAATCAATATCCTTGGCTACTAAGGTTCTTTCTCTAAGATCTTCTTCCCGTGGGTTCTCCTATGTTTGGTGGCAAGGGGATTCCTAGGAATATCTTTTGCGGTAGAATTGACTGTGGTAGGTTTCTAAATGCTTCCTAAGTCCCTATATATCTATTCAGGAGTCCTAACTAGGGTCTGAATAGTGCGTATCTACTTATCCTATTTCTTATAGGATTAAGGATTTGGTTTTAAGGATAAGGGTCCATGATCCATGGTGGGCCACATCAATTAATTAAAGGGAATCCTAACCCAATTAAATCCTTTCTAATTATTATTAATGGAATCAATTAAATAATTAGTCCGGGGTTTAGAGGCCGTAACACGGGGTGTTACAGAGGTGGTAGAGCGGCTGCAGAAGAAAATAGAGAAGCTAGAGAAGAAACTGGAGGCGAGGGAACAGTCACCGGAGCCCAAGGTAAGTTGGCTGCACCATTTACCTCGAATGTAATGGACGCACCCCTTCCTAAGGATTTTAACCTTCCAATTATCAATGCCTACACTAGGACCTCTTACCCGCGCGCATAAATGATGTGATACAAGGCGGCTATGGTGATTGTTGGAGCAGATGACGCAGTCATGTGCATGGAATTCCTATCCACTTCGGACGGGACGACCCAAGATTAGTTCAACACGATCTCGAATGGGTCGATCAAGTGTTTTGCAGAGCTATCCAAAAGTTTCCTAACGTACTTCTCTGGTAACATTTAGCGCAGGAAGCATTTATCTCACTTTAGCACAGTAAGGAAGAACTGAGATGCGAGTCTGAGGAATTTTGTGAGCAGATGGAAAAAGGAGGTCAATAATGTATATGACTTCAATTCGAAGGTAGCAGTCCTAGTCTTCATCCAGTTACTTAGGTCCGGGGACTTTCAAAAACACTTAAACACCCACCCTCCTCGATCTTACGACGAGTTGATGAAGGTGGCCAACCATTTTGCAGAAGGAGATGAGGCAGATAAGAAGAATAGAGAAGAGCAAGAAGGAAAGGTAGGTGGGATGTTCGAGAAAATGAGTCCAAAGAGCCAGGGAATAGGCGGAGAAGGAGATGCGGATTTGAAGTCGTGATTCCACTAAAAATGTGAAATGTGAAATAAAAAATAACTTTAAAATGTTTTGTGAGTTAATTATCGTTTTGGTCCATAGATTATAGCAAAAGTCCTATTTTGCCCACAAAACAAATGGCTATTTAACACCCAAATAGACGGAGGACCATATGGGTAAAAAATTGAATAGTTGATGACTGAATCGGTAAAAAAAACAAAAGTCGAGGACCAAGTCGATACTTTCACTATAGTCGAGGGACCATTTTGGTAATTTACTCCACCATAATGTATCTAATGTTTTTTCCTAGCTATCCCTACAAATAGTATCCTAACACTTTGTCTTCCTCCCTCCCCCATCATACTACTCTCTCACGCCATTCCCTCCCCAAAATACAAGAAAGTCTCCTTCATCTTCTAGAAAGAAAACTCGACCAAGATTACTCTTTTATGCATCTTTCCAACAAAATAAAGTAAGATCATCCTTCACCTTGCATTTTCCCTTCTTATTTCATAGTCTTCAATGGATGTTCTTATTCTTCCTACATTGGGGTTTTGGAATTCCTAGAGGTTCAAGATTGAGATAAGTTGCTAGGTTTATGCTTGGTGTTTGGGGATTGGTTTGCTAGCTTAAAAGGTAAATTTCATGTCCATCAAAAGCTATTTCCAACTTATATAAATGTTCTTCTATTTCTTGGAAACCCCTAAGTATATTCTTGATGTTATCTCGTGATATGAGCCTTGCTCTTGAGTGTTGTTGGAATAGAGTTCTTGATGTATTTTGGCCTATGTATTGATGAACTTGAGTTGCTGTTACATTTAATTTCTTCTGCTGAGCTTACTGCTTCTGCTTCATTTTTAACCTTACGGCTGACCTCGTGGGTGTTTGATGCACGTGAGGGACACCCGCAAGGTGTCTTGCAGGAGTGTGTGGCGGGGTTCTTTTTCCCGTGACATCTGACCGTAAGGTCCTGAGAGTTGATTTCCAGAATGTATTTCTTTGGTTACCCGTGCATTGTTGTATGGTCTTCAGTGCATTGTAAGCCCTTCTCGATATTTTGTGAACACTTTGGCCTCTGTTTGAATTGTGATTCTCCCGTGAATCCTTTTTCCTTGATAATTGATTCTTGAGTGACTTGATGACATATATATGCATTTTGTTAGCTATATTATATTATATTGTATTATTGGGCTTCAGCCATTGGATTGGCGAAATTGGAGAGCTTATGCTCCATTTGGATTGGTGGAAGGGTGCTTCGGCCCCATTTGGATTGGTGGAAGAAGCTTAGGCTTCACATTGGTGGATAAGGTTGGACTGGTGTACAGGTTGGATTCTTGGTGTAAAGGTTGGATTAGAGTACGGTTGGATACTGATTTGATATTAAGCATTTGACTATTGTTATATATATGATTCCTTGACTATGTATATATACCACAGTAACTTCTTGATGTGTTGACTCTTGGAATTGTATCTTGTTTATGCTTTGGTATTGATATCTTGAATCTAAGTTGAGTTGAGTTGATTCCCCGTTGACTTTCTTGAATTGAATTCATTTGAGTATTCTATTGATTGATTTTAGTTTCCCTTAGAATTGAGCTTTATTTATTGAGTATCAGTCTTTGGAATACTTCAGCTGAATATATATATATATATATATATATATATATATATATATATATATATATATATATATATATATATATATATATATATATATAGTCATACCATTGCAAAACCTATTTTAAGTATAAAAGTATAATTATGTATCTTTACATGTTGGAGTGGTTTTACTTAGAATTATTCTCTAATTTTGTTAAAATGATTTCACGTTGGCTTAGAGATGTTTCCCGAGAGCGCGATGTCTAGTATGGATGGTGTAATTGATTAGAGTAAAACCTAGATTGTTCTATAGTTAGCTGTATGTACCTTGTATTTGAATTTGCAGTTAGAACCATTTTAAGCATGTGTGTTTGGGTTTAGAGTAACCTAAGAGTGGCATAACACCCCATTGAGTTTAAAGTTTTGAATTCGCTTATGCATTTTCTTTGGCTTTTTGTATCTTAGATTTTTGGGGGTGTTACGGAGTTAGATAAGGAGTTCACGCAGTGCATAAAAATAAGTTATTCACTAAGAAGTGGAAGATCGACAAGAAGATTAGTGTAACTATTGATCATGGTACGCCCTAATCAATCTTGTTGAATAAAAATAAAATAAAATAAAACTTGTTTTATTTTAATTCACGGAGTCCTTTGTGTTAGTAGAATGGGAGGCCGAGGTCAGTCCTCGGCCAGGAATAAAAGGAGGAGGCTGAGGTTGTATCCTCGACCTCATTTGACCGAGGCGTGTCCATCCTCGAAAAAAAAAAATCAATCATCCCCTAAGGATGTGGGAGGTCCGACCATCCCCACCTGACGGATGTAGTGATTCCTTAGCTACAAAAGCTCTGAAAGTGTTGGCTAGGGACTCGCTATTGCTCGCAACTCTAACGGGACCATGGGATCCGACCATTATGGCACATAACGAGTAATGGATACCATTGACAAATACTTTGTGATTTGCTCGATGGTATCTATGGCGCACCTATGCCTGAGTTCAAACTGCGATAATTCAAAGTAGAATTTCGTGATTTTCCTCGGCTACAAAAAAAAAAATAAAAAATAAAAAAATATTGAGGGCTTGCCTCAGACCAGCGCCGAGGCTAATCCTCGGCCTCGATTAACCGTTTCGATCCGATAAAAAATTAATTAAAAAATAAGTTTATTAAAAAATAATTTATTGTTAAAATTAAAATAAAAGACTATTAGTTCCTAGCCACTTCTCTACACTCACGAGTAGGGGGCTAATGACAGGAATATCTCATGAGTTTGCACTATTAGCTCACTCTGCTACACTCGCAGCTCGAGAGTAGTGTAAAAGCTAAAGCCTATGTGATAGCATATGAGGACATACTCTGAAACTTTGTAATAAGACTCTCAGTGATACAAAACTTCTTTTTATAATTACTCCATATTTCGGTAGTATATTTACCGTCAATCTCCTTAGTCGAGAAGCAGCACAAGACTTTAATGGCCCGTTTGGTTCACGGAATAGGCCGGGAATGACATAGCATTCCCAGTAATAGGCCTATTCCTTTGTTTGGTAACCATTTCTATTACCATAAATAATATTCCTGGTAATAACCTATTACCTCAAATAAGGTAATACCTATTACTAGGGCCTCCCCCCTGGTATTAGCTTATTACTGAACGCTCAGGAATAGATTTTAGAATCTATTTTCTTTTTTACCCCTTTCTTTAACCTAATTTTTTTATCCTATATATAAATTTATCCTATTTCACCACCGTCGTCGCCACCACCACCACCATCATCGCCGCCGCCGCCGCCACCACCATCACCACCACCGCCACAACCGTCGCCACCCCCACCACCACTGCTACAACCGTCACCGTCGCCACCACCACCGTCGCCCCCACCACTGCCACCGCCACCACCACCACTACCACCACCACGATCACCACCACCGCCACCACCATCGCCACCACTACTGCCACCACCACCACCACCATCGCTACCATCACATATTTTTATAAGGGTATTTATGTCTTTTAAAACATATTTCATTTCTATTCCTTAAATCAACCAAACACTGTAATATAATTCCTAAAGTCTATTCCTTCCGCGAACCAAACAATAGAATACAATTCCTATTCTATTCCTTGCCTATTTCATTCCTTATGGAATAGCATTCCTATTACCTCCAAATTCATTCCGTGAACCAAACATGCTGTAAAGGAAGAGGCCAATTTACAGAAAGCAAAAGGAACTTTCATTAAACAATAGTTTCTACACCTTTTTACACGGAGAAATATATATTATTTTAAAAGACAAAATAAAAGTCTAACTACCCACTAGGCAGTGAGGAACATGAAATTAACGACCCTAGAATTGAACTACCCACTAGACACTGTGGAACATGAAATTAACGACCCTAGAATTGTGTTATAGTGCAACTTTAGTGGGTTGTTTGTCTCCATTTCTAACTACTGTTTTGACTAATATTTCATTCACTAATTACATAAAATATAGCATAATAATAATAAGGTAATTAAATTGTAACAATAATGTGACAAATTATATCATGGATCAATATCCATCTTGCATGGTGGACCCTAAATACATAAAAATAATATTGTAACATAAATAAATTTAAATACATAAAAGTAGTACTGTATGTCTGTATGTAATAAAAAATAACACCAACAGTAGTTAATATATGTATTTACAATAGTAAACTTATGTACTTACAAAGTTACAATAATGATTTTAAAAAATCAAATTTATGTAACTAAAGTAATGATTTTGTGTATCTATTGATTTAATTTTAATTTTTTTAAAAAAAATCATTATGAATGTCATTTAAAAAATCTTAGTTAGAGTTGTTTAATGATATATTTCATATTTTAATTTTCTTTATACAAAAAATATTTTAAAAAATTAAACTAGTAAATTTGTTTAATCTAAATTCATTTTACAAGGTGAATTTTGGCCCACAAAATTTGTAACACCCCAAATTCTTACATTCGAACCTAGTATACATTAGGTACTTAAGAGATAGAAATAGAAACATAAGCATTAAACATTTAAACCAAAGGTTAACAACCTATGCATTCTAGGGGATGCTATCGTCGTAGACATCCACACTAAGATGACCACTAAGCTAAACTACTCATCCAAAAGCTTAACATTATTCAAACAATATAATAACATGGGTTCACGGACTCGGGTGTCCAAGCACCATACAAAAACTCAAAAGAGGTAGTCAACAGCTACATCAATCTACAGTCAAGTCTCAGTATCCTCATCATCATGAAACAAGGCAAAAGGATAGGGACTAAGTACTAAGAGCAAGCTAGAACAAAACAACACTACGGTACTAAATCCTCGACTAGGCGCGCTCTCAGCACACATCATGCCAAACCTAAAAAGGGTATTTAAAATACAAGAAAAATAACCCGTTAGTATAAAAATATTAAGTATAAACCACACTACCCTGTAAAAGAAATACATACATACATACATACATACATACATACATACATATATATATATATAATACATACATACATACATACATATATATATATATATATATATATATATATATATATATATGTATGTATGTATGTATTATATATATATATATGTATGTATGTATGTATGTATGTATGTATGTATGTATGTGTATATCTATGATATATAAATCTACTTATGTTACACTTCTATGCCTATATGTGATCATTAACCTATATATAAATTCATTATCAATAAATTAAAAAATTTGACCGCCATTTTTTCTACCCATTATAGGCCTAACTTTCTTGGGCTCTTATTAATATATATATATATATATATATATATATATATATATATATATATATGTGTGTGTGTGTGTGTGTGTGTGTGTGTATGTATGTATGTGTATATCTATGATATGTAAATCTACTTATGTTACACTTCTATGCCTATATGTGATCATTAACGGTTTGTATAGATAGATGCTTGTCTTGGGAATTTTCAAAATCCCCAAGACAAGCATCTATCTAAACAAACCATTAATAATCACATATAGGCATAGAAGTGTAATCACATATAGGCATAGAAGTGTAAAATAAGTAGATTTATATATATATACACTACTGGAAATTATGGAATTTCCGATCACCTGAAAGTGATCTTAAATTAAGTCGAAAGTCTTTTTCCGACCACTTTTGGTATCCGGAAAAACCTTTGTTGCTATTTCCGACCACTTTTTGCTTTCGACTTGATTTAAGATCACTTTCAGGTGGTCGGAAATTCAATAATTTCCAGTAGTGATATGTATATATATATATATATATATATATATATATATATATATATATATATATATATAACCCACGCATAAATAAATATATAAGTATATAGGCATAATGTAAATCAATGAAACTGGATATACTGGATAATTTACATTTGATAATATAAGTAGGAAATGTAAGCATAATATTAGCTTTATACCACCATGATAGTCTAACCTGCAAGGTTAAATAATAATAATGCTCCAAACGTAATCATATGTGAGTATAGAGTACCACTCAATGTCATAATAGGATAATCTCTCAAAGTATACCATTTAGTATCATCAATATCACTCTCAAGAAAATAATCATGTTTTATAATAATATTAGAGGTTGTCTCAATCATACAAGTGGGAGGTAGGGTCTTCGCCATTTGTGAATGACGCTATCCGAGAACAGCAACTATCTACTGAACCTAATCACATCTTCCCTTTCAAATCACATTTAGAATCAGGACCGCTACCTTTAGTGTGCACACTCCATAACTGGGACTCCAACCCCGGCGAGTAATAGAAAGCCCTAGTAGCCCAGGATGTTTTCTACCAAGCTACTTGTCAATACAATTATTCAGGATGTTTTCTACCGGATATAAAATTTCATCCGAAGGGACGACAACCCAATCGAGTCCTCCAAATATATACATTTCCTCACATTCCAAAATAGTGGTGGTATAAGCATTTAAAAACCTTTCTTTCTCAAAATAGGTTTTCCTATATAATGCATATATGCATTTAAGTAGGATATAGATATAGATTTCTAAAATAAGGGGTAGAGATAGGTTATTATAACATAGGTTTCATTTCAAACTAAATAGATAAGTGTATATATATATATATATATATATATATATATATATAGTGTATGCATGAATATATATGTATATGTTTTGTACACTTAAACTACCTATCTATTTTATAAAACCTATACCTATATATATAAGTTTAAAAGAGTATAACATATAGGTATAGGTTTTATAAAATAGATAGGTAGTTTAAGTGTACGAAACATAAGTGTTGAGAAAATAGAGGGATATAAAGTTATAAACATATACATATATATTCATGCATACACACTCACACCTCCATAATCTAGAACCATGTATTCCAAATCATGCACTTAGACCAATATTCACCATTTCTAATCATAGTACAAACGAAGTATAGAAATCTTACATACTCTCATAATGAGTTCATCTCATATTTGATATACCCAAAATAGATACCAAGTAATGCTTGAATCTCTCATATGAAAATAGGAAGGTTATACCTCATTTTGAAAATAGGTTTGCACACATAACACATCAACATTTAGATAACACTCGGATCGGACCAAGTTCCCGAACCTCACGAATCTCTTGGACCCACAAGATTGGTCCGTGGCCGGACCCTCATGGCAGAACCAAAGGGTTCCTCCTTCAGGATCCGTGGCCGCACGAGACCATGCGGCGGAACTTCAAGTTTCGCGACAACCACAGCCTAAGGTGGCGGGGCTTGATGGCCCGCCACCCTTAGCCGGCAATTACGCACGGGGCTGGTCGACAAAACTTCCGGTTCCACGGCTAGTCCCGCACGCCCAAACACATAGGCGATGCAGTAGCTTCCCATATTTTTCACCTGTAACACATCTTCGAAAATCCACCATTTATAGACAGCAAATTACCTCCAAAACACCCAACATCAACAACATAACATCAAGGCATCATTTCCACATCAATATAGGTATAAAACACCACATATTTCATCATTCCAAGCATCGAACAAGAATATATAAACACACAACATATATCACTGATTTTAGGGTAGAAATACTTGGTTTTAGGCATCCATGGATTATACCTCAAGCTTGCCAACCTATTAGCACGAATCACTCCTCTTTCTTTCAATGTTGCCCACTTCATTCACCTCCTATCACCCAACAATAGTATATACACACAAATACACACAATATATATACCAAAGCAGTGGGAAAATGAAGGAGGAAGAAGGAGGAAAAGAGAAGAATAAGAGAAGGAAAGAAAACAAGAATGAGGAATAGGAGATGATCTTACAAAGTTTGATCTTCTTGGAATTCTTGTTCTTGAAGATGGAATGAAGAAGAAGATGAGCAAGGGAGGGATTAAGTCTTGCAAATGGAATAGTGTTTTTTATATAGGGGCACAAAACCCTAGGGAGAGGGGAGAGTGAAGTAAACGGCTAGGGAAGGGCAATTTGGTTCTTTGGGGGTTTAAAATCTCGGATTATAATTTTGGATCAAAAATTGGATCAAGTTCGGGTAAAAGTATAACATAATAAATATGGAAATAGGTTAGGTTCATTTTGAAATTTAATTTGGATCAAAATTTAGCTATCAGGTTCACAGGTTCGTCTCAGATAGACTTTTGAGTCAAATTTTTAAATAATAAATATTCCCCTTACATAGGGCTTTTAAAACCCTAAATAAATATATAAATATTTTGTATTAAATCATTTCAAATAAAAAATTTATAATATTTTATTCACACACCCATTTGACAAAATTATCGTAGGGGTAAAAATTATATAATTAATTTTATTTTAAAATTTGATAAAATAGGAGTTTGTGAAAAAAGTATTTTGGGGTCTCACAATATTACTGAAATAATGCATTAGAAAACATATGCTAAACATAGCGCAATACAATATTCAAATATTGAGCCGTCCAAAGATCTTATCACTTTCTATCTATTTTGTATATCCTATTTATTTATTTATTAAACTAATTTTTCTTTATTTACTTATAATAATTTTTAAATGTGACCTTTTGTATAATATATATATATATATATATATATATATATATATATATACACACACACACACTAGTACCACGCGCATTGCGCAAATAGTCTGATGCCCAATGCATGATTCTAATTAAGTGACCAAAGTTAATGTTAAATTTTATATAGTATTTTTTTTATTACACTCTAACATATTCATATTATATGTTTAACAATTATGTCAATTTTGATTGGATGGGTTCGAACCTAAGACCTTCCTTATTAAAATTCGTGAGTAAGTTAAGAATAATAAATAGTTAACGGAATATTTCGTTACTAAAGTTTACACTAACAAAATACTATGGTATTTAGAAAAGTTAAATGATATAATAGATGGTAAAATAAGAAAATAATATTTAAAAAATACTAAAATCAAAATAATATAAACCATTCATTTCAACAAATAATTACACCAACATTTTTTAGTCGGATGCCTAATGGATGATTCTAATTAATTGACCAAAGTTAATGTTAAATTTTATATTGTATTTTTTTATTACGCTCGAACATATTCATAGTATATGTTTAACAATTATGTGAATTTTGATTGGGATGGGTTCGAACCTAAGACCTTCCATATTAAAATCAGTGAGTAAGTTAAGAATAATAAATAATTAACGAAATATTCTATTACTAAAGTTTATACTGACGGAATACTAGGGTATTTAGAAAAATTAAACGATATTATAGATGGTAAAATAAGAAAAATATATTTTAAAAAAATACTAAAATCAAAATAATATGAGACATTCATTTCAACGAACAATTACACCAAGTTTGGCGTTGGAGGGTTGGATTTCATCTATTTATATTAATGAAGAAAAAGTCCACAGTAATTCTATTTGATAGAGTCTATGAAAATTGATAAGTTTTTAAATACCAGTAGACTTTTAAAGACTCTATAAAAGTCTGAAACGAATACCAATATATCTGAATCGAATACCGATAGACTTTTAAAGAATTAAGTCTAAATTGAACACCACTAAACTTTTTAAGTCTTTAAAAATCTTTAAAAGTCATAATTAAATACACCCCTAAAATTAGCCTGGATGAATCCACCCAATCTTTTTGAAGGATAAGTAAACTTTTCAAGTGTACTGTGCTAGCTTTAGATGACTTAGGTGCTACTATATATTTCTACCTTTCTTTCCTGTTATAATAATAATATTATTATAATGTTAAAACCAAGTGAATTGAATGGACAATAAACATGCGTGAATACGTGGGGTTAATGGCAATACAATGAGTGTACGTGTGGCAGCATCACATGGAATAATGGCAGTACATGGAGTAGTGCTTACATGCATTTCCTAGTTTTTAACATTATTCCTATATCTACATTTACTATGTGGTCTAATGGTACCCGGATTAGATTTCCATTTGGAAGATTATGAGTTCAAGCCTCAGCAGGTTGAGAAAGTATATGAACAGATACTACAATGTCATAGAGTCAGTAACTTTTTAAAAAAAAAAGGCTATGTATTCAATCATTTTAATCATCAATTGAATTACAAGTATTCCCCCCTCTCTCTTTTTCTCTCAATATATATAAATATATTATATTTAATATATCTTATAGATATATTATATTATATTTAATATATATTATATTAAATATATTATATTTAATATATCTTACATTTGGTATCAGAGCGCATTTTTATATCCGATGTACACTTTTATATCTGATGCACACTTTGTATGTCAAATGCACGGATTCTGGTGATATTGTTATAATCTGTCTCTATGTTGATGATCTGGTTTTTACGGGAAATAACTTGAAGCTAATCTCAGAATTCAGGGAGACACTCATTAAGAGGTTTGAAATGACTGATATGGGCCTTGTGGCTTACTTTCTTGGCCTTGAGGTTGTTTAGATGGATGGTGAAATCTTTATTTCAAAGAAGAAGTATGCTGCTGATATTTTGAAAAAGTTCAAAATGGATAACTCCAAACCAGTTTCAACTCCGTTAGCTGAAAAGTTAAAGGTGTCCAAAGATGAGTATGGTAAAATGTGAATTTTACAGCTTATAAAAGCTTAATTGGAAGTTTGAAGTATCTGGTGGCAACAAGGCCATATATTTCTTTTGGAGTTGGAATACTAGCAGATTAATGGAAGAACCAAAAGAATCACATTGGGCTGCAGCAAAACCAATTTTGAGATATGTTAAAGGTATGAGTAATGATGGAATTTTTTACTCTACTAATGAAGTAGTGGAACTTGTTAGGTACACAGACAGTGATTGGGCTGGAGATGTTGAGACCAGAAAAAGCACGTCAGGGTATGCCTTCTATCTTGGTTCGGCCATATTTTCTTGGTCTTCAAAGAAGTAGTAGATTGTAGCCACTTTCAACCGCAGAAGCAGAATATATTGCAGCAGCAAACTGTGGTACTCAAGCAGTTTGGCTGAGGAGAACTTTGGAGTTCTTACAACACAAGCAGAAAGCACCAACAACTATTTTTGTGACAACAAGTCAGCAATTTCGTTGTCCAAAAATTTAGTCTTTCATGGTCGCAGCAAACATATTGATATCAAGTATCACAAAATCAGAGAGTTGGTCGTTGAAAAACAAATCAACATTGAGTATTGTTCAATTGAATGTCAAGTTGCAGATATCTTTACGAAGCCCTTGAAGACGGAGACATTTCTCAAATTGAAGAAGAAAATTGAGATGACCAATATATCCAAATTTGTTTAAAGGATGCAATGTTATAATAATATTATTATTATAATGTTAAAACCAAGTGAATTGAATGGGCAATAGACACGCGTGAATACGTGGGGTTAATGGCAATACAATTAGTGTACGTGTGGCAGCACCACATGGAATAATGATAGTACATGGAGTAGTGCTTAAATGCATTTCCTAGATTTTAGCACTATGCCTATATCTACATTTACTATAAATAGGTTATGTATTCAATCATTTTAATCATCAATTGAATTACAAGTATTCCCCTCTCACTCTCTCTTTCTCTCAATATATATAAATATAATATATAAATATATTATATTTAATATATATTATATTAAATATATTATATTTAATATATCTTACATTTCTCACATTTTTTTAGTTCCCATTAAGAACCTAACTTTATTAGCTCTTATTAAGTTTATATATATATATATATATATATATATATATATATATATATATATATATAGAGTGAAAGGTTCCTGTGCGGTTGAATGCTTCCCGTGCAGTTGTGCAGTTGATTAATGTGCGTGAGATTTGTACTCAATGTGCATGAGTATTGTGTTTAATGTGCCTGAGATTTGTACTTAATGTGCGTGAGTTTTGTACTTAAAGGTGTGCGAGTCTTGTGCCTAAGTTGCGTGAGTTGTGTGCTTAATGTGCGTGAGTGTGTTCTTCATCCACTACTGTGAAAATTATGTGCATCCACTGCTGCATTTTCCTCTTGCTTTTGTTTCGAAGTGGTGGAGGAATGAATTTTGTCTTGTTTTGCTTTGCATACTGAGGGGCTGCTAATGAGAGCGAAGCTGCTAATGAAAGCTTCAAAGATTGTGAAAAAGAAGGAGATTGTGAAAATTTCCTGTTCTGCTTCATTCTGAGCTCGTAATTCTGAACTACTCACGCACATTAAGTATAAATCTCAGGCACATTAAACAGAAGACTCAGGCACATTAAGTACAAAACTCACGCACATTAACATTACACACTCACGCACATTAAGTACAAAGCTCACGCACATTAATCAACCGCACAACCGCACGGGAAGCCACAAATGCACCTGATCCTTTCCATATATATATATATATATATATATATATATATATATATATATATATATATATATATATATATATATATATATATATATAAGAGCTCATATGTGGTCATGTCATTAGGTGTGGCGATGTAGCGGTGTGGTCGTATCTGTGTCGTTGAATTAGTTTAATCCAACGGAAATGACTAATTCTGAGCATTTAAGGATTTTAGCGTGTTTTGGTAAGTGGGGGTGTTATGGTAATTACAGTGGCCATTTATAGCGACCGAGTTCCAGAAATAAACCAACAGTGTTGACAACATGTACCAATAGTGTAATAAAACACACCACAGTGAAACACACCAATAGTGTATTCTCGAACACTGTATGGTGTATTTATTCATATCGAATGGCGCGTTTTCGGTGATGCGTATCTAATTTGTGTATGTTTTTTGCCGTGCATTTCATAACATGGATGGTGTATATTTGTATAACAATTGGTGCGGCCGCACTGACCACACGGGAAGGCGTTGCCGCACCTGAACTTGGCACCAATGGGAATCTACAAATACACCAGAGTAAGGCTAATAATGCACCAGTTACACAAATAAAACACACAACAATGTGATTTTCCCTATTCCGGTGCCCTATGACGAGTTTACCCTTGCAGTTCTCTAGGTAGGAGAACGTATGCGAAAATACTGGAAGAATCTTGATTAATATGATTCATTGGATCTATATAATCAATGGTTCGTAAATCTGTAATTGACCATATGACCACACCTAACAACATGGCAACACTTGATCTCCCCCCTATATATATATATATATATATATATATATATATATATATATATATATATATATATATATATATATATATATATATATATATATATATATATATATATATATATATATATATATATATATATATATATATATATATATATATATATATATATATAGAGTTGCACTCGGGTGCGAACGGCTCGCCCAGGCGCGAAATAGGAATGGATTCTGTTCGTCCACGTGTCCAGATCTAATGGATGAGAAACACTGATTTTTAAAAAAAATGCGGTGGCATTTTCGTAAATAATTGAACATCGAAGTGCAAGTAAAATGTATTACAAGTGCATGTAAAATGTATTATAGGTGCAAGTAAAAATTTACACTGAGCATCAATACTTAGTTGCACTTATAGTTCTAAGTAGTTGCACCTATAGTTCTAAGTAGTTGCACACATAGGTATAAGTAGTTGCATCTAGGTGTATGAATGTTTGCGAGTGGTTTTCAGGAGTATTACTACCCGCTGAACTCAGATCAATGAATGCTAACAAGACAAAATTACATGCACTTATAGGTGAAAGTAGGTGCACATATAGTTATAAGTAGTTGCACCTATAGTTATAAATAGTTGCACATATAGTTATAAGCACACCCAGGTGCATGAATGGTTGCGGAAAGTGAATGCCAACAAGGCAAAATTACATGCACTTATAGGTGAAAATAGGTGCACTTATAAGAGATTTTACTTGCACTTCGATGTTCTATTATTTACGAAAATGCCACCGCATTTTTTTTAAATTATTAGATCTGGACACGTGTCACACGCTGATTCGTTCGCATTTCCTTCCTGGGCACTTATTCGCACCTGAGTGCGTCCCTATATATATATATATATATATATATATATATATATATATATATATATATATATTCAATAATACTGAATTTAAAATATTAAAAAAAAAAGTATTTAAGGAATAGAGCTCACGAAACTATAATCTAAAAAATAATCTATAAAATAATACAGTATTTAATCACAAAAATAAACTAAATTTAATTTACCTAAATACCCTGCCCTTTCCTTTTCAATTTGAAAACACATAACAATAATTTAAGCCATTGTAAATTATTTTTTTAACCTTATCGCCCACATAAGTACGTCATGTTGGACATGGACAATAAATGATGTTATTAACGAATAGAGCTCACGTACTTATACGCAGTAAAGTGAGAATTAATCTGAGAGTCATTCATTTAAGAAAATTAAGGTTGAAAATCGGTTAAAAAATTGATATTTTTAAAAATATTACAAATTTAAAAATTTATAATAATTATAAAATTAACTTATATTTTTTTACCAAAAATTTCAAATAAATCTTGATAGACACTGATATCGGTCTCATTTTAACACACCTAAATATATTAAGATATTTTGAGAATTAGCATGAAAATATAATAAAACAAGAAAGCAAGTCATTATCCCCTTACATTGATTTTGTTATTTCTAGTAGCAGATTGATGGTTACTTGACATAAACAGCATGGCCGACCTAATAAATATTCCAAAATTTTTAATATTTAATTTTTATGATTGATATCTGTATAATTGATTCTTAAAGTATTAATTTTCAATGATTTTGGGTAGATATGTCAATTTCTCTCGTCCTTCGGGAGAATCTTCTATTGCCGCCCTTACCGGGACGAAGATGGGCGCAAAATTCGGAGAACGGGAGCGCGGATGGGGTTACCCTTCCTATCACGCCCCGTCCCCAATAATAATAATAATAATAATAATAATAATAATAATAATAATAATAACTATATATATTAGTGTTGCAAAAATTCCTCCTACGCACTGGCCGGCCGCCTAGCGTATCACCATAATTGGTGGTCTAGGCGGCCGATTAGGCCGCCAAAGAACTAACCGCCTAGGCCTCCTAGGCACCGACTAGGTCGCCTAGTCGGCCGATTATCTATTCTTCCCTTCTTTTTTAAATGGGTTATTTCATTCAAAATAACATCGTTTTGAGCGAAATAACCCTAAATTGTTCAAATTCTAGATTTTTTTTAGGTTAATATTTAATATTTTAGTATTAACTGTTAAAGTATTAAATAGTTTATAATTATCAAGTCTTAAAAAATTAAAAAATTTAAACAAATTTTTTTCAAAAATTAAAATTAAATAAGAATACACAGGCGCTTAAGCGCCGATTAATCACCGCCTAGGTGCCCCCCGAGCACCCAAGGAGCGCCTAGCAATTTTTTCAACCATGATATATCCTGACGACTGCACGGGAGAGTAGTTCCACATCTAAACCAATTTGTGTGTGTGTGTGTGTGTGTGTGGACACGATCAAATGAGAACAAGGTCTTCCTGTAAAAAGTGAAGGCTGATCTCAACCGTCCATCTGGGTTCATCAATGGTTGAGTGTTTTAGTAAAAAATCATGGGCTCAATTTTGTAATTATTGAAAACTTGAAAATTGAGTGATGTAAGAACTTAGTGATGGAAAAAATAGCTTAAAATGGCATATTAAGTGACTGTTTTGTGGTACAATTATCAGTGGGGTCCACTTCCAATTTAGATCGGGTCAAAGTGGATTCGGGTTTTTTGTAGTGAGACGAAGAGATTGATATATTGTACGCTAAAAACGGATAATGGGTGAATGAGATATTGATTTTCAAAGTAGACCCATTTGAGTTGGAAAATGAAGGGAAAAAGTGAGTTTTGTGACACGGGCATAGAGTTCGGCGCAGCCCACAGCGCCCGTGCGGCGTCCCGAGGCCCCTCATGCCCCGCAGACCAGCCTTACCCACATACGCACCACACTGGTTTCGCCCTGCCATGGGCTCATCAGGGAAGCGGCAACAGCTCCCAACCAGTTGTGCCTTTCGATCGCATCAGGTCCCCTTCATAGTCAAGTCCAAGACTAGCGACAGGCTCCCCAAACTTAACCGGGTCGGCGTGCCTAACTCGGTCAAACCTTCGCGTCTAAGGCAGAACAACCCTTAACGCTATTGACGCACCCCTTCACCCGCATGGCATTACTAACCAGTTGGCCGTTTCCTCCTACTTTTGGGTCTTCGCACGGTCACGGAAAAACGTCCGTGACATTTGTCCCACATTGGTTTGGAAAGAGGATTCCCCCCCCCCCCCCCCCCCCCCCCCCCCTTTATACAAGAGCTCTTTTGGAGCTTGTAGAATTGTATAGCATAGAGGCTCTCTCGCGCGGGGGGATGGGGGTGCAAATCATTTTCCAACTAGAAACGAGATCGAAAAGGCTTGATTCAAGCCCGCGCTCGTGCCGCTTCTTTTTTGTTGGTAGTGTCTCATGTGCAATTAGGTTACTAGTGCTAGTTTATAAAAAGAACATATTTAAATCCAAAATAGGTCAACAATAATATTGTTATTTTTGGATGATTGTTCTTCCAGTTTCATAATATTGGGTTTAAAGGTGCTGATTTTGTTGTATGAGTTGCAAACATGAATAGCTTTAGAAGAATGAGTATGCATTACTTGCATAAATTGGATGCTGAAAATATACAAAAAGAAGTGCTAGAGAAGGGACAAAATCATATTATCAACTTATCTCTTTCTCTTATATCTGGGAGAGTGCTAAGCTACAGGGAGCCAATGATGCACACTATCTTCAATCTGATTTGCCCAACCAAAGAAATACTACTTGAAGGCTCGACAAATTAAATTTCCCAACCATAGTGGAATCAATCATGAAATCTGATTTGTATGAAGCTGCAATTGTACTAAACTTTTTTTGCATTTGACAGAATATAGAAGATTAAATTAGAAACATTGTTGTTACTAATCAAGAGCCACTACTTATCATGATGAATTCGCTTGAAGAGGCAAGCAGTACGAGCCAATTAAATGTCTTAGACTATCCTTATCCCTGCAATATTCTCTTTCTTTCAAAAAAAAGTACAAGAAGTTGCCATTTGGCAACTTTCCTTGCCCTTAGCAACTTGCTAGACACCTAAGCAACAAAATTAAATAAAAAAAATATTTGACACAAAAGCATGTCACATCACTTTGCAATTGGTAAAATTTCTGGGATGAGAATAGCCTTAGGAATTAAGGGTGTGTTTGGTTCAGGTTATATAAGATAATCAAGGTTATATTTGCTTAGTAATATAAGATTCCCATGTTTGGTTCAGGTTATGTAACTTTCCCAGTGAATGTCAAATAACCTCCTTATTACATTTTTAGCTATTGGAAGGGAATGTGAGATACCCTCCAATTTCTTAGGTAATTTCACATTCCCTTTCCTTATTACTAATGTTGGGCTCTGGACATTTTAATAAATTTATCTTATTATCGTTGTCTTATTTACATATCTTAGTTTTAAACCAATCACAGGAATCTAACATTCCCAGCAATCTAACATTCCCAGCAATCTAACATTCCCTAAGGTAATCTAACATTCCGTGAACCAAACGCCCCCTAAAGATCTTGGATTATGAGGCTCAACCAATTGCTGCAGTTGAGTAAGTGTTCTTGTTCTACATAGGCTCTGTTTGGCAAACCTAGCTGAAAAGCTATAAGCTAGGAGCTGATAGCTGAAAAGGAGCTGAAAGCTGAAAAGCTATAAGCTCGGAGCTGAAAATTGAAGAGCTGTTAAGCTAGCTGTTATGATTGAAAGTGTTTGGTAAAATTAACTTTTTGATAAGCTGATAAATGTAAAAAGACTAAAAAGGACATCTTCATAAAAATAATAATAAGAAGAAGAAGAAGAAGAAGAAGCTAAAGTTTCAACATAATTGTTTAGCAGGAAACAAGACTAAGGAAGGGATTGACGTGAAAGTTGGGATAGGGGAAAAGAAAGGGTTTTAATTCATAAGGTTAAAATATGTCATTACTTTAAAATAATAAGGGTAAAGATGGAAAAAAAGTTAGGAAGCTAGTAGCTTATTTTGGAACGCTACCTAGGCTCTGTTTGGCAACGCTAAGCTAGGAACTTATAGCTTATTTTAAGCTACTAATAAGCTATAAGCTCTGTTTGGTAATATTCTCAAAATAAGCTCCTAGCTTAAAATAAGAGCTTATTTTAGAACGCTACTTTAGGTAGCGTTTCAAAATAAGCTACTAGCTTCCTAACTTTTTTTCCATCTTTACCCTTATTATTTTAAAGTAATGACATATTTTAACCTTATGAATTAAAACCATTTCTCTTCCCCTATCCCAACTTTCACATCAATCCCTTCATCTTTAGCTTATTATTATTATTATTATTATTATTATTATTATTATTATTATTACTATTATTACTATTATTACTATTATTACTATTATTACTATTATTACTATTACTATTATTATTACTATTATTATTACTATTATTATTATTATTATTATTATTATTATTATTATTGTTATTATTGTTATTATTATTGTTATTGTTATTGTTATTGTTATTGTTATTGTTATTATTGTTATTATTATTATTATTATTATTATTATTATTATTATTATTATTATTATTATTATTATTAATGTTATTTTTAAATTAGCAATATGGCTTCAACTAATGACAATATTGCTACTTCGTTATGGGATGCTAGATCATGATCATGCTAGTAGTTTTATTTTAAAAAAATGTTTACGTTTTTTTGGAAGACGAAATGTTAAATTTTAATATGTAAACAAACTAATTTAAATTTTATGAAGATGTCCTTTTTAGTCTTTTTACATTTATCAGATTATCAAAAAGCTAATTTTACCAAACACTTTCAATCATAACAGCTAGCTTAACAGCTCTTCAATTTTCAGCTCCGAGCTTATAGCTTTTCAGCTTTCAGCTCCTTTTCAGCTATCAGCTCCTAGCTTATAGCTTTTCAGCTAGGTTTGCCAAACAGAGCACTAAAGTAGCGTTCCAAAATAAGCTCTTATTTTAAGCTAGGAGCTTATTTTGGGAATATTACCAAACAGAGCTTATAGCTTATTAGTAGCTTAAAATAAGCTATAAGCTCCTAGCTTAGTGTTGCCAAACAGAGTGATAATGTTGGATGTGTTGCTCCTTTGCAATTTGTATGTGGATTAAAGCTATGTTTATGCAGCAAAAGCTTCATGAAATCATTAAAATTTTCTCAGAAAAAGCTTCATGAAATAATTAAAATTTTCTCTGTATTATAAAACATTTTAGGGGGTGTGAATTAAAGCTACTCAACACGCCCTGATAGTTGGATTGCACATTAATATAGTTGAGGTGGGTTCCAAGCAACACGTGGACCGTAGTCGCTACATTAGTTGAATTGCACATTAATAGTTATATGTGCCCCCTCACGTGTGCGATGGGTTTCAAGCAACACGTGGACCGTAGTCGCTTATCGAGTGACGTTGAGATTCGAACCCATGACCTCTGGTCTGGCTCTGATACTAAATTGAAGCATGTGCTCCACCTCAACTAAAAGCCTAAATTGATAATTGGATTGCACATTAATGGTTATATGCTCAACAGTGTGGCGTCTTTTGGATCATGAAAGTTTAATTTGTTTCATCAAATTCTCCCTTTTACTGTCGAGGAAGAATTAAATATGCAGACCCCAAAAGTAAGGTGATTCATTGATGATTTTGTGTTCTTGATGCATTGATTTCGCTACAATAATTGTAAAATTTTGTGAACCATAATGTGATGTTTAATTCATCAAATTGATTGTACGTGGACTTCAAACTAGTGCTTAGAGAACTTTTTGCAACTCATCCAGAGTTGGAATTCTTACACTGTACGCATAAATTTCGAGAAAGATATGGTAACTTCTTGCTCATTTGTTTTATGTCTTTCAATTTGTCTGATCTTTCCCCCCTTTTTAGAAGGTTCGGATGAATGACACAGTTTACTTTTAAAATGAAGATATTTCCTAAAGCATATTATACCTTACAGTCTAATTAATTTCGTTACATTAAATAAATAGATGTATTGAATCCCTAAGACCCTATGTTGATTTCCTTATACTAATATTATAAAAATTGACTCCGTTATTTTTTAGTCATTGATGATCCTAGATGGATGGATCAAATCAGTCCACACTTATCAAGAGAATAACATAATGGCCTAAATTATTCTCAATAATGCAAAAACATAATTAAAATATAATCTTGTTCTAAATAATCAAAAGAACAGTAATTAAACAAAAAAAAAATGTAACCTAGATTTGTTTTAAAAAAAAAAACAGAATAAAATTTCAAGGTTTCTTATTTGTAATCTTTGATGCTTAACATTGAATGCTATGTATATAGTCTGACTAATTAAATGACCAAATTTCATGTTAAATTTTATATTGTATTTTTTTATTACACTCTAACACATTCACAGTATATGTTCAACAATTATGCTAACTTTGATTGGGATGAAGTTCGAACCTAAGACCTTCATTATAAAAATTAGTGAGTAAGTTAAGAATAATAAATAGTTAACGAAATATTCCGGTACTAAAGTTTACACTGACCAAATGCGGGGATATTCAAGGGAAATAATAATAATAATAATAATAATAATAATAATAATAATAATAATAATAATAATAATAATAATAATAATAATAATAATAAAATAGTAAAGTATGAAAAATCGTAAGAAAATATGAACCATTCATTTGAACAAATGATTGGACCAACCTTTATTAGCTTTTATTAGATTTACTAGTCTTTTCTATGCAAGATGCGCAAAAATCTATGCCCAATATTTATATTTTTAAAAATAACTAACAAATCCCTACTAATTAAAATCTATATGAAATCAAATTTATTTATTATAATAATCCAATATAT
Source organism: Ipomoea nil (assembly GCF_001879475.1). Lineage (NCBI taxonomy): Eukaryota > Viridiplantae > Streptophyta > Magnoliopsida > Solanales > Convolvulaceae > Ipomoea > Ipomoea nil. Next base: position 129,989 of record NW_017617410.1, read on the forward strand.
AATGTCTACAAATATTATTATCATCAAAGAATATAAGAAACTATATGGTGGATACTTGTGCATGGTAACAATAATGGAAAAGATAACGGAAGTTATAACGGCGGGGGTATTTTTGTCCAAAAAATTATATAGTATAACTCTAAAAGCACAATGTATAAAATGATTAGCATTAAAAACATGGACATAAATGAGGGAATTATATCCCTGGTTTTTTTCTTTCTTTCTTTCTTTCTTTCTTTTTTCGGAAAGTATAACACGAAGTGAAAGAATGAAGTGAAGAGAAAAGGAAATCACTGTTACATTGAGTGCAAAAACTGATTCTTTACAACTAAGCCAAACTACCTTTACAAGAGGAATTATATATTTCCTAGAAGAGAAGTAAATTGAATTCCATTTTTGGTCCTACTGTTATAAGGGCGTTTCCAATTTTAGTCCATCTTAATTTTTTTTTGCCACTTTATAATCACTATTATTGGATGTGTTCCACTTTTAGTCCCACCATTAGTATTTCCATCAAGAGGCCGTGTAATCTAGGGGTATTTTGACCTTTCTTCTCATCCAAGGCTATGTTTGACTAAAGAAATGAGAATATTAAACCTAAAACCTAAGAAACCTCGTCGGCCCATGTTGGAACGAACGAAACAATGTAGCTTTGGCTTCCCATTCTCGTTGTTCGAAGAGCCATCTTCGAATATCGGAGGAGGCGGACGAAGCGCCTGGATTAAAAGAGAAGAGACAAACATAAAAGACCAAAATACCCTTTGATTATACGGCCTCTTGACGGAAATATTAATGGTGGACTAAAAGTGGAAGACATTCAATAACAGTGGTTGTAAAAGTGGCAAAAAAAATTAAAGTGGACTGAAATTGGAAACGCCCCTATAACAGTAGGACCAAAAATGGAATTCACTCAGAGAAGTAACTGAATAACAGACTGAGGAAACTGCTTCCTAACTAACTGAATAACCATTTTTATCAGTAGTCTTTTCCCCTAATACCCCCCCCCCCCCCCAAGCTAAAGTGTATATGGAATGAAGCCCCAGCTTGGAAACAAACTTATGAAATGGTAAAGGTTGCAGTGGTTTGGTTAGGATATCAGCAGTTTGGTTATCACTGGAGATGTGCAGCAGTCGGATGATGCCATTTTGAAGCTTTTCCCTTATGAGATGACAATCAATCTCTATGTGTTTTGTGCGCTCGTGGAAGACCGAATTTTCAGCAATGGCTATTGCTGATTTACTGTCAGAGTACAACACAGCTGATCCTTCCAACTTCACTTCCAATGTTTTAAGCAAGAAAGTCAGCCATTGAATTTCACAGGCAGCAAGGGCCATGGCTCTATACTCTGTTTCTGAGGAAGATCTGGAAATTGTCCCTTGTCTTTTGGACTTCCAAGAGATCAAGGCATCCCCTAAGAAAATGCAGAATCCAGTCACAAATTGTCGAGAATCAGGGCAGGCAGCCCAATCTGAATCAGCAAATCCTCTTAGTTTGAGAGTGGATGTGGCTGGAAAAAATAAGCCTTGGCCTAGACAGCTCTTGACATATCTCAATACTCTATGAGCTGCTTGCAGGTGGATGGTGGTAGGCTTGTCTAAGAACTGCGATAATTGTTGGACTGCAAAGCATATGTCTGGCCTTGTAATGGTTAGGTATAACAATTTGCCAACTATTTTTCTGTATTGAGTATTATCCTCCAATGGTGCACCACTGTTTTGACTCAACTTTGTTGACTGAATCATAGGAGTTTTCATGGGCTTACTACTTAGAAAACCTGTTTCTGTTAGCAAATTTAATGCATACTTTCTCTGGTTGATGGCAATCCCTTTATGTGTCCTTGCAACTTCAAGACCTAGGAAAAACTTCAACTTCCCTAAGTCTTTGATCTGGAATGCAGAATGTAGGTGGTTTTTAATCTGTTGAATCTAGTTCCCATCACTACTTGCCAATATCACATCATCAACATATACTAATAAGGCCACAAAGTTGGCACCAGAACCCCTTGTGAACAATGAGTCATCACAGACAGCTTGTTTAAACCCTAAGGTAGTCAACTCATTAGTAAGTTTGGAATTCCATTGCCTGCTGGCTTGTTTCAAGCCATAAAGTGATTTTGTTAACCTGCGTACTTGCCTTGGATGTTGTGCAGTAAAACCTGGAGGAAGATGCATGTATACCTCCTCATGAAGGTCACCATGGAGGAAAGCATTATTCACATCTAGTTGGTGTAATTCCCACCCTTGGATTGCCCCTCTCTCCCGGAGGACGTAATCGCCGACCTGGAAGTAGCGAGGTCGGACTCTCTTGTCGTGGTACATCTTTGCTTGACGCTGGTAATTCTCCATGCGAACCATGGTATCCTCCCTTATGTCGTCGATGAGGTGGAGGTCGGCGGCGTGGTGTTCCTCATTGAGGTCGGGGTCGTACACCTCGACTCGGTGGGATGGTATCACGACTTCAGCGGGAGCCCGTGTTTCGAACCCGTACGCTAGGGCAAATGGCGTCTCCCCCATGGCACTTCATGAGGTGGTTCGATATGCCCAAAGGACGGTGTCCAACTACTCCACCCATGTTCCTCCGGGTGCGTCCAAGTTCTTTTTTATGCCGTCCACTATGGTTCTGTTGACGTTCTCCACCTGTCCATTTGCCTGCGGGTACGCCACCGCCACGCAGGTGTGCTTTATGTGCCATTGGTCGCAGAACTCCATGAATTCTCTACTCTCGAATTGACGTCCATTTTCGGATATGATCTGCATGGGGACGCCAAAGCGGTATAGGATGTTTCTGCGTACGAACTCCTTGCATCGGGTGCTTGTGATGGTGGCGAACGGTTCAGCTTCGACCCACTTTGTAAAATAGTCTACGGTAACTATTATGTACCTTCTCTTCCCAGACCCCATGGGTAAGGCCCCGACTATGTCAATTCCCCATCTTGAGAATGGGATCACTGTGCTGATGGGTGTGTAGCTAGTGGCTAGCCGACCTAGTTCGGCGTGAAACTACTGGTAGGTCGGGCATTCCCAGGCTTAGTCTGCGCACTCCTTGGTCATATTTGGCCAAAAGTACCTTTGCAATAGGGCCCTCCTTGCCATGGTGAAGGCTCCTTAGTGCGTTGCGCATGTGCCCTCATGTATCTCCTCCTTGACGGACTTAGCTTCGTCTGGGTATAAACACCGGAGGAGGGCGCCGTTGTAGGACCTTTTGTAGAGGTATCGCCAAAGAGGACATATGTTGGCGACCTCCTCATGACCGCCCCCTTGGCTGCCGCCTCGTCTGCTGGTAGGGTGCCCGTTTTTTGTACTCCACCAAGTGGTCTAACCAGCACGGAGGGCAGGTTTGTATGGGGAGGACTGGGTAGGACTTCAATCCGTCTTATCTTGGAGACATGCTCCGAGGCGCCGAGGTCGAGCTTGGAGAGCAAATCCACGTCCCCGTTTTAACTTCTGGGTACCTACAAAATTTTGTAGAGGGTCAATTGACCTAGGACCTGGAGTACCACGTCGCGGTATCCCCTCATCCTCTCTTCGTTGGCTCTAAACTCGCCGGTTACCTGTCTGACCACCAGTCGGGAGTCGCATCGCACCTTCACCTTAGAGGCCTTTAAGCCCACTACGAGGCGGATGCCGCCCAGAAGTGCCTCCTACTCGGCCTCGTTGTTGGAAAGCTTGAAGTGGTTGGACGAACCATCCCTGGACAGGGTCCACAAATCTTCTTCATCGCTTCGGGCTAGCTCGGTGGCCTCTCGGGCGGTGCACTCGACTATGAAGTCGGCGAGAGCTTGCCCCTTGATCGCGGGTCGTGGTTTAAACTAGACGTCGTATTGGCTCAGACGCATGGACCACATGATCAACCTGCTTGCCGACCCCGATGCCCTTAATACCGCCTCGAGGGGTTGGTTGGTGAGGACCCGCACGGGGTGTGCTTGGAAGTAATGGCCGAGCTTCTTGGCCGTGGCGTCCACGGCGAAGATTGCTTTCTCCATGGGTGAGTACCTGAGCTCTGCACCTCGGAGGGCTCGGCTCACTTAATACACCGGTCGTTTGGTACTCGCGTCATCCCTGACCAGCACGGAGCTGATCACGGCTTGCGAGATGCCCAAGTACAGATATAGGGCCTCCCCTTTCTCCGGTTTGGCTAGGCGGGGTAACGACATGAGGTACGCATTGAGATCTTCGAAGGTTGCTCGACCACTCGAACCCCTGGCTCTTCTTGAGGACCCCGTAGAATGGCAAGGATCTCTCGGCTGACCTTGAGAGGAATCGACCGAAGGCCGCCTGTAACACCCCGTGTTACGGCCCCTAAAACCAATTAATTAATTAACCCATAGCCCAAGAGAAAGAATAAATTGTAATAATTAATTAGGGAAAAAGGCCCACCTTAATCCATGGGCCCTTATCCCTAAACCCAATCCTTAGTTCCAAAAGAAATAGAATTAGCAAGCCCATAATATTAGTTCCTAACTAGGACTCCTAAATATATAAATAGGGGACTTAAGGGGCACCTAGAAACCCCCCACCACAAGAATAACGCCCACCACCCCAAAGAGCTCCAAGAATCCCCCTAGAAGAAATCAAGAAAGCAAGAAAGCTTAAAGAAAGGCCCTTCATAGCCGAGGAATTAATTAAGGCTAAGAGGTAACCCATGTCTCAACAAAACCTATTTTCATAGCTATGATTTCCCCCGTAGGATTTCCCCATATTATTGTGTATTGATGATTTGCGATATTATTATTGATGATTGATGGGATAATTCCATGGGTGATCTTAATATTGGGAGATTCTTGATAATTATGATGTTCTTAATGATTATGTGGAGTTCTTGATGTTTATATGTCATTCTTGATAATTGTATATGCTTATGTGTTATTTGCACCGAATCTTGTAATTGGAGGACGAATCGTATTCTTGTGGGTATAAAAGTGATTAGAAAACCTAGGTTGTATCGTATGATATCATTCTTGGTTTATCGGGTGGGAAATTGCATGTTTGGGGTGTCGATTATGTTAGAAAAGCATGATAGGTTATGTGCCGTACGTTTCTCGTATTTGATCCGTTAATTGACTACGTGTTGATCGTTAATTGCGTTGTAAAGTGTCTAAGCATGGCTTCGGGTTCCACAATGGTTCCCGGGGCGTTTTTGTGATGAAAAGAGTCAGTGGGGGGTAGGTGGGGGTAGGGGACCCGCCACCTACCCGCGGCCAAATCGGGCAGTCCCGGCAGCGGGCAGCCGGCGGGCGGGCAGCTGCCCGCCGGGCACCCGCAGCCCGGAACAGTGCACGCCGGCGGGCAGCCAGCGGGTGGGCCCCCACCCACCGGCTACCCGCTGGAAAATACCCCAACCCGGGATTTCGGCTTCCCCGTTTGATGTTTCCCCGACCCCCATGATGTCCCAACGGACTCCGTCTATCGTGCCTATGTCTAGTTTGATATTTCGGGTACCGTTCGTAGGTTGTATGAGTCTTATATATTGCATGCTAGTTGAATTGGTATCCCGCTGACCTAGGTGAAAGGAGTATGAACCCCTTAGGATTATTCTTAGCATGTGAAGGATCACGCATAGGTTTTGTTATACGTTTCCTCCCCTTCCCATTGTGTTAATGTGGGTTGCATGTGCTTGCTACGTGTTATGTGTGCGTGTGACCCCGAATTGGTTGAGATCAATCGGGCTATACGGGCAGTCGGGTGGGCTGAGAACCATACCGGCTGTTAACCAGGCTGGTAGAGACCGGTCAGGTATATAAATATTATATAGGACTAAGTTCCACTATACGGGCAGTCGGATGGGCTGAGAACCATACCGGCTGTTAACCAGGCTGGTAAAGACCGGTCAGGTATATAAATATTATATAGGACAAAGGTCCACTATACGGGCAGTTGAATGGGTTGAGAACCATCCCAACTGTTAACCAGGCTGGTAGAGACCGGTCAGGTATATAAATATTATATAGAACTGCGGTTCATTAGTCGGTTGCGATCGGCTCCTCCGTAATGTGAGACGGGGCAGGGTGCTGCGGGGCCGTGTCAGAGCTATATGCGCTGACCCTCATGTATGGGCATGCGATTGGTCCTGTGGCGCCAACAAAGTGTGCTATGTGATGAGTGTGTTTATGATTATATTGGGGGATGTGACTATGGGATCTATGCTAGGGATTGTTTACATTGGGTTATGATTATTAATTGTGCTCAGCTTTATCTGTCTTGCCTGTGGAGGATTGTATACGCCTGTTATAACTGTTGCTTGTGTCTAGCCTTATCTATCGAGTCATTCCCGGTTTTAAAAGCTAGAGTCTCGTAGGATGTATCTTCATGCTTCAAAATGGTTTTTGTATATCTATATATATCTCTATATGTAATGTATTTCAACACGTTGGAGTGGGTTACCAGCATCTCTCGCTGAACAGATATATTTGGCTTTCAGGCACAGACGAGTAGTTCACTGGAGCGCGCTAGAAGCCTGGACGTAGCTTAGATAGTTTTTCCCTTTCGGCCTGCGTGCCATGATTTAGTACTGATACTATTTGAGGATATTAGTCAATTAGCCTGTGCACCTGAGTTCTCTAGCTCAGGTGTGGCATAGCACCCCGTACTCTTTGTATCGTATTTAGGGATTTAATGAGATTCTATCTTTATTATATAAGTTTTAAAAGTCTTGAAAATCTGGGGTGTTACACCGCCAATCGACCATTGAGGCGCTGGACCTCGCGGAGGGACCTCAGGGGTTCCATCTCCAGGATGGCCTTGACTTTCTCAGGTTTGGGCTCAATGTCCTTCTTTGAGACCATGTACCCCAAGAATTTCCCTCCGTGTACCCCAAGGTGCACTTTTTTGGGTTCACACGTAAATAAAATTGCCTCATAATTGAAAATACCTCGATCAGGTCGGTTATGTGGAGTTCGGCCTCAGTGCTTTTCACGATCGTGTCATCGACGTAAGCTTGTAGGTTCCGGCCGAGGACCCCAGAGGTCGGCCGGGAAGCCTGTACTAACCTTCACCATCCTGTCTGGTCAGTTGAGGTCCAAAATGACCTCTTCCGTCTCCACTGTGGGTTCGGCTCCAGGTCGTTTCTCCTTCTCTCGAAGCGCCTTCTTGGCTATGGTGTGCACCTGGAGGTCCTTCTTCGTTATTTGGCGACATGCTTTCAAGTAGCAGCTCCGACTTATCTTCTGATCTCCCCGCGCGACACCCATTCCTGTGGGGGTTGGGAATTTGAGGCAAAGGTGCTCCATTGAGATGACGCACCTGAGGTCCTCTAAGGCAGGTCGGCCGAAGATGATATTATGGGCACAACTGATTTTCACCACCACGAACTCCACCTCTCACCTTTTGGCGTGCGGCGGGGTGCCGATTTGCACCTCAAGAGTAATGGAACCCTCTGTTTCGATGGAGTCCCCGGTGAAACCAGATAGCGGGGTCCGGACCTGGCAGAGCTGCTTCTGGGATAGTCCTAGCTGTGTGAAGGTGTCATAATACCAATGCATATCTACCAGTACTCGGTGGACAATGACGTCCTTGATCTCCAACCTAATTACCAATGCGTCTCGATGGGGCAAGGGGCCATCCGGGAAGTCGTCGTCATTGCACGTTATAGGCTCCCTTCGTGGCTTCTTTTCATGGGGTGATCGGACGACCTCCCCTACGTATAGGCTTCGTGCCCACCTTTTCCTCTCGGCGGGTGTGTCTCCTCCCTCCGGGCCACCAAAGATGACGTGGATGACTTTCTTCTTTAGTGGGCTGTCCGGCTCGATCTCCTCGTCCTCCGTGAGCTAACCAAGCTCCCTCTTACGCGGGGCAGAGGCGGATGGCCCGGCACCATCCTTTTTCTTCCGGGCATTGTCAGGGCCCTTAGCTTGGTCTTGCCCCAACCGTTTCACGTATTGGCCTAGGTATCCCCGTTTGATGAACTCTTCGATCTGTCTCATGAAGACCATACACACGTCCGTGTCATACTCGCACTGCCGATAGAAACGACAGTACTTCTTCGGGTCAGCTTTGGGGGAAATCTTTCAGCACTCCTCGGGGAATGACACGATGCACATGTCCTCCGTGTGGTCCAGGATGACACTCACGGGCTGGGTCAGCGGGGTTAGGTGTCGTAACAGGGCTAGACGGGGGGACCCCGATCACGACGTGATCGTGACGAGCGGCGGTCTTCTTGAGGTTGAGGTGTCTTGTCGCCCCGACCCGGCCTTCATCCTTCTCCTTCTTCCTCTTTTCCGCCGCCTCGGCGTTCGCATACCGCACGGTGCGATCCATCAACTCCGTGTACGTCCTCGGCTCATTCCGGATGAGGTCGCTGTGGAAATGACCGGATCTGATATTGTTGGTGAAAAATGGAATGGCGGACTTCTCGTCGAAATTGGTCACCCCCATGTTCTCCTTCTTCCATTTGCTCAGGTATTTCGCCAAAGTCTCCGACCTGTGTTGCTTCAGGTAGCACAGATTGGCGATGTAACACCCCCTAATTTCCATGCTAAATTAAGCCTTAAACATGCAGGTAACTAAACAAAACATCAACACAGCGGAAGACTGAAAAATGATTATATAAACTGGAAAGGAAAGGGTGATATGCCACGCTCACCCAGAGGTGAACGCATAGGCCAACATCTGCATGTTCATAATCTAAAATCCATACATAACCAAAGTACTAAAGTCTATCCTTAGCACATAGGCCATAACAACAAAAGACATAGGAACTACACTAGCAGGTTCTAGACCGCGCTCACTGTTAGTGTTTTAATTGCTCAAAAACCCCCCAACATATAATTGGCAATATTATTATGGCAATCTAAGATAGGGTTAGCTTGGTGTCGGTTTGTGTTACAGAAGACTGATTGATCAGATACAGCAACAGACGTACTGACACTGAAGATATGTTTTAGGAAGATGTTTCCTTTTTACTGAACGCGGCTTAAGAAGTCAGCTTTGGAAAGAATATCAGTGGATCTGTCTTGGAAAGGTATGGACCGAATCTTTAAGATTACATCCTATTCATATCGTCCTAACATCTACAATCAGAGATGTTTATGGAAAGTGTTCTTGCTATGGAAGTATAAGTATCCTTATTCGGTCATGAATTAGGGTTACGCCTTTGAGAAGAAAGAAACACTTCGACATATATTAAGAGACCACATCTTTGATTATCATGCCTCTTCTCAAGACAATTTGTTCTTGTTGATTATGATGAAGAACTTGAGAAGAGATATCGTTGCTTAAACGAAAAGGACGCTAAGATCACACAGTTGTGGGAACAACTTTGGACTGCATCAGAGTTAGCTCTCAAAAGTGAAGGGATTTCATTGGACTTCTGTATTCACGGCTTTGTAACTTCAACAATCCACTAAATCTGTGTAGACTGGGTACATTCCTTGTGTGGGGCACTTGGGTGAGATTATTGTTTCTCTACCTTTGTACATTGGATTATGAGTTAGTGGATTGGACACCTCTGTGATCGTCCCCCAGATGTAGATACACACTGTATCGAACTGGGTAAACACCTTGTGTGTTGTTTTTGTTCTCTGCCTTAGTTTATTCTTTCTGCAAACAAATCAGCTATCTATTTAACTGACTGATATCATCGTTGATTCTGTGAGTCTAATCCATCAGTCATTTACTCCAATTAATATCCTTAAATTGAGGAAATGCAAAATTACATGTGGTATCAGAGCTTTTAAGTCTACATAGTGACTTGATCCATACGGGAAGACTTTTTTGCATTTGCTCTCTTTTTTCTGGAAGTGTCTCTGGCTGTTGGTTGGCAGTTTGGCTGCTTGTGTGTTTTTGTCTGGTTGTTTTTTATTCAGGATGGATGCAAGTATGAAACCACCAGAATTGGATGGTCACAACTATTCATTCTGGAAGGCTCGTATGGAGATCTATCTCCAGGCACAAGGTACCAGGGTTTATCGTACTGTTCTTTCTGGATGGAGTTATCCAACTATTTAGAATCCTGATGGAACCACTTCAGCAAAGCCCATTGAGACTTAGACAGAAAATGAAATGACGGCCTCTGATCTGAACAATAAAGCACTAAACTCTATCGTAGGATCTCTGCATGAATCTGTTTTTACCCTAGTCGTTAGGGTAAAAGAAGCAAAACGAGTATGGAAAATTCTTGAAACCAGATTTGAGGGTACAAGTGATGTGAAGCAATCAAAGTTTCAAATGGTACTGTCAAAGTTTAAAGCTCTTAGAATGGGTGAAGAGGAAACAATCTCAGTCTTTCACAGTCGTGTTCAGAATCTGATGAACAGAGCCTCAATACTCGGCGAACCATTCACTGATGAGAGAGTATTCAAAAAGATCCTTCGATCTTTGCCAAAACGCTTCCGAATGAAAGTAACTGCAATTCAGGAACACACAGGCTGGGAAAAGAAGAGTGTGGGAGAACTTATGGAAAGCTTACACACGTATGAACTTGAAGTGTTGGCTGATGATGATCCTGCTGTCAACAGAAAAGGGAAGTCAGTGGCTTTTGTTGCTGATGCTGATCGAGAATCTGACACAGATGACATAGATGATGAAGCCTTGGCCCTGCTAACCAAGAATTTTAAGAAGATCCTGAAAGGCTTTAACAGAAGGAGTCAAGGACAACCTAACAAGACACAATACAAAGGCAGTAACTCCTCATATTAGAAAACAGAAACACCCTCTTTCACGCAAAACAATCAGTCTCAGACTGGCCGAACAAGACAAACCAGAAGCGGTTCAACTGATACAGGTAGACCTCTCAACCGGTCAGTGCAGAGTTGAGAGTGTGAAGGATTTGGTCACATACAGGCTGAATGTGCAACTTATCTCAAAAGGAAGAAGGCTATGTCCGTGGCTACGCTAAGTGATGATGAGGAGGAAGCTTCTAATGATCAGTCAGATGACAATGTGGGAAACTTTGTGGCTTTCTTTTCGACTACAGAGAATCAGTTAGAAGAAAATGAATCCGATGAAGAGTCTTATATATCGACATATGATTTTGAAGAAAGGCATACCCAACTTGAAATGGAATTTGCTAAACTGGTTGCAAGCTGGGAACAACTGGTGAAAGTTAATAAAAATCTGAATGAAGAACTGAAGCAACGGGATGATCTTCTGAAGAAACTAAACACAGAACTTGTCACAAAAGAAGATCTTATAACTCAGATAAGATCTCGAGAGGGAAAATTAATAAAAGAGTTGGGGGATCTGAAGAAGAACATAAAGATGATGGACACCACATCAACTCTAGACAAAATTCTGGATTCTGGTCGAAATCAAAATGATAAAAAGGGTCTTGGTTATGAACGAGGAGAGCCTTCGAAGACTGTTCCTGTGTTTGTCAAAGAGGGTACGAAAATTAGTACACCAGCTCGGAAGTATGAACTAGGTCAGTCATCCCGGTCAGTCCAGATAAAGGAAAAGGAAAGATACATGCTCGAACTGCAGAAACTGATTTTGGTAGAGTGGCGTCTCAATCCCAGTACTCAAAGTTCAAAGCTAAATTTTCCAGAATCAGACAATATACACCCATCTGCCACTACTGTCAAACAAAAGGTCACACTCGACCTGAGTGTTATTTTTTTTACAGAGACCAAAGGAAGGAGAATTATCAGAACAAGACTATTACACCGTTCACAAGACAAGTTTGGGTCAGGAAGTCAGAAGTAATATGCTATCTCACTATAGTTCTGACCGCCTCTACAACTAAAGCAAGATGGTATTTCGATAGTGGGTGTTCCAGACATATGACAGGAAATGTCAAGTGTCTTATGGCTATTCAATCAAGCAGTGGATCAGTTACATATGGAGACAGACAAAAAGGGAAAATAGTTGGAAAATGTACTCTAAATGTACCAGGTTTACCTCATCTAGAAGAAGTTCTATTAGTCAGTGGTCTGAAAGCAAATCTTATTAGCATCAGTCAGTTGTGTGATCAAAACTAGAATGTGTGCTTCAATCGTAAATGTTGCAGAGTCAGTGATTAAGCAGATCAACTGGTAATAGAAGGAACAGGATCCTCTGACAACTGTTATGTGCTGACTAATGAAAATGTTTGTCGCCTATCTAAATCAGATGAATCAAAACTATGGCATAGACGACTGGGTCACATAAACTACAGAGATATGGATAAAATGATCAAATTAGATGTTGTGCGAGGGATACATAAGATCAGAATAGAACAAGAAGGAATTTGTGGTGCTTGTGCCATTGGGAAACAAATAAGGACTCCTCACAAAGCAGTAAAAGTTATTACTACTGAAAGATGCCTAGAACTGGTTCATATAGACCTTATGGGACCAACACAAACTGAAAGCATTGGCGGAAAGAAATACATATTTGTATGTGTAGATGACTTCTCTCGGTTCAGCTGGGTATATTTCCTAAAAGAAAAATCTGAACCCTTCAATGCTTTTAGAACCTTGTGCATAAGGGTTCAAAAAGAAAAGAACGAGCCTATAATAAAAATTCAAAGACTGAGAAGTAATCATGGGAATGAGTTTGAAAACTCTTTATATTCAGATTTCTACTCCGAGAATGGTATAGCCCATGAATTCTCAGCTCCCAGAACAGCTCAACAGAATGGTGTGGTGGAAAGAAAGAATCGAACGTTGCAGGAAATGGCTCGAGTTATGCTACATGCATCGCATCTGCCACAACGTTTCTGGGTTGAAGCAGTACACACAGCTTGTCATACTGTAAATAGAGTCTACCTTAGACCAGGTACGTCCAAAACACCATATGAGATCTGGAAGGAGAAGAAGCTGAACTTGAAGTATTTTCATGTGTTTGGAACAAGGTGTTATGTGCTGATCGACAGGGAACAAAGAGGGAAGTTTGAACCTAAGAGTGATGAGAGTGTCTTTCTAGGGTACTCTCCAAACAGTCGAGCTTATCGAGTCTACAACAAAAGAACTCAATCTGTAATGGAATCAGTAAATGTTGTTATAGATGATTAATCTGACAAATCTGTAGAAACATCAGTGACTGATCCAGAGACAGAACCCCCTCTTAGTGAGGTAAACACAGCTGAGGACACCAGATCCAAAACACAAAATTCATCAGATGAAGATCAAGAAAGTTCTGAACAGGAAACTCCTCTCGCTGATAATGTGGGTAAGAACAAGCACACCAGAACTCAGAAAAATCATCCTTCAGACAACATTATTGGCGATCCAACAGATGGGATGAATACCAGAAGTCGGATGAGAAACAATCTGATAGAAATATCCGGATCAGCCTGCTATACCTCAAAAATAGAACCAAAAAGTGTAAATGAAGCTTTAAAGGATGATCTGTGGATCAAGGCTATGCAAGAGGAACTGCACCAATTTGACCGGAACCATGTCTGGGATTTGGTACCAAGACCTGATCGTGTCAACATAATCGGAACAAAGTGGATCTTCAAAAATAAAACTGATGAAGCTGGAAATATTGCAAGGAACAAAGCTCGGTTAGTTGCTCAAGGATACACTTAGATAGAGGGAATTGACTATGATGAAACGTTTGCTCCTGTGGCAAGGTTAGAGTCGATAAGGATTTTGTTGGCAGTTGCATGTATTCTGGGATTCACACTGTTTCAGATGGATGTTAAGACAGCGTTTTTGAATGGGTACCTACATGAAGATATTTATGTGGCTCAACCGAAAGGATTTGAAGATCCAGATCATCCATCTCATGTCTACAAGCTCAGAAAATCCCTCTATGGTCTCAAACAAGCTCCAAGGGCATGGTACGAATGACTGACACAGTATCTGCTACACCATGGGTACAAGCGAGGAAGTGTTGATAAAACCCTGTTCGTAAAAACCACTGGAAGTCATGTTACCATTGCTCAGATTTATGTGGATGACATTGTCTTTGGTTCTACTTTACAAAAGTAACTGATGATTTAGTAAAGGTCATGAAACAAGAATTTGAAATGTCCATGGTTGGCCAACTGACATACTTTCTAGGGCTGCAAGTAAAACAGAGTCCTGAAGGGTACTTTATCTCACAAGAAAAGTATGCCAAGAATTTGGTCAAGAAGTTTGATCTGGAATCGTGTAAACCATCCAGGACACCTATTTCTACCTGCACTAAAGTATCCAAAGATGACACTGGTGCATCAGTTGATAACACAGTATATCGAAGTCTGATAAGAAGTCTGCTTTACTTAACCGCTAGTCGACCAGATATAATGTTTAGTGTTGGAATCTGTGCAAGATATCAATCTGATCCGAAAGAGTCGCACCTGATAGCTGCTAAACGGATTCTGAAGTATATCAAAGGAACAATTCAATATGGTATATGGTACTCCAAGGATAGTGAGCTTAGTCTGGTTGCATACTGTGATGCTGATTGGGCAGGAAATATTGATGACAGAAAAAGTACTTCGGGTGGATGCTTCTTCGTTAGAAAGAACTTGGTATCATGGCTGAGCAAGAAACAGAATTCGATTTTTTTAAGTACTGCAGAGGCAGAATATATAGCCGCTGGAGGTTGTTGTACTCAGTTGGTGTGGATGAAACAGATGCTTCTAGACAATGGGCTTACTCAAAGAATTATGACACTCTACTGTGATAATGTCAGTGCCATCAATATCTCAAAGAATCCAGTGCAACATTCCAGAACGAAGCATATTGATATAATGCATCACTACATCAGAGATTTGGTAGAATCCAAGGAAATAGAGTTGGAATACATTCAAACAGATAAGCAATTGGCTGACATTCTGACTAAGCCCCTGGATGCAAATCGGTTTGAGATTCTCAGATCTGCTCTGGGAATCTGCAGGATTGATTAATAAGGCAGTAAGATATACAGAAGGAGAGTATATGGTGTCACATTTACGGGTCAAAATTCAGCCTTTAACTTCCTTTTAAATCTCCATTCTGTTTTTGTTAAGATAATATCTTAACCCCTCTTACCTTAAATTAATTCGCCTTTTCGAAATTCAAATCTTCGACTCTTCCGTTTCATCCCTAAAAAGGAGGTATACCGTTGCGTCAATCACATCAGCTCTGCATGCATTCTGACAAGCCGCATTGAATAGGGTTATTCGCCCTTGGGATTATATATGAGTTTTGGGTCAAGTGTGAAGGAAGAAGAGTTCAAAATATCCTTGTTCTCTGATTTTTTTTCCTCTACCTAGGGTTTATCTTCTCGCATACCCAAATTGCACAACAATGGCAGACGCTGTAAAAAATATCATTATCAAGCTTGCGAGGAAGATCCATTCACCGGAAACAGCCACTAAGCATGTCAAAACACTACTCCAGTTAGCTATGAAGAAGAAATTGAAACTTGAATCTGATCTACGCGATGAAATCATGGTCACTGTGCTTTCGGATTATCCAGAGTTCTATGCAGATTGGTCCGAGGATGACACCAGTGAACTTTAGATGCTGGCCTCAGAAGCGAGTGATGAGGTTAGTCCTGCATCTATCCCAGAGCCTGCAGATGGTAATCGTGCTGGGGCATTCCTTCAGTATTTTGCTCAACGGGCTCTTGAATCCGAAGAAGTTTGACGTCGTCGAGCAGCAGCTCAACCCCTCTACCTACAAGCTGCCCAGGACGAAGCCAAACGCCGGATTGAGTTTCTTCGTAACAGGTCCAATACCTCTTAATCCCCTATTGAAATCTCTCCTGACAAGCCTGATGATTTAAATTCCGATGCTATAAAATCTGCTATGCCTATTGTTCAATCTGAGAATACGAAGGCGTTAATTTCTGAGAAAACTTCTGTAACTGTTGATCCTCCGTGTATCCTCTCTAAAAAGTCTGAACCTACAAAAGATGTTGATGTTGTGTCTGATGAGAAAACTAAAACCTCTGAGTTGGGCAAAAATCTAAGTTTGGTTGTGTATTCTACTGATACCGTGAAATCTGCTCTGCCTTCTTTTGAAATTGCTGTGTCCCCGATTGAGATCTGTCCATCTGATAATCCCTCAAATTTTCCCACTGAGATTGAGGCTACCAGTAATTCAAGCCCTCATGCATCTGATCAAATAGATGGGGTGCCTGTCTTTACATGTTCATCTTTGGCCGAGAGCCTGGAACACGTCCGGCATTTTGCAGGATTACCCTCTGCCTCGATTCCAGAACCGTATCGAGTTATTCATCCTTTTGAGTCCTCTAGTGAAGACGAGAAGATTCTTGCTGAAGTGTATGGCTCACAAGTCCCGGTGTCTAGACCCCCTACTGTTGAAGCTACAGCGCGTCCAGATTCAACCACTTTCAAGATTCGAGAGATTACCAATCTTCTAGGAACCTCATCTGCCCCAGTATCAGACACAAGTCACTCAGTATCACCAAGCCCTTCTGAGCCTTCCCCATCCAAGGAAACTAGAAAATTCAAACGCAAGAGTGTCCCTGTAAAAGTTGTTGTTGAAGCAGGTGATGACAATCTTGATGTGGCTCAACCTGAGAAGAGAAGAAAGTCTGCTGAATCAGTAAAAACTGAAGCCAATCCTTCCGTGCAACAAGTGTTCAAAACCCTGCGGTCATCTGTCAAGACCAAGGCACCTGCTGTGGCTCCTACTACTTCTACCCGAAAGGGAAAACCAACTACTCGCTCAGGAGGATGAAGTACCACACCTGAGGTTCACCCTGCTACGGAGAATCCTGACACCACCATCTATAAACCTCAGTTTGTATCTTCTTCTGCTCAAGGAAAATGGTCCACGATGATCCGGAGAGATCTTATAGTTCAGAGGTCCGTTGATGAAAACCAGTTGAACTCTGTTTGCGACATCTTGCCCTTGCTTAGTGATGTGGGCCTCTTGAAGACTGTCACCTCCATCTTTCCGTATTCGAAGCTACTGACTTACGAGTTCTATTGTAATCTTAATGAGGAGATTGACAATTTGACAGGGACGCGGTGCATGCAAATCTTCATCCGAGGAAAATAGTATGTCTTCTGTCCAGATGTGATAAATGAATATTATGGTTTGAAGGGTGTTGATGAAGAAGAGATCACGGACTGGGATTTGGTGGCAAAGACCCTTACAGGTGGTAAAACCTCTGCATGGCCTATGGGTGACATTGATACTCTGTCTAGCTCGGAACTCACCTCCAAATATGTCATTTTGCACTGTATTGCTCTTCACAACTGGCTACCATCTGCTCATTTTCATATGGTTGGCAAGCAATTGGCAGCTCTCCTGTTTCGGATTGGAACTAAAATGACGATTGACCTAGGGTCATGGACCTTCTATCATATCCTCACATTGATTCATTTGCGAGAACAGAAGGTAAGGTTACCTTTTCCTAACCTTATATTTGGGGTTCTGACAACGCAGGGCCTTGTGCCAATACCTAGTGAGGTTATCAGTCCGACTCTTCTGTATACTGTTGATCATCGTCTTCTGACTGGAAAGCACATTCGAGATGTTACGCCGGTGAATGCACCTCCCTCTTCTGACGCTGACAATGTGGATGCTGATTCTCCACATGCGAAGGATGTTCAACTCTCTCTTCGCCTGAAGGCCCGGGTATCTGAACTTGAGACTGTTCATGGAATTATTGCGAAGCAGCTGACTGCGGCCCGTACTGAATTGGCTACCGTTCTTCTCCGCTTGAGCTTGACTGAATCTGCTGCTGCTGATGCTGCTAAGTCCGACGGTGAGGACCCCTCCAATGCTTGACTGCTCTTTGACTATTTTTTGCCAAAAAGGGGGAGTGTGGAACTCAGGGGGAGTGTTTTTGTAGGACTTTGTTTCTTCTGGCCCTGTCTAGGCGTCTGATTGTGATGGCACCATCCGTATGAAGAATGATGTTTTGTTTCAGCATAATTTGTATGCTGTCTTTTGGTTATGAATTGTAATTCAAATCTTTCACTTTTATGCATGTGTTATCTTTGTCCTATCTAGGTTGTCTTTTTATCTTAGTCGAGTTGTTTTGCCAAATAATAGCCAAAGGGGGGGGGGGGGGGGGGGGTTTGTTAGTGTTTTAATTGCTCAAAAAACCCCAACATATAATTGGCAATATTATTATGGCAATCAAAGATAGGGTTAGCTTGGTATCGGTTTGAGTTACAGAAGACTGATTGATCAGATACAGCAACAGACGTACTGACACTGAAGATATGTTTTAGGAAGATGTTTCCTTTTTACTGAACGCGGTTTAAGAAGTCAGCTTTGGAAAGAATACCAGCGGATCTGTCTTGGAAAGGTATGGACCGAATCTTTAAGATTACATCGTTCTCATATCGTCCTACCATCTACAATCAGAGATGTTTATGGAAAGTGTTCTTGCTATGGAAGTATAAGTATCCTTATTCAGTCATGAATTAGGGTTACGCCTTTGAGAAGAAAGAAACACTTCGAGATATATTAAGAGACCACATCTTTGATTATCATGCCTCTTCTCAAGACAATTTGTTCTTGTTGATTATGATGAAGAACTTGAGAAGAGATATCGTTGCTTAAACGAAAAGGACGCTAAGATCACACAGTTGTGGGAACAACTTTGGACTGCGTCACTAAAGTGGACTGCATCAGAGTTAGCTCTCCAAGTGAAGGGATTTCATTGGACTTCTGTATGCACGGCTCTGCAACTTCAACAATCCACTAAATTTGTGTAGACTGGGTACGTACCTTGTGTGGGACACTTGGGTGAGATTATTGTTTCTCTACCTTTGTACATTGGATTATGAGTTAGTGGATTAGACGCCTCTGTGATCGTCCCCCCAGATGTAGATACACACTGTATCGAACTGGGTAAACATCTTGTGTGTTGTTTTTGTTGTTTGCCTTAGTTTATTCTTTCTGCAAACAAATCAGCTATCTATCTAACTGACTGATATCATCGTTGATTCTGTCAGTCTAACCCATCAGTCATTTACTCCTATTAATATCCTTAAATTAAGGAAATGCAAAATTACATGTGGTATCAGAGCTTTTAAGTCTACATAGTGACTTGATCCATACGGGAAGACTTTTTTGCATTTGCTCTCTTTTTTCTGGAAGTGTCTCTCGCTGTTGGTTGGCAGTTTGGCTGCTTGTGTGTTTTTGTCTGGTTGTTTTTTATTCAGGATGGATGCAAGTATGAAACCACCAGAATTGGATGGTCACAACTATTCATTCTGGAAGGCTCGTATGGAGATTTATCTCCAGGCACAAGGTACCAGGGTTTATCGTACTGTTTTTTCTGGATGGAGTTATCCAACTATTCAGAATCCTATTGGAACCACTTCAGCAAAGCCCATTGAGACTTGGACAGAAAATGAAATGACGGCCTCTGATCTGAACAATAAAGCACTGAACTCTACCGTAGGATCTCTGCATGAATATGTTTTTACCCTAGTCACTGGGGTAAAAGAAGCAAAACGAGTATGGGAAATTCTTGAAACTAGATTTGAGGGTACAAGTGATGTGAAACAATCAAAGCTTCAAATGGTACTGTCAGAGTTCGAAATAGAATATACATATATATGTTCAAAACCAAGAGCAGAAGTCAACACAAGACTCTAAGCACTCACAACAAGATAAGGGAACACATCCCAAGACCACACGAGATACAACGACTCACAAGAACGACTCAAGGTATAATCTACCATCCCACAGTAGATTAACACCCGACATGCATAACTCAAGAGAATAAGAACACACCCAATGGCAACACATGCCTTTGTGACTACACACGTCACAAGAAGAGAAACTCACAACAACGGCTACACAAGCCTTCGTGACATCACTCATCACGAATTGATATGCCTTCCTTATGCCCGGTTCCAACCTTATGGCTACCCCCAACCTTATGTCTAGTTCCAACTATTACCTCCAGGATCCCTGTACAACCAAGTCTAACCTTTTCCCTCCTCGGACCGTCGTCCCCCACCAACAACCACCAACAAGACCACCTATTCATAGTACACAAGGTACCGATCACACACACGGCGACACACGCCTCCCAACAAATACGTGAATCCGACACACAGGTCACAAACTCTATAATCACGTCATGGCCACCACGAGGACCACTGCCGAACCTTGGTGATTAAGGCCCCATAAACCGAAATCGTGCAATCCAGGTACAGCCACACACACATAACACCACAACAGGAATCAATCAACGGATCACAACGAGATATGAAACCATACTCAATCAAGGAATTGATCACAGTCCAATTACAACAACGATGAATAACACAAGTCTGATACCAAATGTAACACCCCCTAATTTCCATGCTAATTTAAGCCTTAAAATATGCAGATAACTAATCAAAACATCAAACACAGGGGAAGACTGAAAAAAGGATTATATAAACTGGAAACGAAAGGGTGCTATGCCACGCTCACCAAAGGTGAATGCACAGGCCAACATCTGCATGATTCATAATCTAAAATCCATACATAACCACAGTATTAAAGTCTATCCTTGGCACACAGGTCATAACAACTCAAACGTGGGAACTACACTAGCAGGTTCTAGTCGCACTCATGTCTATACATCACCTGAAAGAAACACATAAAAGATGGGACGACGCCCGGTCAGCGAATAATGCTGGTAACCCACCAATACATGTGAAATATCATACATAGATAGGATATACGTATGTAAAATCATTTGCGAAACAGAATATACATATATATGTTAAAAACCAAGAGCAGAAGTCAACGCAAGACTCTAAGCACTCACAACAAGATAAGGGAACACATCCCAAGACCACACGAGATACAACGACTCACAACGGATGAAGAAGACCCGGTAGTTTGGTGTCGGGCCACAGACCACCGACCTTCGCGGGTGAAGAAGACCCGGTAGTTTTGGAGGAATGGATGAGAGTGTTCGATAAGATCTTCTCGGTGGTGGGTTGTCCCGAAGAGCGGAGGGTAGAGCTGGCAACGTTTTACTACTGTCATGAGGGTCCGGCCTATCTTGAGGAGCCTGAGTTCGATTGGTCTGCGCTTAAGGATAGGATGCGCGAGAGGTTTTATCCGGCACACGTGCGATCCGCGATGTATGAGGAGTTCCTCCACCTTCAGCAAGGATCTTTGTCAGTGGTCGAGTACCATAAGAAGTTTCTGGAGTTGGCGCGCTTCGCTCGGATGCTCGTGCCTACGGAGCTCTCTAAGGTTGAGAAATTTGTTGCTGGTCTGAATTATGAGGCACGAAAGGCCTTGACCGTGAGTAGGCCGAGTTCTCTGAAGGATGCATATCTGAGTGCCGCGGATCTGTACCGTGTTCAGCAGCTTCAACGAGGGTCTTATGAGGTTGCTAGAAAGAGGACCGAGAGTGGAGGCTCTTCCACCTTTAAGAAGCCGCGACCGAATTTCCAAGTTAAGAATGCATCATCTCCAACCCAAGGACCCAACCGGATGGAGCAAGGAAATCAAGCCAAGGCGTCCCCTTGTCGTAGATGTAGGAAGGTGCATGTGGGACAAGTTTGTCATAGCCAGGCGTTTAAGTGCTTTCGTTGCGGAGAAAGGGGTCATAAGGTCGCCGAGTGCCCCCAGCAAGCCAATCAGAGGGCGTTGCCACCACCCCCAGGAGCCGGAGGAGCCGCAGGAAGTAGCTCGAGCCGTGGAGCAGCCCCGGTGCCAGGCCATTCGTGATGGGGCGTTCGCAGGCAGAGACCGAGGGTTGGTTTAGTGGAGGAGGAACTAGCAGGTAATCCTTTCCTAGCCTGCCCTTGTCTTTAGAACGCATCTTGTTCCTTGTTGCCTTGTGTTTCTTCGTCGTCTACTTGAGTTGCTTTGCTATCCTTCCTAGCCTGCCCTTGTCTTTAGAACGCATCTTGTTCCTTGTTGCCTTGTGTTTCTTCGTCGTCGCTTTGCTATCCTTTCCTAGTTTCTTGATGAATGATCCTCTTAGTCGAGTTAGTTGTTTATTCTTGAAATGAGGCATGCTTGGGTTAATCCCATAATCTTCGCACTTGGATATTCTTGCAACCTTTCCTTTAAGAACCACCTAAATTTCTCCAAGTATTCTTTGAATTTGGAACAGGAAATCCATACAAAACCCTTTCTTGAGTTTCGAACCCGAGCATACCCTTTGTTAACCCAACCCCTAAACCACTTGAGCTAATCGTCTACTTGGAATTTACCCAATTTAAATTCCATCTAAACCATAAATTTTCCACTTTACACAAATTCCCAAATTAAATCATCTTTTTCCCAAATTTCCCCCAAATCCCTAAATTCCCAAATCGTTCTTCTCTTTTCCCCTCTCCCTACCCGTGTGCAGCCGAAGAAACAAAGTTGTGGGCTTCTTTTGTTGAGCTTTGGGTCATCTCCTATCATGCCTAGAAGGTCAAGTTTGGCAAGAAAAGCGGAATTGGTGGATACCTATTATCTCGTTCTTGAAGGTAAAACTTTTGACCCGGAATGTTTCTCTACGTCTTTGTTGGATATGCTTAGATTCCAAGGTTTGTTAGATGGGATCCTCGCCGTAAGGGCCAAGACCTACCCAAGTTTGGTTAAGGAATTTTATCGTCACATGGTTGTTAGAAAGGATATGGATAAGCTTGAAATCACCTCTAAAGTGAGGGGTGTGAGAGTGGTTTTGTCTGAAAAGAGGCTAGCTCAGCTTCTAAGTTTATCAGCTTCGGGAGTTGCTCAGTATAGCGGTAACTCGTGGATTAGTACGGATACCATGGGATACCGAGACTATTTGAGTTACTTGTTGGGTCGCACGAGTGGTTTCACTCAAGCTTCAAGGCCAGAGAAAAAGTGGTTGTCCGCGGAGCAAAGGATCTTGGTTATGCTGGTATCGGATTGTTTGTTGCCCAATAACAACAAAAGTCGATTGTTGGGAAAGTTGGAGTGCACCTTTGCTTTCTGTCTCAAGAATATGGTCAAGTTCAATCTGCCGGCTTTGATGTTGCAACATATGGTTTTCTGTCGTGATCACAACCGAAAGAGCCTACCGTATGGGATGGTGTTGAGCTGGATTCTTGTCAGGAAAGGGGTAAGTGTGGATGGTTGTATACCGAAGCTCGTGGGAAAGATGGTGTTGGATGCCACCAATCTTCGAAGTTGCAACTTGTTTCAGTTGGACGATGGTGATTACATCACTCTCGAGGAAGTTGCAAGGAAATCCCCCGAAGAAAGAGCCGAGTTGGCAGCTGAGCTTGGGATTCATGCTGGAAAGTTGAACCTCGTAGTCCAGAGTTCGGGAGGTGATGATGAAAATGAGGGTGAAGCGGGTCACGAGGAAGAAGTGGAAGCACCGGAAGCTGCCGAGGCCGAGGAAAGTGATTCGGAAAGCGAAGAAAACCAAAGAAGAAAGGAAGCCCGCACCAAAAGGGAGCATGACGCCATGACGCATGAGGAACGTGTAGTCACCTTGCTTCGTCAACAGAATCGAATGATCGAAGAGGGTTTCGCTTACATGAAGACGCAGTTTGTTGCCGTGCACCAAAGGCTAGATCAGATTGAGGCCAGTTCAAGTCGTAGAGGAAGGGATGACGAAGAATCCGAGGAGAGCACCGATGAGTCAGAGAGCTAGTCATTCTAGCTCGGCGTTGTGGTAATCCAATTCGCCTTTCCTTGTTGTGGTTGTCCTCTTAGTTGTTGTTACCGTTTGTTGGTTGCTTGTTGCTTGCCTTGTGTGTTGTTCTTGCTTGTTTGTTTAGTTGAGTAGTTAGCTTTGTTGGTTGGTGCTTCGTGCTAGTGGTTAGTTCTTGGTTGTTGGTTAGAAGTTGGTAGTAGTGTTTGGTTTAGAGTTTGATATGCTCAATATATCCGTTGGTCAAATTCTTTCAATCTTGGTGTCGATATACTTTCTTGCTTGCTTTGGTGTCTTGTGAATCTTTTGGGTTTGAACCAAAAGAGGATGTTCTTGACCCTCTTGTCACATGGTTGTTTCATTTCACCATTTGTTTTAATTTTCCGTACCCGAGCTTCGGGGACGAAGCTTCTTTGAAGGGGGAGAGGATGTAACACCCCGTAATCCAAATTCAATTAAGGGATTAATTAAGTAATTAATCCTAAACCAATTGGTAATTTAATTCATTAAATTCCTGAAAATTCAATAGTCGGGACTAGTAATTGACTAGTCAACCCAAAGTCAAGGTTGTACCTTAAGCTTTGTGAGTAGTTCCCTTGTTCTCTTACACCTCTTCATTTTAGTAAGGGTATTCATGACATTTCACCTTGTGTTAGCAATGCAAACTAACCTAGTAGACACTCCTCATTCTTTCTCCTTACACTTCCCAAACTTGAGCTCTCCCTTCTCTCTAAAAGTTAGATAGCTTTTCTTCCAAGCCAAGTTGGAGCTTTGTCAAATCTTCAAAGGTTGTCTCCAAGATTCTACCTTTCATACATTTGAGCATCTAGGAGGGTAAGATCTATGGTCATCTTGTGTTTTTAGTGCTTTCTAAGGTGTCTTTCTTTAAATATAGAATCTTTATGATCTTTTGGTGTGTTCTGAAGTGGGTTTGGAAGGTGAGCCTTAGTAGGAGCTTGGTGAAGTGTTAAGTGAAGGTTTTTGTCTACAAGAGGTAACCCATGCTCTACAAAATCTATTTTGCTTACCTATATGATGATTTCTTGGATTCTACATGTGATTTTGCTATGAAATGTGAGTGTTTATGCATTGTCTTGTGAAAATGCATATCTAGAGCTTGTGTTTAGGGTTCATGTGTGCCATTGCTTGGCTATTCCTTTGATTCAATTCATTTTGCTATATTTGGTGAGATTTGGCATGTTTTGGACTTGAATTTGAGCTTGGAGTTGAAAATCCCCGAAGGAATATTTTGGTACAGGTTGGTGTACCCGCGGGCGGAACCACGGGTCGGGGTTTACCCGTGGGTCCACCCGCGGGGAACATGATGGTGTTGTTTGGGGATTTGTTCCCCGTGATTCTTTTGACTCGGTATTTGGTCTTTGGACTTCCTGATGTTCTTTTGTGAAACTACTTGAGTGTCTTCTTGATGTGTCATATGTCTAGAACTATATGGTAGGAATCCTTGTAGGTTTTGGTGTCTTGAATCGTGCTAAGTGTTCAACATTGTGATTCGTTGAACTGTGATGAGTCTTGTGTGTTCTTCGGAACTACGTTTGGTTTACCCGTTTGATAAGCATGCTGGTTCGGTGTTTAAATGCTAGCATGTGTGTTGTTTGTACTTTCCTATCGTTGATGATGACTTGTGTTATTCATCGTTGTTGTTGTTGGACTGTGATCCATTCCTTGATTGAGTATGGTTTCATATCTCGTTGTGATCCGTTGATTGATTCCTGTTGTGGTGTGATGTGTGTGTGCCTGTACCTCGATTGCACGGTTTCGGTTTATGGGGCCTTAATCACAAGGTATGGCAGTGGTCCTCGTGGTGGCCATGACGTGATTGTGGAGTTTGTGACCTGTGTGTCGGGTTCACGTATTTCTTGGGAGGCGTGTGTCGCCGAGGCCTGTGTCGCCGTGTGTGTGATCGGTACCCTCGTGTACCATGAATTGGTGTTCTTGTTGGTGGTTGTTGGTGGGGGACGACGGTCCCAGGAGGGAAAAGGTTGGACTTGGTTGTACAGGGGTCCTGGAGGTAACGGTTGGAACTAGATATAAGGTTGGGGGTAGCCATAAGGTTGGAACCGGGCATAAGGAAGGCATATCAATTCATGATGAGTGATGTCACGAAGGCTTGTGTAGCCGTTGTTGTGAGTTTCTCTTCTTGTGACGTGTGTAGTCACAAAGGCATGTGTTGCCTAGGCATGTGTTTCCATTGGGTGTGTTCTTACTCTCTTGAGTTATGCATGTCGGGTGTTAATCTACTGTGTGATGGTAGACTATACCTTGAGCCATTCTTGTGAGTCGTTGTATCTCGTGTGGTCTTGGGATGTGTTCCCTTATCTTGTTGTGAGTGCTTAGAGTCTTGTGTTGACTTCTGCTCTTGGCTTTTGAAATTGATATGTACTATATCCCGTTTCGCAAATGATTTTGTATATATATCCTATCTATGTATGATACTTAACAGGTATTGGTGGGTTACCAGCATTATTCGCTGACCGGGCGTCGTCCCACCTTTTATGTGTTCTTTCAGGTGATGTGTAGACGTGAGCGCGGTCTAGAACCTGCTAGTGTAGTTCCCATGTTTTTTGTTGTTATGGCCAGTGAGCCAAGGATAGACTTTAGTACTTTGTTTATGTATGCATTTTAGACTATGAACATGCAGATGTTGGCCTGTGCATTCACCTCTGGGTGAGCGTGGCATAGCACCCTTTCCTTTCCAGTTTATATAATCCTTTTTCAGTCTTCCGTTGTGTTGATGTTTTGTTTAGTTACATGCATATTTAAGGCTTAATTTAGCATGGAAATTAGGGGGTGTTACAGACGATCTGTTTTCTTCGTTGTATGCTGCCCGTGAAGTGTGACATAAACTTCTTGGTTAGGGCGGCAAAAGTGGGGATGGACTCCGTCGGTAGGGACCCGAACCAGGCTTGGACTTGACCGTCCAGAGTTGTGCAGAAACCGCGACACATGATTGCATCATTGGCACCTGTCATCATCATGACCGCCTTGTACTTGTTGAGATTATCCCGAGGGTCTGTCACCCCCGTGTAGGGTTTGACGATCGGGAATCGGAAGTCTCGAGGGAAAGGCTCGGCCATGATGTCCTCCGTGAAAGGTGTGGCTAGGGTATCTCGAGGCTCCGGTGATTCGTCGCGCGCCTCGATCTTGCGCTGCAACTCACGCATCTGCTTGCGCAGTTGATCCATCTCGTCACGCTGGAAGCTCGGGGGTCGGCCCCTAGTCTCCCCCGAGCGCTCCGGTGGTAGGGTCGGCTCCCGCGGTGTCGGAGCACAAAGTTCATGGCTCCGGGACCTTCGCGAACATGACGACTCCGCCGGTCGAGCGTTTGCGGCCTGCCTCGGCCCTAGGCGATCTCGCGCTGGCACCCGTGGGCCTAACCGCTCGAGCGCAGATGTGGTCCGGGTCGGCCGAGTCCTCCTCTCCTCCCGGTTTTCGTGCCGGCCTCTACTGGTCTTCCCTTCGCCTCGCCTCTCCAACGGTTGTGGCGAGTTGACTTCTCCATCTGCCAGCGCCTCAGGTACTCGGGGCACGTGAGTGCTCGGACCACTGCGTCCCCTCGGAGGGGCAAGGGTGGAGGTGCCGGGGCACCCTGTCGGAGCCCCTCCGCGACGCGGTTCAACGCGGTCGCCGCTTGCTCGAGTGTGGCCGCCTCCTCTTGGGGAGTCGGAACCGAGGGCGAGACGGGCGGCGCCGACCCGCCGTAGGGGCGGTTGTTATGGAGCCGACTCCGGAGGTCCTCCGTCGCCCCTCGCCGGTTCCCATTGATCTGATCTATGAGGTCCCCTCCGTCCCTATGGGCACGGTCTGCCAACTTGCCGTTGTCCCGTTAGGGTGGTTAGCGAGGGAGAAGTCGCGAGTGTTGCGCGAATTGTGCGAAATGTGGATGTTCGACCCGAATCTCATCATCGCTGTGGATGAATGACAGTAGGGAGAGCGCTTAAGCTTGTACAGCAGCTCTCAACAAGAGCACCAATGATGGATTATATGAACCCGGGGGTCCGGATTATACAACCCGAATATATGATTGAATATGATATGTAAATAATAAAATGATAATAGGGGTATAACTAATGTATGAATAAGCATCACGGGGACGAATATTATATTAATGGGATGTATAATGCTATTACAGAGGTATGGGACGTGTAATAACAAGACAACTGTAATAAGGAGGTAGAAGATGTCTGAAAAAGACACCGGGGAGTGTTTTTATACCCCTGGTTGTGCCAATGGCCTGGGGTACGCGGGAGGAGTCGCAACTGCCGCTGCGAGACTCGCTCCACGCGAGGACCAAGCCCCTCGGGCAAGCACGGAGCTCGGCCAAGGGGCCGGTCGCAGACTCGGCCGAGCCCATAGAGGTCGGCTCCATGGTGAGCCAGCCCCACGCTGGGCCGGTCCCGGGGTGGTTCGTCATGTGTCGCGCGTAGCTCGCTCAATGCCGGGTCCGACCCGCTCCGCATTGCTTCGCTCCAAACCCGCTCGCGATTATTCCATCATTTATATTTTTTTTACTTTTTATTGTATAAATAAAATTAGTGTATAAAAAATATATCATTTAAAACATTTAATTAAAATCTTTTAAATGACACTAATATTGATATATTTTTATTTTAATGTTTTAAATTAGCATACAATTATTTTAAGTCAATACTACAAGTTCATTTTTAATATAATACATTTTAATTTTCAAAATATTGCAAGCTCATTTTACAGTACTAATGCAAATACATAAATATATTGATGGACATTAATTAAATAAGTTCATTAAGCAAACGCAATAAGTTCTTATTACAATGTTACAAGTTTATTTTCACAATTGTAATGCAACTACATTATAATGATAGATGTCAAATAATTTCATTAACGAAACACTGTAGGTTCATTTTTATAATTCTAAAATAGCATCGTTTATACAATACTAAAGATTCACCTTTATAATAATAATAGTATTCTTTATGCGCGATGCGCAAAATTTGGTGCCCAATATTAGTACTTTATATTAAAATTTTAAATTTATTTAGATTTTAGATATTTAAATTATTGTAAATAATAATAATAATAATAATAATAATAATAATAATAATAATAATAATAATAATAATAATGTAAAGTACAACTTTTATAGCAACGGAAGTTATAACGGTAGAGGTATGTTTGTCCAAAATATTGTAAAGTACAACTTTTATAGCATAATGTATTAAAAAAAAGCTTAATGGAAAAAAAGGGCATAAATGAAGGGTATAACCTTAATTCACACTTATTATGTTTTTAGATTAGATTAGAATAGATAATACTAGTGTTTTACCCGTGCTATGCATGGAATAAATTATATTATTATCAATTTAAAAAATATATAGAAAAAAAAATGAAAAGAAGTTAATATGTATAATATATCAATACAATCGCACTTCCATATTTTTGGTCAAGTATTTATTTTCATATCATACAAAATTAAAATTAAAATTTTGTATACTTATTATAGTCAGGGCCGAATTTTGGGCTGTGCAAGCTGGGCTACCGCACAGGGCTCCAAATTTTAAAGGGCTCAGTATTTAATTTTTTACTTAGCTAGTTTCGAAATAAAGAATAAAAATTTTCAATCATACTTAAAAGGCTTTATGGAGAAATGGTAGAAATATGTCTTAATGTGTTTTAATTTGGAGGTCAGTGGTTCGAAACTCCCTTTTGTTTTTAATCCTTTTACATTGCGCGCTCACCATTATTATTGTTATTGTTGGTCCCAAAGGGGGTGAGGTAAAAGTCTAGAGGGGGGGGGGGGGGGGGTGAATAGACTTTTAAAATTTTTCGCGAATGCAACAATTGCTAAGGCAACAGAGAGATCAAGATTCTTAACTAGATTGTTAGAGTCTTGTACGCAGCGGAATAAATAAATACGAGTTGTGTGATTGTGTCAAGTATATCAACGTGATAAGCAGTAAGTAAATAAAGCAATAAATGACACAAGGCAATTTATAGTGGTTCGGAGGTGATGTAACCCTCCTACTCCACTTGCTCTTATCGTCCAAGGGCAATTCACTATATCCACCACTTCTTGGTTCCTAGATACAATGAATTTCCGTGATCTAGTGCTTTGATCACTAAGCCCACACTAATCACGTCCAGTGCTTCCAACACTGCTGCTTCGGATTTCACAGCTCCGTGCTACTTTCCAGGATTTCACATCTCCGTGCTACTTTCCCCCCGTCTTCCACGATCCGGTCGACGTATCCCGTGATCTGGTGCTTTGATCACCAAGCCCACACCAATCACGCCCAATGCCTCCGACACTGCTGTTTCGGATCTCACAGCTCCGTGTGACAATCCAGGATTTCACAACTCCGTGCTACTTTCCCCCCGTCTTCGACGTATCCCGTGATCTAGTGCTTTGATCACAAAGCCCGCACTAATCACGTCCAGTGTTCTCCAACACTGTTGATTCACTTGTTTGTAGAAAAACAAGTTTCACTGGCTTCCAACTTTGAGACTTCTTGAATGGATCTTCAATATGCAGCAAGTCTCTCAATGATGAAGAATTAAACACTCTTGAATATTTTCTCTTGAGCTCTGAGTGTTTTTCTCACTTGAATATTTTCTCACTTGTAAGCTTTTTCAAGCAGATTGGATTTGTATGATCTTCTTGTTCGAAGTATTGGAAGTGAGTTGATCTGCTTCATTCTTCATCCTTTTATAGCTGGTTTTGAGAAGTTGTCCGTTGGAAAAAGACAATCTCAAATTTGAATTTCAAATCTCAGATTTGAATTCTTGTAGCCTTTTGCAGAAGATCTGTAGCTTTTTCAGAAGATCTTATTAGAAAATAATATCTCTGAGATTTCGAGATATTCTTGCCGTTTGCTCCATGTGGGTAGGCTCTTAAAATAATTCTGATGTATATCATGCCTTCCAGCTGGTAATCCGCGTGAAGAGCTTCTTTAAAATAATCTTGATGCAGATCATGTCTTCTGGGATTTTTATCTTCTGAATATATGCTTCTGCTACTTGTGTTTTTTATCTTCTGAATATATGCTTCTGCTACTTGTGTTCGGTTACTTGTGTTGAGACTTCATCTCCAATTGACTTTCAATTGGTTCTCATACTTCAGCTCTAACTTCAGCTCTTACTATATATAGTCTTTGGCTCTTACTATATATAGCCTTTGAAACTTCAATTCTTACTTCATCTCATACTGCATCTTGACTTGACTTATGAAGACTTTGACTTGCAAACTGCATCTCTTACTTCAGCTCCAAGTTTTATTATTTAATTAATTTCGAAACTGCTTTTGAAACCTTATGCTCCAACTTAGTTTCGAAACCTCTTTTGAAACTTCATCTCCAACCGCATCTCTAACTTTTTCTCCAAGTTCTATTATTATATTGATTTCGAAACTCCTTTTGAAACTTCTGCTCCAACTTCATCTCTTCTTTAGTTTCGAAATCTCTATTGAAACTTCATCTCCTTCTTAGTTTCGAATTACTTGAACTTGAGACCTTGCGGTTTGTACATCAAGCTTTCATCCATCTCGCCTGTACGGATTATTGGTCATTATAGCATTCTTTTTGATGTACTTCTTTCTTTCCATAGATGTTTGATCTTCAAGATAACTTCATGAAATTTCGTTTGCTTCTCGTTTCTTCGTATGAGATTCATCAGTATGACTTCTTCTTTGAGTTGGGCGTGTGGGCTTATTTTAGTATACATATCATATGCATACATCTTCTTCTTCGTATTTTTCCCTTTCTTCATATTTGTTAATTTTCCTTTCATGGTCTATGACACGCCTAGACTTAACAAATAAAATTGGGGATTCTAAAATACAATTTGGCATATCAAAATCTATTACAATATATTCCTAACAGTTATAATTGTAATTTATTTTATAATATGTCTTTTGTTTTTTTCTTTGCGCACAACGGCATTTTACTACATTATTATTATTATTATTATTATTATTATTATTATTATTATTATTAGAAAAAATTACTCTATTAATTCTAAAGATTGTTATTTTGGTAGGGCCTCATTTATTTACCACAACGGGGCCACAAAAATCTAAAAATCGACCCTGATTATAGTCCCTAATCATGTACATATTTAGATAAATTTATAGATAAAATTTACATAATTAAATCGATTTTATTCCTAGTTACATTTCATATATATTATAATTTCAAAAATATAAATAATAACTAAGAAAATTATATTTAGAAATAAACAAATGATGTAAATTTTAAATTTTGCATGAGTAAATTTAAACATTAATAGAATACATTTCTTTATATGATTGTATAATACATTGTATATGCACATAATATTTATTAATATGTATTTAGGTAAATTCTATAATATAATTTTTTTAATTATAATTTATATTGTTAGATTTATAATTAAGATAATTACATTTAGAAATTAACAAAATTAGTATTTTAATTTTCTATGATAAATATAATGCATAAGTATATATAAATGTATTTAAATAAGTTTTTAAATATTTATTAATACACATTTAGTTAATTTTATAATTTCATTTTATAATTATATTTTATATTTTATTATTTATAATTAAGGGAGTTGCATTTACAAATTAAAAGAATTTTTATTTTTAAATTTTTATGGATTAATGTAGTCCATAACTATATTACGTATTTTGGTAGCTTTCTAAATATTTATGAATTTTTTTAAATTAAGAGTATGAGGTTAGACCTATTCAAAAAAAAAAATATTAATGAGTACCAATGTAGCACGTAATGTGTATTTTTTTTTTTTTTTGAAAGTAGCACGTAATGTGTATAATTATAGAAGTAATCACAATTCTATTAAAAAAAATAAAAAGTGTACATATTTTTATATTGTACAAAATACTATAAATATAATCTATGTTTATATAAATGGATAGCAAGAGACATTGACAATAGTTTTGTTATCATACATAGATAAATATCATATCATTTTATTCCTTATATGAAAAAACGCTTTTTTTAATAAAAAAAAATTATTTAACATTGGTATCCGAGTGTTGTTTCATAATCTACTTTGATAATATTTTAAACTTTTGTTTGTTATCAAAATAATAAGTATATGTTTGGAAATCCCTAGTTTTGTTTCTAAATGTTTTCCAACCCTTAAATGTAGCATATTCAAAATTATTCTAGATCATCATTTAAATAATAGGTGTATGTTTGGTAAGTTTATAGTAGACTTTGTAGTTCAACGTTTGTGGATCTATTTATATTTTTAACTAATTTGTTGAAATTTTATTATTTTTTATATCTATCATTCTTCATTTTAAATTGATAGATCTCGATATGAGACATCATTTTAAATACGTGAATTTCAATTAATTTAATAACATTATATTAAAAGTGAGACATTTACCAATAATATAAGATTTTTTAAAAACTTTGCAAAGGTAAGTTAGTTCAAATTGTCTAATGGTACTCGGGATAGACTTTCATTTGGAAAGTTGTGAGTTTTGAGCCTTAGTGGAGGCGTTATAGGTTGAGAAAGTATATAAATAGATACTACATTGTAATAGAGCCAGTAGCATTCAAAAAATAACATTTACCAATAATATAAGATTTTTTTTTCATCCGTGCATCAATTATGTTATTAATGTAAACTAGTATTTTCACCCCTGCGATGCACGGAATGAATTTGTTGTAATATATTAAGAATATATGAATATATATATATATATATATATATATATATATATATATATATATATATATATATAATTATTTAAATTAGAACATCAAATATTATATAGTGCAATTAAAGATATGGTTTGAATCGTTTATGTATTTTGATGTTATCGTTGCTTGAATTTATGCAAGTAATTGCTCAAATTAATAGCTAATGTCTAGATGATGAGAGTGGAAGCGATAGTTCTATTCAATAACTGAATCTGAATACAAATATACTCTCTTATAGAGAGACCTAAATAATAGGCTTAAGACTAGAACAATTATTCTATGCTACAAAATACAATAGAATAAATATAATTAATAAACATAGTCTAACACTCCCCCTCAAGCGCAAGGTTGGTGACAGACGACATTGAGCTTGTTGCGCAAAGTACTAAACCGTGCTGCTGGAAGCGGTTTGGTGAAGATGTCCGCAATCTGATCTTTAGTCGAGACGAAGTGAACCTGGAACTCTCCGGAAGAAACTTTATCCCGAACAAAGTGGTAATCCACCTCAACATGCTTGGTGCGAGCATGAAACACAGGGTTTGCGCAGAGGTACGTGGCTCTAAGATTATCACACCACAGTGCTGGTGGCGTGGAAGAACACAGACGAAGCTCCCGTAACAAGGACACGATCCAGGTGACCTCAGCACAAACATCGGCTAACCCCTTGTATTCAGCTTCGGTGAACGAGCGAGCCACAGTCCGCTGTTTCCGCGAGACCCACGAGACCAGATTAGTCCCCGAAAACACAGCGTATCCGCTCGTAGACTTCCAATCTACTGGGCATCCGGCCCAGTTCGAATCCGAGTAAGCATGGATATCAGACGACACAGAAGGTGAAACACGGAGACCGTAGTCGAGAGTGCCCTTAATATAGCGTAGCACACGCTTAAGCAGTCCCCAATGCTCTTCCGTAGGAGTGTGCATAAACTGGCATAAACGATTGACCGCATAGGACAAGTCTGGCCGAGTGATGGTGAGATACTGCAGGGCCCCAGTGAGACGACGGTAATGAGTCGGATTGTGGAAAGGATCAGTAGATTGACTAACAGACTGTGTAACGGCTGCTGGAGTGGCTAGTGGCTTGCACTTGGACATGCCTGCTCGTTGGAGAATGTCCCGCATGTATCGTCGTTGAGTTAGAATCATGCCATCCGGGGTGGTAACTGTCTCTATGCCAAGAAAGAAGGTCGGCTTTCCCAAGTCCCGAATTTTGAACGCCGTGGACAGTCGATGCAAAAGAGAATCAATCAAGGTAGTGTTATCACCCATCATGATAATGTCGTCAACATAGACGAGTAAGAACACTCGGGAATCTCCTGCAGAGTAGTGAAAAAGGGATACATCTGTCTTGGAGGCAATAAAACCTGTCACAAGTAAGAAGTCATGCAAATGATTGAACCAGGCCCGTGGAGCCTGCTTCAACCCATATAGTGAGCGCTGTAAGTGGCACACATGATTGGGATGATCCGGATCTTCATAACCTGGAGGCTACCTCATGTAGACAGTCTCAGATAGATGGCCATTTAAAAAGGCGTTATGGACATCCAACTGTCTTAGGGTCCACTCGCGTGACACGGCAAATGAGAGCAATAATCGTATTGTGGTCAGCTTAACCACTGGACTAAATGTCTCGAAGAAATCTTCGCCAGCGACCTGGTTAAAGCCCTTTGCTACTAACCTGGCCTTGTAGCGTTCTGCCGTACCATCGGCCTTACGCTTAGTGCGAAAGACCCACTTGCAGCCCACAATATTCATATTCGATGTGGCCCGAACTAGCTGCCAAGTGTTATTGTGAAGCAAGGCGTTGAACTCTTGATCCATGGCATCCCGCCATTGGGGATACCCAACAGCCTGCGAGTAACAGGTCGGATCAACAGTAGTTGCGGTGAGAGCGTGAAATGGCTCTCCGGTGCCCCGTGTCATACGCCGAAGCCGCATAACGTGGTCCCGTTCACCTGGTTGAGCCCGTTGTCTCCGTTTCCTGGGTGCACGAACAGGTGCCTGAGGAGGAACAGGAGGCGATGGGGTCGGAATAGGACAACTGGCGTGGGTCAATAAAACAGGACTTGACCCCCACGGAGAGGCATGCACTTCAGGTGTTGTATTATTCCATTTTAAAGGACCTGTTTCAAATGGAAAATTAGTCTCGTCAAAGCGGACATGACGACATATATAGGTTTTCCCGGTGTTAAGGCACATGCAGCGGTAACCCCTAAAGGACGACGGTTAACCTAAGAATACACACGGACTTGACCGATACTCAATTTTGTGACGGTTATACGGACGTAAGTATGGGTAACATAGACATCCAAACACACGTAAGTAAGTGTACGTGGGCGGAGTCTTATATAGGTGGAAAAAGGGTGTATCAAACTTTAGTGAGGCTGACG
Source organism: Ipomoea nil (assembly GCF_001879475.1). NCBI lineage: Eukaryota > Viridiplantae > Streptophyta > Magnoliopsida > Solanales > Convolvulaceae > Ipomoea > Ipomoea nil. Next base: position 165,488 of record NW_017617410.1, read on the forward strand.
GTAACCGATTTATAAGATAAGTTGTTGTTTCAAAGGCATGATCCCAATAGCACTGTGGGACAGACGCTTGGGCCATTAACGCCAAGCCAGTTTCGACTATATGGCGATTTCGACGCTCCACACGGCCATTTTGCTCGTGTGTGTAGGCACACGACTGCCGGTGTACTATTCCTAAGGACATGAATGTTTTATATATATATCTGTTTTTAGACGTAGAGGATAGTACCAACAATAGCGAGTATAGTCGTCTACGAATAATACAAAGTAGCGGGACCCATCCGCGGAAAGGACAGGTGCAGGACCCCATATATCGGTAAAAACAAGGTCGAGTACATTAGCACTAGATGTAACTACCCTATCTAATGGAAAATGTGCCGATTTTCCAAGTTGGCACGGGGTACATAATTTTGGTGTTACATTTTTATTTGACTCGACTGGACAATCCTGTAAGACACGACGCAAGGCTTGGCTGTATGGGTGACCAAGACGCTGGTGCCAGACCGTGGAAGAGGCACGAGCCGAGACGAACGCATTGTGATTATTTGGTAGTGACAACGAATAGAGTCCTCCCGAACTCGGACCTTTAAGAAGCACCGCCTGAGTGATTGAGTCCTTCACAACAAAGTAAGAGGGGTGAAATTCAAAATAGCAATTATTGTCCCGGGTAAACCGGTTAACAGACATCAAAGACACTGACAACTCAGGAACATGTAACAAATTAGACATTTTTAATGACTTTTTTACCGTAGGAATTACTGCATGACCCACACTCGAGATCACCAAACCTGTGCCGTTGCCTACTCGTAAGACGTCATCTCCGTGGTAGACCTCGGGATTGATGATCACACCGGAATCGGGGGTGGCGTGGGTTGATGCTCCGGTGTCCGGCAGCCACGCGGTGACCGTCGATGGTGGTGCTGCCCCATCTCCGGCAACGGCAACGTGAGCCTGCGACGGCGGCGGCTCCGTGTACCGGCGGTAACAAAAAGCGACCGAATGGCCTTGAGAGCGGCAAATCTAACAGTGCAACCCGCCGTTCCGGCCACGCCCGCCGCGACCGCCGCGTTGGTAGCCTCCGCGTCCACCACCACCGCGGGAGTGCCTGCCACCACCATCTCCATTCTGCCGCCTGCCTCGACCGGCGTATAACGCTGCTAGAGCACCGCCTTGCGTCGCCGGTGGGTAGGTGGGATAATCGTCGGCATGTATAAACTGTTGCGCCTGGAGATAATCCGCAAGCTGAGAGATGGAGACGGATCTGCCCGCGATCGCTAGTGAGGATGCGACTGCCCGGAACTCCGGTCGCAGCCCCCGGAAGACGTACAGGTTCTGCTCGGTTGGCGTCAGGGTTCGGCCGGCGAGCGCAAGATCCTCGACCAGATGTTGCGCACGCCCCAAATACTCCTCCGTGGAGCTGTCACCATGCCGTAATGTCTGAATCTGCCCGAGCAGATTCAAGCTTCGGACTTCCGTCGACGACCCGAGAGCCGTTTCCGTCGCCAGCCACACGCCGCGCGAGGTTGTCCGGCCAAGTGCAAGATACATGACTTCCTCCGAGAGGGAGGAAATCAGTAGGGACAGGATCGAGGCGTCTTGCTGCACCCATATGCCATACGCCGGGTTCTCCGTGGAAGAGGCGACATCATTAGGACCACTGCCGGTCGGAATCTCCAGGTGTGATGAGGGGCACGGCCGTGTACCGTCAACAAAGCCAAGGAGGCCCTGGCCGCGGAGGAACGGAATCACCTGTGTCCTCCAATACAAATATTTGCGGTGCGTCAACTTGAGCGATACGAAATGGTGTGCGCTCGTGAGGGTGTTGGGACCAGAGTTGCCGGAAGACACAGTGGTGGCCGTAAGGGTGCGCTCAGAACTGTCGTTCGACATGATCGACGCTAGGAGAGAGAAAGGTGAGAGGGGGATATTGACTGGCTAACTGATACCAGATGAGAGTGGAAGCGATAGTTCTATTCAATAACTGAATCTGAATACAAATATACTCTCTTAGAGAGAGACCTAAATAATAGGCTTAAGACTAGAACAATTATTCTATGCTACAAAATACAATAGAATAAATATAATTAATAAACATAGTCTAACATAGATGTACGCATGTAGTGCTATAACTTTGAAGATTTTATTTATCATTGTTTAGTATTTTCATAAATTAGGCAGATGTGCTCGTTCTCTAACAACTCAGTTATATGAATGAATTGCTATCCTAATTCATTTGTATTGAAAATATATTTTTTGTCTAAATATATAGCAATTTTTTCATTTAAAAAAAAAAACATAATATCACCGATTATATTTACACACCAAATTGAAACCTCTTTGTTGGCGGCATTGGTAGTGACAACACAATCTTGTCCATCCTCGTCTAGAACTAACACCTTCAGGCTACCCGGGTGAAAATATATAATGGTAGAATATCACTCAATTAGTGATCCTTTTATATTTTCAGTCAATTAATAATATCATATTCATTTGCAGCCAATTATTCTTTTTTATTTTCAGTCAATTAGAATATCAAATGCAGTGATATTTTTACCTAATTTTTGTTTCATTTTTAATTGATGATGTAGACATTATTATTGAAATATTTTCGTTCCATTTTTAATTTACCTTTACTATTGTTTAAAATATGCATTTAATATTGATGATATAGAATATTATTATTGAAATATTTTCGTCCAATTTTAAATTTTTGTTCCATTTTTAATTAAAATGCAATGATTTGACCATTTATTATTTTTTTTAGTCAATTATGGATCATTTTTTTATTTGCAGTCAATTATTAATATTTATTTCCTTATATATTTTTAGTCAATTAGTAATATTAGATTCATTTTCAGTCAATTATTCTTTTTTATTTTTAGACAATTAGTCAATTAGAATATATTTACCTAATTTCCGTTCCATTTTTATTTGATAATGTAGAATATAATTATTGAAATATTTCTGTTTCATTTTTAATTTCGTTCCATTTGTAATTTACATTTACTATTTTTTAAAATATACATTTACTATTGATGATGTAGAATATTATTATTGAAATATTTTCTTTCCATTTTTAATTTTCTTTTACTGATGAAGTAGAATATTATTTTTGAAATATTTCCGTTTCATTGTTTGAAATTGTGAAAGATTTATGATATAATTGTGATTTGATTTATTCTACTGTGTAATACTATTGTGAAAAATTAAAATTCAATAATTTGACCATTTCCTTTTCCATTTTAGCCTGCATTTTTTTTTTCAGTCAATTATTAATATTATATTCATTTCCTTTTTCAATTAACCTAATTTTCATTCATTTTTTCATTTTTAATTTTTAGTCAATTATTAATATTCATTTCATTTTCCAATTTACATAATTTTTGTTCCATTTTTAATTGATGATGTAGAATATTATTGTGACATATTTTTATTCATTCTTTTAGTTTACGTTCCTTTTTTAATTTACCTTTACTATTTACTATTATTTGGGCGAGAAATCAAGTAAATAGGATTTTGTTTTTAATTATAGTATACATATAGATGTAGATTATTTGTTTATTATTATTTTGTTATTTCAATTCCCTTTTTCATGTTTCTTTTTCTATTGTTTGGGAAGAAGTGTTTGAGCAAGAATGAAAAAAATAATTTGTTTTTAATAATAAGTATAGATAGATTATGAGTTCGAGCTCAGTGGAGGCGTTATTGGTTCTTTGTGTTTCAGTAGGTTGAGAAAGTATATGAACAGATACTACAATGCAATAGAACGAGTAGCATTCAAAAAAAAAAAGTATAGATAGATTATTAGCTTAGTTATCATAATAATTATTAGTCAATTATACTAAAGGTGCGTTTGAAAACCCAAAAAATGATTCCATAAATCATTTTCGGGTGTTCAGTGTTTGGCTTGTGAGGGGAATTTTCTGGAAAATGACTTTCCTTTTTTTTTTTTTGGAGGAAGTCATTTTCCGTTTGCAGCAGTGGAGCAGTCAATCACCCGCCGCCGTCCACCACCACTGAATACAGCCAAAACTTATGTTGCATGGAATTTAAAATAAAAGTTGTTATATTATAAACAAAATAATAAAAATATTTTTTGGATATATAACAATTAAAATGTTTAAGTATGAAATTTTACTCATTTTCCTATTCATTTTTTGAAAATTAACCAAATACAGAAGGAAATCAAGACGCCGGCGACACATAGAACCTTATGGTACGCAACAATGGAGCCGTGACTCAGCGCCTTTGACACGAAGAGGTAATTTGCTTGTACCCCCAGTACCAACACATACATTGGCTACTGGGTCTGCTCTTTTGCTTTCATCTGCTTCGCATACTAGCCAAGGTGGCCGTGAGAGCACTTTCCGGCGCAACATTGTTTCTGCCGGTCATGAGCCCGGGGTGGGTGTTGGTCGTGGGCTCACCAATGCCCTTGGTGCACAATTCGGGAGTCGCACGGCTCCAATATCGACCCCACTCACGGCCAGTTTTTTGCATGGTGGCAATTCCATTCGCACCGGGGTTCATGGACATGGTGGACCTGGACATAATTTTATTGATTCTACGGTCATGTCTATACCCTCTCTACATATTATTTCTGAGCACGTTGAGCCATCTCATAATGTTGTTGTAGAGGGTGCCCCGTGAAGGGCTATGGACCAAGTTCTTCCGGTTCATAGTGTGGATAATCATAGTACGCGAATTGTGTCTACAAATTCAAGTACTATTATTTCCACTGTTTCTTCCAATTTAGCTAACACTCAATATAATGCTCCTCTTGATAGCAACATGGACCTTTCATGTGCCCCAAATCCTATTTTGAGTGATAGCCGAATTATTGCTTCTAATGTGCAAAGAAATATTAGGCCCCAATCGGCTAATGTTTTTGTTAGCAATAGTCTTATGGGCCACACATGCAAGGGAATGGGGGTAACACTTTGGGTCTTAATATGACAAGGGATGACCTAAGTAATTTTGCTAATTCTTTTGTTACTAGGCCCGAATCCATTACCCCCTCTCCTACCCTTGATTTCTCTAATAATATTTCTCATGGCCTTGATCCAAATATGTCTATTGTGGACACAAGGCCATCCGGCCCAATTAATGAAAATAATAGAAATGGGGATGGTTCTGGTGACCCAAGTGGAAGGCCCTTTGCTAATATTAGTCTTAATCCTAATATATCTAGGCCCCATCCCACTTTGACCACTTCGGCCCACCCCCCTCTTTTTATTTCTACCGCCTTGGGCCAAGGTGGCCGTGAGACCAATTTAGGATTTAATCCTACCTTGGCCTCACGGCCGAGTGGCAATATGGGCCACCTTGGCCCATCTCTCTTTATCTCATCTGGGCCGCCCACTGTGGCCTTGTCCCAAGCCCCTTTTAATAATAATAATTCTTCTTTGGGCTTGGGTGAGACAACAACTGGAATTAATTCCAATATTGTTGTCACGTCCCAAGCCCTTGTCTCTTTGGGTTTGGATGGCCGTGAGACCACATCTGGAATTAATTCCAATTTTGTCTCACGGCCAAGAGGCCCAACCGTGCCACAACAAATTAATGGGCCATCTCGCCCATTCTCTTCTGGCGGTCAGTCCAGGCCGAACATGGCCATTTCAAGCTCAGGTATGGCTCCTCCACCTCTTTTTGCTAATTTATTTCGTGGTCCATCTGTGCCAAGTGCAAATTTAAATACTAGTCACATCCCAGTGCCTACAATTTCTGAAAAGATTATTGAAACACACCGGGGCGAGGCTTGTATTACTTTTGAGGACCACGAAGTAAGTCAGATGAATCAATTAGAAAATAATTTGCTTGTTGGAAAATTTTCCCATGGTCGGCCTTTACTTTCTGTGATTCGGGAATTTTTTACCAAGAATTTTGTGCTAAAGGGTACACTTGAAATTGGTCTTGTGGACCCTCGGCATATTTTTCTTACTTTCTCTAATCCCCTTGATTGCATTGATATTCTTACTAAGGGACAAATTTTATTTGATGGAAAATTCCCGATGAGACTGTTTAGGTGGACTCCTGATTTTTATGTACGGTATGAGACTTCTTTGGCTCCAGTTTGGGTTTCGTTACCTAATCTTAAAGCTAATTGTTTCTCTATTCCGTGCCTCAAACAGATTGTGAAGCCCATTGGGCGGTTTTTGCATGTGGATGCCGCTACGGCCAAATTTTCTAGGCCGCATGTAGCAAAGGTCAAAGTTGAGTTGGACTTGTTGCTACCCCTTAAGCATAGAATCTTTATTCGCTTGGGTAGTAATCGTCCGGGGAGGGAAGACTGTGGTTTTTGGCAGTCTATTGAGTATGACAAAATCCCTCCTTATTGCTCGGTTTGTTTTAAGCAAGGCCATCTTGCGAGTGACTGTAGGGTCGGGGGGCACGTATGGACCCATCTCGGGATGTCTCCCGCCCCACCTCGACTGCTCCGGTCGCTCCTCCTACTGTTTCTTTACATCCCCCTGCAGGTACCTCCAGTTTTGCCACACCTAGTAGTGTTGTTCCCCCTGTGACTGTTTCGGCAGCTGCAGGCCCGGCTCATGCTACTATTGGTGTGGATCGCGCGACTCAGGGCATGACCCGAAATCAGCGCAAGCGGTATAACCGCAGGATGAGATTAGCTAAAGGGAAAGCCCTTGTGGTTGAACCTGATCCTGGATCACCTCGGGACCATGTTGCGGAGTCCTATGATGTTGTTTATGACAACTCGGCCTATGCGCCCGTTGTTGTGGACAACTCGTTCGATGCCTTGCAATATGCCCCGACTCTTGTGCCGCCTCCGGCTGCTCATCTTCCCCCTATTCCGGAAGGGAATGAGCGGCCTTTGTCGCCGGTATCTTCAGGGCGGGCGGATCTACAGCGCCCGCATCAGGTACCGTTTTCTTTTACTCCTACTTTGCTTCCTTCTTTCTCTTCTGCTGCTCTTGAGATCGGGACTCCTCCCTGTTCCCCTCCGAGTGATACTCTTCGATTAGTCGTGGCTACTGGGGATAGCCCCCGGGAGGCCACTTCGGTCTTTCCATGGGATCCTCCTAGGGATAGGGATAAGTCCTGGTCTGATGGTGATGTCCCTCCAGCTAGCCATACAGTGAGTCATTGGGCGTCGGGTTTTGCTTCAGACCCTGACACCCACACGGCTCAACGTATGGCTATGCCGATGGGACGCTCTTTTGCTTTTGCTGATCTAGGGGGCAATCCCCATCTTCGTTCTTCTGCCTCATCCGTTTCCTCATGAGATTTCTTGTTTGGAACGTACGTGGGGTTGCTTCGCAGGGATCCTTTCATCGGATCCGTGTGCTACTTAGATCACACTCACCATCTATCTTGTGCTTACTCGAGCCTTTCAGTTCTCCTGATCGGCTTGGGTATTTTCAGCTTCGTTTTAGTTTTGATCACTCTTTATCTTCTTGTAATAATAAAATCTGGCTTTTTTGGAATAATGATCTTTCGGTGAGTATTGAGGGCCAGTCTGATCAGTGTATCTCGGTGGCTTGTGCTCTCTCTACTGTGTCGTCCCCCTTTTGGATTTCATTTGTTTATGCTAAGACCAAAGAACGCCTTCGGGTGCCTTTATGGGATGAGTTACACTCCGTTTCGGCTAGGCTACCTGCCGGCGTTCCTTGGTCTGTCACGGGGGATTTTAATTGTTTGCTTAGTGTGGATGAGAAAAAGGGTGGCTTGCCGTACCCTCACCGGCGGACCACGCCTTTTCGGGACTGTGTGAGTACGTGTGACTTGATTGACGCGACTTTTTATGGCTCCTGTTTCACCTGGTGGAATGGGAGACGTAAAGAGGCGGCCATCTGGATGCGCTTGGATCGTTGTCTCTATACCTCGGTGTGGGACGCGATTTTCAAGACATCCGTTCGGCATTTGTCAAAAGCCACGTCCGACCACAGTCCCCTGCTTATATCTTGTGATCTTTTGAGTGCGCAGGTGGTTCCGAAGCATTTCATTTTCCTGAACGTGTGGGCAAAGCATGACGATTTTCAGCGGGTGGTGCGTGATAGCTGGTTAGCCCCGGTTTCTGGTGCTCCTATGTATGTCCTGGCCACTAAACTGAACAGACTTGCTAAGGCCCTCAGTGTTTGGAGTAAAGAGGTCTTTGGAAACATTTTTGCCCGCCTGAAAGAGTATGAGGACCGAGTACAAGCCCTTGAGAGGGCTCTCCAGCAACACCCTGATGATGATCACGTTTTATTGGAATATAAGGAAGGGGTTGCACTCTTACAAAAGCAAGTCATGATTGAGGAAGAGTTTTGGCAACAGAAGGCGCGCATCACCGAGGTACAGGAGGGTGAGAGGAACTCTCATTATTTTCACTCTCTTGTAAAAGAGCGCAGGCGGAAACTCTTCATACACGGAGTTAGAGATGATACAGGACAGTGGATTGAGGATAGGGAGGGTATTGCTGCACAGGCAGTATCTTTCTTTGAGCACATGTTTACTGCCGAGATTGGGGGCTTTGATACTGCTTTGCTTGATTGTGTTCCGCAGTTGGTCACTGAGGGCGACAATGATTTGCTGACTGTGGTACCGGAAGAGGAGGAGATCAAAGCCGCCGTGTTTCAGATGAGTTCAGTCAGTTCTGCTGGTCCAGATGGTTTCTCGGGGGCCTTCTACAAGGCTTGCTGGGATATTATCCGTGCTGATGTGGTTCTGATGGTACAGAGTTACTTCTTGGGCAGAGATTTCACTAGGGCTATCACGCACACATCCATCGTCCTGCTTCCGAAGAAGCCGAATCCAGAGACTTGTGCAGACTACAGACCGATCAGCTTGTGTAATTTCAGCAGCAAAATAGTCACCAAGCTGATGGTGGTTAGATTGGCCACGGTTCTTCCCCGCCTTCTGTCACCACACCAGAGTGGTTTTGTGGCCGAGAGATCGATTACTGACAACATCCTACTTGCTTCAGAGATGTGTCACGGACTGCAGGTACAGAAGCGTGACGTTGTGCTTAAGTTAGACATGGCTAAAGCATACGATCGCGTTTCTTGGATTTTCTTGACCTCGGTGATGCGCCGCCTCGGTTTTTCAGAGACATGGATTGACTTGGTGTTCCGGGCAGTGTCTAATGTTTGGTACTCGATGATTGTCAATGGCGTCACAGAGAGCTTCTTTACTTCGTCCCGGGGACTGCGGCATGGAGATCCTTTGTCGCCTAGTTTGTTCGTCATCGCGGTTGAGGTTCTTTCAGTTTACTTGGCCCGTGTCTACGAGGATCCTGCAGTCCCCCGTTTCACTCAGCCACCCCGCACCCCGCACATCCACCACTTGGCATATGCAGATGATATTATTATATTCAGTACAGCCAGACAGGGTGCCATTAAGACTGTCATCTCGGCCCTCAAAGAGTATGAGACTATCTCAGGACAGCTGGTCAGTTTACAGAAGAGTGCTTTCTACATGCATCCTCGTACTCCGGATAGAGTGCTTCAGAGAGTACGTCGGGCAACTCGTTGTATCCACCGCTCATTCCCCTTTACATATCTTGGTTGCCCTGTGTACGTGGGACGAAAGAAGTGCATCTACTTTAGCCCTACAATTGACAAGGTGAAGGCCAAGTGTTTGAGCTGGGAACGCCGTGTCTTGTCGAAGGGCGGGAAGGCCACTTTGATTACTTCAGTTCTATAGGCGATACCCCTACATCTGTTCGCCGCCTGCGCCCCGCCTAAGCAGGTGATCCGGGACCTTGAGCGTTGTTTTGCCAGTTTCTTTTGGAGGCAGTCAGGTGGGTCCCGGTATCACTGGAGTTCGTGGAAGAATCTCTCCCTTCCCAAAAAAGAGGGCGGGGTTGGTTTCTTAGACTTGGACTTGATGGTGCGTGCTGCTAGTGCGAAGCTGTGGTGGACTTTTCGCACTGAGCACACGCTATGGACAGATTTCATGCGGGAAAAGTATTGTAGCCGGGTTCACCCGGTTGCAAAACTTGTCCGGACTTCAGACTCTCATACCTGGAAGCGGATGTTGGCTGTTCGTGATGAGGCAGAGCGTGCCATGGGCTGGCGGTTGTTCCAAGGCCGGGTTAATTTCTGGTGGGACAACTGGTCGGGTCTTGGTCCGCTTGGCAGATTATACCCTTTCCCGGGGGTCTCGTACTCCCGCGCTCCGCTTCTTGACTTCGTTACTGATGGCGTCCTCGACCTGTTTGATCATCCGGACTTGGCTTTGGCCGGGTTACATGTGGACTTGTCCCGACTTGGGCAAGGACCGCGAGATATTCCTGTTTGGCGTCCAGCATCCGACGGTATGTTTTCTTTCGCTATGGCGAAGTCCTTTTTGCGACCTGCTAGGCTTGTTGACCCGGATCCCTTCCTTGCTAGATGTTGGCATAAGCACCTTCTTTTTAAGGTGTCTTTCTTAGCCTGGAGGGTGTTTCGGGGTCGCCTGCCTACGGATGACGTCATATCTCGTTTTGGCCATGTGGTCGTCTCGAGATGTTGGTGTTGTCCAGCTCCTACTTTTGATTCCATTGCACATATTTTTTACTCAGGAGACACAGCTCGTGCTGTGTGGCATCATGTGTTTGCGTCCCTCGGCCTCCAGTCACGCCATAGGAGTTTACGGACTTTGATCGCTAGCTGGGGGCGGAGTGGTACGCATAACCCTCTTCGCTCTTTTGTTCTTTGCAGGTTGCCATATCTGGTTCTCTGGGAACTCTGGAAGCACCGCAATGGGTGCTTACACGGCCGAGATACCCCGAGTGTTGCGCGAGTTATGTTTGGGGTAGCTCGGGGCGTGGTTGAGTGCCTATATCGGCGGTGGCCGGGTCAGCATATCCTCCCGCCTAATTGGAGGATGATTGTGTCTTATCTGGAGGCACATGTGCCTCGCCGAGTGATCCGTTCTGTTCGTTGGTCCCCCCCTTCTTCTGGTTCTCTCAAGCTTAATCTTACGCTTTCGGCTTCAGAAGGGGGGGCGCTGCCTTGGTCCGTAACCAGGGTGGCGGGCTTTGCTACGGGGTTTCCTGGTCTAGGCAGGGGGAGACTATTCGGGGCCTTTTCCGAGTTCTCTTTTCTTGTCTGACTTGGTGCATGGACGGAGGTCATCGGGTTCTTGTGGTGGAGACCTCTGTCCTTGACCTGGAGGCTTACTTTGATGCTTCGGCCACCACACCTTGGTATATGGATGACGTGGTCTCCAGGCTGCATTTCCTCTGTTCCTGCGGCACTATCAGTTTCATGCTATGTCCTCCCCGGGCGAATCTCCCGACTCAGGCTCTTACAGATTGGGCCCTTGATACACCTGGGGAGACTGCCTTCGTTACATTTGCTGCCTTACCACCTAGGGTGCGCGCTCTCCTCATCCATGATGACGTGCCCTATGTTTTCTTCGACTTTGCGGACCCGCCTTGAGGGCGGTGCTCTCCTTTATTTCTCTTTCGTTTTATTTTCTCGTCTTTTATTATTTTATTTTGTGGCTAGTTTTTTCTCGCATGTATAGCTTGTTTGCATGGGGCATAAAGGGATTCTGGTATCGGGTTTCTCTTTCTGCTTTGTGTTCTCAATGCTTATCCTGTTTCTGCGTGTTGCTGTGTGTTTGCCGGATGTATTCGTTGGTTTCATGCATAGCGTACACTCTGAGGTGGGAGTGCTCCTTTAGTCTTGTTTGTATATATATATATATCTGCGTTTATGGTGTTTGGTGAATTAAGGCTGGCTGTTTATATTAAGGGTTGGGAGGGTGTGAGGTGGGTTCTGGTACTTAGCATATATGCTATTGCTTTTGTGGATGGCTATATAGGCTCCCCGGGTCAAATACAGTACGTTGTACCGTGGGAGCTGGCCTGACGCTTGAGGGTGGTATATATGTTGGCACCAGTGGTTAGGGAGCCATTGCTTGGGACCTTGGGCCGTTGAAGCCCTCTGCGATAAAAATGCAGAGCTCTGTACGTACGGGGGTGGCCTGGGTTCCAAGGGTGGGTGGAGGTGAGTACCATTGCTCATGTGGCGGACTATTCACGGTCCCTTCGGATAAAATGCAGAGATCTGTACCGGCAGGGATCTGTCCAACGCATGAGGGTGGTTTGGGTTTGGCGGCTGATTTCATTGCTTCTGTGGATGGTCATATAGGTCCCCTCGGATAAAAATGCAGAGCTCTGTACCGCGGGGGACCGACCTGACGCTTGAGGGTGGAATTGGTTCGTCATAGTTTGTTGGAGCATCGTTCCCACCTTGAGTGTAGGGCATGACGTCCGGGAATTGTCTAGCTTTCACTCAGTACCAGGTTGTTTGCAGTATGGGTGTTGGGCCCACTTTGTAGTTTAGAGTTTCTCCTTTACTTGTTTGCCTTTAGGCCTTCTTGCTTTATTTGTAGACTTGGCCACTTTTGGGCCTTGTCCTTCTTGTTTTATTTGTTGACTTGGTCACTTTGGGCCTTGTCCTTTCTTTTCTGGTGCCTTGGTCACTTTTGGGCCTTGGCAAGACTCTGTCCGGTTCCCGTTTTGTTTTAAATAAGATGAACCTTTTTTCCAAAAAAAAAAAAAAAAAAAAAAAAAAAAAAAAAACCAAATACACAAAGATATTTTCTGAAAAATGACTAAAATACACACAAAGACAATTTTCCAAATACACAAAGACATTTTCTGAAAAAAATGAATCAAATACACAAAGACAATTTTCTGATGTGCAGCCAAACATTGAAAAGAAAAATGTTTTCTGTAAAATAACTCATTTTTCAAAAATCATTTTCATACTTTCCAAACAAACTTTAATATCTGTACAAGTAATTTGTTAATTGCCATAATAATTATTGGAAAAAGACCTTGTTTGATTATTGACAAATTTCCCAAAGTTTTAATAAATTTGCCATTTTAACATTTTGTCTTTAATAAAAATACCAAAATATTATTTGATAACTCAGCAATTTGCTCCGAACGGCTAAAAACTAAAACAAAACATATACATTCTGAGAAAAAGTTAAGAAGTCATTAAGACTTTTTATATAAGAGTCGTTTGGCTTCTCAATACTTGCCCACATTGATGGGCAAGCAATTATGTTTGGAAGATAGCATTGCTCCTCTTATATAGAGGAGCTCAAGAGCTCCTCTTTCCAAACATTTTCGATGTGGGATCATTAACGACTGTGAGGCACAATAATAATATAACCATAATTAAATATTCTTGTATTCTATTTCGTGAGGCACAATAATAATATTACCATAATTGAATATTCTTGTATTCTATATTCTTCTAGGATTTCTATTACCATCATTAATTATTTTACCATCATTAATTATTCCATAGTTTACCATAATTAAATAATTTGACCAATACAATGAGTTTGGGCAAGAAAATGCTAGAAGGAAGATTTTACTTTTAATTATAGATAGAGTGAATTCCATTTTTGGTCCTACTGTTATAGGGGCATTTCCAATTTCAATCGACTTTAATTTTTTTTACCACTTTACAACCACTGTTATTGAATGTGTTCCACTTTTAGTCCACCGTTAATATTTCGGTCAAGAGGCCGTATAATCAAAGGGTATTTTGGTCTTTTTATGTTTGTCTCTTCTCTTTTAATCCAGGCGCTTCGTCCTCCTCCTCCGATATTCGAAGATGGTTCTTCGAACAAAGAGAATAGGAAGCCAAAGTTACATCGTTTCGTTCGTTCCAACATGGGCCGGCGAGGTTTCTTAGGTTTTAGGTTTAATGTTCTCATTTCTTTAGTCAAACATAGTCTTGGATGAGAATAAAGGTCAAAATACCCCTAGATTACACGGCCTCTTGATGGAAATACTAACCGTGGGACTAAAAGTGGAACACATTCCATAATAGCAGTTATAAAGTGGCAAAAAAAATTAAGGTGGACTAAAATTGGAAACGCCCCTATAACAGTATGACCAAAAATGGAATTCACTCTTATAGATATATAGATTGTCATATTGTATTACGAATAGGAATTTTAATGTAGAATTATAGTACGAATAGGAAGTAGAAAACAATATATTCTAGAATAGGAAAGTAGAAAACAATATATTTTATTAGAAAGAGAGATTTTTTAAGAATTGCGCAGGAAGTTAAAGTTCAGGATTTTGTTTTTATATATAGTATAAATATATATAGTATAGATAGTATAGATTAATTTGTTTTGCGCTCTTAATATTTAAATAATTTCTATTATTTTGGATTTGCAAATTTGAATAATTTATCGTATTTTATAAAATTTGTTTACATTATTTGTACTACATATTTTTTAAATGAACGCAATAATACTTAAGTTTGTCATTAGTAGAATGCTAAAATTGTAATAATTATTAATTTTGTTCCATTCACATTTTTTAACTTTGAATATCAACATCATTTATGTAGTAATAAATTTCTAAATAGTATTAATAATGTCGCGATTATTTTTAAAAGTAAGATGAAGTAAAACTATTTTTTTGGGGGGGTATATCCAGAATTTCCCTTCGTTGGATTGTAGGCACCTCTTTTAGGTGGGATAGCTAGCCTGGAGATTTAAGATTGCTCCATACCCAAAGCCAAGGATCAAATCGTGACCTTTGGTTAATGATGAATTAGCCTCTTACACTCAACCACACCCCAGGTTGAAGTAAAGGCTGATGTAAATCATGGTAACTCAACTGGTCATGAGCCATATAGGCTAGACCTTTGCTCACTGCGAACAAGGAACCCTCCTCACTTTGAGAGGTTGATCCCACACTGTCGCTGGTAAGACTCAATCCCTGATCATTCGACAAACTTTTCACTTTATGACCAGTTGAGCTGCCCAACTAATTGACATGCAACAATGGTTCAATAGATATGTATTATAGTTACATACAAATTGTGAATTTTATATTACAAATATAAAAAAATGTATGTAAGTAACCATAACTCACCACAAAAAAGTGGTATGCTAGAAATATAGTATAATAGATTTTAAAATAACATTAAAATTATATATATATATATATATATATATATATATATATATATATATATATATATATATATATATATATATATATATATGCATCAAAGCTCATAAATGAACTACTCTTAATTGCAATATTTCGTTGGTACCTTTGATCTCATGTTAGCACAAGACAAATTATCATAAACAAAAATATCTATAATTTGTACATACCTTTGCAATATGCTTAGTATTTTTTTTATTTCTTTTTTTTGGTGTATCTTGGATTTCCATCATCAGACACAGTGACTAATTCCCTCGTTGAATTATAGGCACCTCTAATGGGTGGGACAACTGGCGTGGAGATTTAAGGCTGCTCCATACACAAAGCCAATGATTGAAACCTTGAAATTTAACAATTTTGATAGTATTAGTTATGCACTTTTATAACAATTTTGATAGTATACCTAAAAGATAGTTCCAAGTTCTGGATATTGTTAATCAAATACAACTACATTAACTTGGGGGTGTAGTTGAGTGGAAGGGACTCATCCATCCTTAACCAAAGGTTAAGGGTTTGATCATTCGCTTTGGGTATGGAGTAGCCTTAAATCTTCAAGCCAGTTGTCCAACTCAATAGAGGTGCATACAATTCAGCGAAGGAATTAGTCACTGTATCCGATGGTGAAAACCTTGTGCTACACCCAAAAAAAAAAAAAAAAAAAACTGCATTCAACTTTCATTATAAAATTGATAATAGAACATCTAAAAATATCTTCATGGAATATTAATGTGCATAAAGATTTTGAGTTTATGAAAAATAACTATCGGTATTTATAAAATGATATTTGTGTTGTTATTCGTTGATTCTACTCTGTTAGCTAAATAAATAAATAAATTTCTTTGACTCATAGTCATCACTCTAACAAATTTAAAAAAGCAAAACAAATATTGTTTATAGTAAAACGTAAAAGGACACTGTGAGAAAAGGGATTAACATGATTTAAAATACTTCCGAATTGATATTTTTATATAGTCTCTTAATTAATATTCATAAATTATTACATTCTTAAATTTTGTAAAATATATTATTATATAGCTAATTGTAAAGTGACAAAAAATTAAGAATACTTTAAATTTGATAAAGTCAAACTATATACGGAGCATAAATCATAACAACTATATATCATTACCATTACCAGGACTATGTGGTCTAATGGTACCCGGATTGGACTTCTATTTGGAAGGTTGTAAGTTCGAGCCTCAGTGGAGGCGTTATTGGCTCTTTGTGTTTCAGTAGGTTGAGAAAGTATATGAACAGATACTACAATGTAATAGAGGTAGTAGCATTCAAAAAAATATATCATTACCATTATTTTGAGCCTAAATCATATATATAAAGCGTTATTAATTTATATATATATATATATATATATATATATATATATATATATATATTGTTGTTGTTGTTGTTGTTGTGGGTAGCAGACGCGAAGAACAACCTGGGAAGAAGACAACAATGTTGGACGCGAAGGTACTATTTGATGTGGGTTGGTTCGTGTATATGAACGAAAGGAATTGGAAAGGAGGATTTTGGGTCATGTTAAGGAACACTACCTTAAAAGCATTTACGACCAGGGTAATCGTATGCTCTCGACAGGTTACACAGAACAACAGGATAGAACCTGTAAAACTCACGCTCAGGCTTACTCTCAGAATTGCATAAGCAAAAGAAATTTGTGTGTTTAGAATGAAAGGGGAAGGCAGTATATATACTGCAAGCTATAACCGCCTACACGCCTACCCCTTACCAGCTACAAGAGGAGGACACAAAACGTGGGGTGAATTGAGCAATAAAAGGTTAACCACACCACGCATGCAAGCGACGTGTGGTTTCCCCTTATTGCTTTTCCATAACTCTTTAAAGCTTTTAAAATGTGTTGAAGTATATAAGGATGGAAAATGTGAGTTACCGGGACAACAAATAATGACAAAACTCAATAAATGCCTTTTGCCTTTAAATGTTTCCCAACAATCCCCCACACATTTAAAGGGATAAGGCTGAATCGAATAACGCCTGAGCAAATATAAGAGCTAACTTTTAAGTTAGTGTATGATACTTGAACTGACATGTAGTGACATTAAGTAATTCTCTACCCGAGAGTGAATTAACTCTTGAACTCGTCGGTTAGTTGAATTTTGAACTTATGACCACTTGTTAACCCTAAAGGTCACAGATTCTGCGTAGTCACACTTTTTGACCTTGAATAAATCCCTATTTAGTCTATTTCAGCATAGACATTTGACTCTGTCAAGTCTATCTCAGCATATATCACCCATACCAGGCTACAGAGTAAGTACTGATTTACAGTCTTTTCATAAATTTGGTGTAAGTATTTCCATGATTTCGTTTGACCACAGAGGTGGTATCTATCACGAATTTCTTACCTCATTGGGTTTTAAACCCATCTTCCTTGAAGTATCAAGGATGGCCTTTCGATTTAGGCCTTTTGTGAAAGGATATGCAATATTCCTTCCAGAGTTGACAAACTTTGTGATCACCCCGTTTAATATCAACTGCCGTACAGACTCATGTCTGACTCTTATGTGTATTCGTTTCCCATTGTAGACACTATTTTATACAACACAAATGGCAGTTTGCGTGTCACAATGTATAGGCACAGCAGGTGTTGGACACCACAACAATGGCACGTCTGTCAATAAATTTCATAGTCACTCGGCCTCTTGGCTTGCCATATCTAAAGCTATGAACTCGGCATCCATAGTTGATCTAGCAATGCATGAATGTTTGGCTGACTTCCATGATATAGAGGCTCCACACACAGTGAACACATATCCACTAGTTGAGCTTACATCATCGCTATCATTTACCCAATTTTCATCACAAAACATTTCCAGCACAGCTGGAATCCTTTATAATTAAAACCGCACTCCAAAGTGCCTCTAAGATATCAAAGTACCCTTTTCAGTGCATCCCATTGTGGATCACTAGGGTTGTGTGTATAGCGACTGAGCTTATTTACTACAAACGCAATATCGGGTCTAGTATAGTTCATTAGGAACATTATACTCCCAATTATTTTTTGCACTCTTCTTAAGACACACTAGCCTCCATATTCTTTGACAGTTTGACACTAGGATCATAAGGGATCTTAACCGGGGTTACATCATAGAAGTTTCTTTGTATAGTGGCTTTGGGATAAAAGATAACCTTTTTCAGTTTTTGTAACCTTTATCCCAAGTATCACATCGACTTCACCCAGATCCTTCATATCAAACTTGTCACATAGAGCTCTTTTAGTCTCATTTATAGCTTCAATATTTGAACAAAAAATCAACATATCATCTACATAGAGACATATAATCACAATATTAGACTCTAACTCTTTGGAGTATAAGCAGGCATCCGACCGGTTAATAGAGTAACCTAGGTCTATTAAGGTTTTATGAATTTTTCATACCACTGCTTAGGGGCTTGTTTCAAGCCATATAGAGATTTTTTGAGTTTACATATTTTTCCTTCCTGACCTGAATCAACACATCCAGGAGGTTGTTCCATGTAGATTTCTTCTTCGAGCTCACCATTGAGAAATGATGTTTTCACATCCATTTGGTGAACTATCAAATTACGCAAAGATTCCAAAGCAAATATAACACGAATGGCTGCATCTTTTGTCACTGGTGAGTACGTATAAAAATAATCTTCACCAAATTTTGTGTGTAGCCTTTGGCTACAAGCCTGGCTTTTAATCTTTCGATGGACCCATCTGGTCTCAATTTTCTCTTGAAGATCTATTTACAGCCAATTGGTTTACACCCTTTGGGTAGATTAACCAACTCCCAAGTGCGATTGGACTATATAGAGTCCAACTCACTTTTAATTGCTTCCTTCCATAGAGTAGAATCCACCGAGCGCATAGCTGCTTCAAAGGTTTTTTGTTCTTCTTCTAACACCAATTGACATGTGAACTGATCACATAGTTCATTTAGGTCTTTCAACTCTGTTACATATCAAACCTTTTATGAGGAACTCTATTCAAAATGTGGTTTGCTGTTAGAACAGCTTCCCCCCACAATGAGTCTGGAGCACTTGAGCTGATTAGCATAGCATTAATCATTTCTTTAAGAGTTCTGTTCTTTCTCTCAGCTATGCCATTTTGTTGGGGAGTATAAGGAGTCGTTACCTCATGAATGATGCCAAAAGATTCACATAATTTTTTGAGAGAATTCGTTTCATATTCTCTTCCTCTATCGGATGAAAGCCTTTTAATCCTTTTATCAAATTGGATTTATACTTCTGATTTAAAACCACAAATTTTTGTTCGGCTTCATCCGTTGTTCTCAAGAGATAATTTTTTGTAAAACGAGAGAAATCATCAATAAACGTAATATATTAGCGTTTTTCACCTCTACTTTCAGTGTTTTAGAAATCCGCTAAGACAGTGTGAACAAGTTCTAACACAAATGAAGTACGATGATTTATAGAGGAAACGGATTTTCTGGAAAATTTGGCTTCAACACAAGTTTCACAATGAGAGTATGAATCACTGGACAAGTTTGGTAATATATTCATGCTTTTCAATCTATTTAAACATTTTACACCAACATGTCTTAATCTACCATGCCAAATATTAACTAAGACCATGATATAAGTATAAGAAGAAGCATTATTATTATTGCTTAGGTCATGCCAATTCGGGATGAAATCATAAATAGTCAAAGGAGGACCCTCAATAGTAGGGGGAGGTCTAATTACAGTAACATTTAACACAAAAAGTCATCCACGTAGATATCCCTTCCCAAGAAATTTTGTACAATGAGTCATAACCAGACGATTAGACTAAAAAACCATCTTAATCCTGGCCATGTTCAGTAGGCCTCCAAAAATTAAGTTTCTACAGAGGGAAGGGACATACAACACATTACGCAACATTAATTGTTTCACAGAATATAACATTAGCTCTACTTTCCCCTACCACTTACCTCGGAGACGCTGGAGTTCCCCAAGAACACTTGTTCCCCTTCAGAGATAGGCTCGAACTCCTTGAACATATCCATGTTGTTGCAGAAGTGGTGAGATGCTCCTGTATCCACAACCCACTCTTTTGGATCTCCAACGATGTTGACCTTAGTTATCACAAAATGTCATCCACGTAGATATCCCTTCCCAAGAAATTTCCTATAACGAGTCATAACCAGACGGTTAGACTAAAAAACCATCTTAATAGTTTTCCTTATATATATATATATATATATATATATATATATATATATATATATATATATATATATATATATATATATATATATATCTACCTATATTGTATTTAACGCGTTGGAGTGGGTTACCAGCATTATTCGCTGAACAGATATATTTGGTTTTCAGGCACAGATGAGTAGCTCCGGAGTGCGCTAGAGGACCCGAGGCTTAGCTAGTATAGTTCCTTATCGGCCTACGTGCCATGATGATGTACTTGACATTGATTTGAGGATTTCTGATGTTTAGATAGTTTAGCCTGTATATCTGAGCTCTCCAGCTCAGATGTGGCATAACACCTCAACACTTATGTTTAGTTATGCTCTGTTCCGGGATTTAATGATAGTATTGCCTTTATTTCATAAGAATTCAAAGTTTTAAATTTTAGGGGTGTTACAGGCTCGAACTCCTTGAACATATCCGTGTTGTTGCAGAAGCGGAGAGATGCTCCTGTATCCACAACCCACTCTTCTGGATCTCCAACGATGTTGGCCTCAGTTATCACAAAATATCCTCCACGTAGATATCCCTTCCCAAGAAATTTCCTACAACGAGTCATAACCAGACGGTTAGACTAAAAAACCATCTTAATCCTGGCCCTGTTCAGTAGGACTCCGAAAATTAAGTTTATACGGAGGGAAGGGACATACAACACATTAC
This sequence comes from Ipomoea nil, assembly GCF_001879475.1. Lineage (NCBI taxonomy): Eukaryota > Viridiplantae > Streptophyta > Magnoliopsida > Solanales > Convolvulaceae > Ipomoea > Ipomoea nil. The sequence goes on from NW_017617410.1 coordinate 186,288, forward strand.
GCAACATTAATTGTTTCACAGAATATAACATTTGCTCTACTTTCTCCCTACCACTTACCTCGGAGACGCTGGAGTTCCCCATGAACACTTGTTCCCCTTCAGAGGTAAGCTCGAACTCCTTGAACATATCCGTGTTATTGCAGAAGTGGCGAGATGCTCCTCTATCCACAACCCACTCTTTTGGATCTCCAACGATGTTGGCCTCAGTTATCACAAAATGTCTTTCACATAGATATCCCTTCCCAAGAAATTTCCTTCAACAAGTCATAACCAGACGGTTAGACTAAAAAACCATCTTAATCCTGGCCATGTCCAGTAGGCCTCCGAAAATTAAGTTTCTACGAAGGGAAGGGACATACAACACATTACGCAACATTAATTGTTTCAGAGAATACCACTTACCTCGGAGACGCTAGAGTTCCCCATGAACACTTGTTCCCTTTCAGAGATAGGCTCGAACTCCTTGAACATATTTGTGTTGTTACAGAAGTGGCGAGATGCTCCTGTATCCACAACCCACTCTTCTAGATCTCCAACGATGTTGGCCTCCCTCAGTTATCACAGCTTCTATTACCTCAGTGTTCTCCGTGTTTTCCAATATGGGAGATTGGTTCTTAGGTCCTTCATTGTTTGATCTTTGTGTGTTCTGATTGCTGACCCCTTTGCGGTGATAGCATTGAGCTGCACGGTGACCTCGTTTCCCACAAACGAAACATTCACCACTTCTTCCTTTTTTTTCTGAATTTTTCCATTCTTGAAATGATTATTGTTGTTGTTTTTGGAGTTCCTCTTTTGGTTTCTATTTTCGTCACCAGCTTTTGGCCTGTCAAAGCCAATACTTGTTTCAACAACGTTAGCTATTATATTATCATAAAGAATACCAGACATGTACACATTATTGCAGGATTTTCCATTTATAGGCAATCAATTTACTAGGGAAAGATCCCGCGGCACAATGGATATGGTGGAGGAGAAACTAGATCGGATTCTTAAAATTGATACTTGGCTAATACTGTATGAAAGGGCCAAGGCTCAATCACTCATTGTTCTATATAGTGATCATTTACCTCTCTTGTTTACCCCAGTGTTAGTCAAATCAGTTCCGAGAAAGATACTTGTGGTTGCGGGAAGATACTTGCAAAGAAATTGTAACGCAAAGTTGGGATAGAACTATGAGTTTGGATGTTTGGCCAGAATTGAGGTGTGTAGTCGTGACATATGGAATTGGGGACGAAATTACAATAAAGATTTTTTACGGAAAATTGAAGCATGCAAAGCTAAGTTAGAAAATCTTCGTTCCAGAGTTGATGGTGACGGATGCACAGAATATGGACGAACAGAGAAGGAACTACTTACTCTTCTTGAGCAGCAACACACATATTGGAAGAAAAGGGCAAAAGAGCATTGGTGGAAAAGTGGAGATTTAAACAAGAAATTCTTTCATAACTCTGTTACGGCTAGAAGGAGGTGAAATAAGATAGGAAAACTCAAGAATGATCATGGTGTGTAGGTTGATAACGAAAGTGAAATTGGAGTAGTTATGGTTGAATATTTCAGAGACTTATTCATGGTCAAAAATGGGAATATGGATGAGGTTATTGCATGTATCTACACTCACATGCAACCTGAGGAAAATGCAAGACTAATTCTTCCATTTAGTGCGGGGGAGGTGCGAGGTGTAGTGTTTCAAATGCATCCGGACAAATCTCCCGGACCGGATGGTTTTGGACCCGGGTTCTATCAACATTTCTAGGAAATAGTCGGTGGTGATGTGACTCAGTTCTGCCATAAGTTCATTGAGACTGGACAGCTGCCAACTCGAGCAAATGACACTTTCATTGTGTTAATACCTAAGAAAGGGAACCCGGAAACCATGAAGGATTTACGGCCCATAGCACTTTGTAATGTCATCTACAAGATTCCTACAAAAGTGTGTGCGAATATAATGAAATCGTTACTTGATGGAATTATATGTAGTGCTCAGGGTGCGTTTGTGCCTGGCCGGCTTATCTTAGATAACATCATGCTCGCTTATGAGGCCCATCACTATCTTAAACGAAAAACACTAGGGAAGGTTGGAGTTGCGGCACTCAAAGTCGACATGAGCAAAGCTTATGATCATGTTGAGTGGAAGTTTCTTAGAGCTGTTATGACTAAAATGGGCTTTGATAAAAAAAAAAAAAAAAAAAAAAAATGGGTCAGCATTCTGATGGCAACTGTTAGTTCGGTGCAATACCATATTCTACATGAACCGCGCAAACTGGGACCTATAATTCTTGGAAGGGATCTTAGACAAGGAGACCCGCTATCTCTTTACTTATTTTTATTGGTTGCAGAAGAACTAAGTGCACTCATTGAAAACAAAATGCAGAGGGGCCAATTGCATGGAATTAATATTGCGAGAGGAGCTCCTCCTATATCACACCTCCTTTTTGCTTATGACTGTTTTCTATTTTTGCGTGCTAATAGGGAGGAAAACATACAGATGAAGAGCATCCTGAACATGTACTCTACCGCTTTTGGCCAAAAGGATAAATTTTGATAAATCTTTGGTATGTTTCAATGCTAATGTGTAACAATAAAGCCGAAGTGAGGTCGTTCATATTCTTGGCGTAAGTCAAGGGGAAACTCGTGGGAAATATTTGGGACTTCCAACACTCGCGGGAAGAAATAAAAAGGAAATTCTCAGTTTTCTCAAGGACAAGATTTTGAATTGTATCAAAAGCTGGAATTTGAAATTTCTTTCCTGTGAGGTGTTATTGAAAACTGTTCTCCAAGCGTTACCATGTTATGCCATGATGGGTTTTCTGCTTCGGATCGGATTAGCCTTTGTAGGGATATTGAAAATGCTCTAAATGAATATTGGTGGACTGGGGCTATTGGTAGCGGAAAAGGGATGCGGTGGCGTTCATGGAATGGTTTGTGTGTGCCTAATTGCAAAGGTGGCTTGGGTTTTCGTCGACTAAGGGAAATGAACCTGGCTCTACTAGGTAAGAAGGCGTGGCGCCTTATTACAAAACCTGATTCACTGCTTGCTGGCGTCTACAAAAGTAGGTATTTTCCGCATTGTTCATTTTTTATGCCACTACGTGTAGTAATGCATCTTTTATCTGGCAAGGCATGTTGGAAGCGTAGAAAGTAATAAAACAAGGCTGCAGACGTGGTATAGGGGATGGTAGGAGTACATCAATTGGGTTTGACCCATGACTCTCTGCTGATGATGAACCATATATCACTTCCAATCTACCAGACAATATTAAAGATGCTAATGTTTTATCTCTATTTAATGCGCAGAATATGGGGTGGGACGAAGAGTGTGTACATGACATTTTTAACGATCGAGATGTGAGGTATATTCTGAATATTCCAATTAGCATGCGAAAACCTCCATATACTTGGTTTTGGTACTAGAATTCGAGAGGTAATTATTCTGTTAAGTCATGCTACAGAATGCTTGTTGGTGAGGTTCATGCTGATCGACCATGGTCGCGACTTTGGAATTTACGGGTTCCACAGAAAGTAAAGTTATTCGGTTGGAAATTAGCCTCATCTTTCTTGCCAACGCGTGATGCTCTGAACAGAAGGAGGGTCCCGTGCGATTTGCCATGCCATATGTGTTGTCATGAGGAGGAGTCGACCCATCATCTTTTTGTTGAGTGCCAAGAAGTTGGTCGAGTATGGAGCAGTATGGGGTTGCCTGTATTGCCAATCCAACAAGGTAAAGTGATTAACTGGTTTTTTCATTATCTTACTGTGTGCTTAATGTGCGTCGGTTTTGTACTTTAAGTGCGTCAGATTAATGCTTAACGTGCGTCCACCCGCATAACCGCACGGGAAGCCCCACCCACACCTGATCCCTTCCTTTTCTATATATATATATATATATATATATATATATATATATATATATATATATATATATATATATATATATATATATATATATATATATATATATATATCATACTAAAAGTTCAATAGACAATGAATCATTATGAATCACATTAAATATTATTTTTATTGTTGAAAATAACATTTTTATTTTTTTTACATACCTTGGTAAAAAAGTTTCGCTTTCAAATTTAAGTTTATTAATATTTATATATAAAATACAAACAAGCTTCAAAATGGCAAGAACTTGTACTTTTGGTAAAAGATGAGGCTTTAAGTTAAGGATTGTCTATTTTGTGCTAATTATTTTTGCATTTGGCCTTGCAGGTTAAGTTAAGCCAATTTTTCAAAAATATTTTCCAACATTTTGTCATTGATCGAGAAGTGAAGCTTACTTCTCAGTTCCGAGAAGTGCCAGAAGCAGCTCTATGACCGAGAGGTAAACTTACCTTCCGGTTACATATGAGAGTTTACTTCTCGGCTGAACTTACATTTTAGTCCAACATTTTCACTACATTTTGAAGTCTTTGGGTGTCTAAACTCGTGAACTTATATATATATTCAGTATTTATGAAAGTTACGAAACGAACAGCGTCAATATACCCCTATACGGGGGTTCGAACCTGAGACCTCTCGTTTGAGGGGTCACAACTATGTCACTCAACCATGAAACTTATTAAATAAAAAGTATATGAGTTTTTATGAAAGTTATGAAACTTATTGTAAAACTCAGTGTTGCAAAAAACCCGCCTAGGCATCGATTAATCCCCGCATAGGCGCTGGCTGTTGACTATTTCCAAAATGGTTCCTCGACTATTTCTCAGTGTATAAGCATATAATAATAGGTAAACGGACGAAAATGCACCCCCCCCCCCCCCCATTTTAACATTGAGGAGACGAAAAACCTAATGGAGAACTAAATTGAGTGAGTTTTTGAAAGTCCATGGACCACATTTGGTGCAATTGAAAGTCGAAATGCAAAATTAAAAATAAAAAATAGTCGAAAGACCATTTCGGGAAAAAACTCTTTTTAATATTGCAATTCGTTTACAATAATTAGTTTAGTGAAAATATTATTATTATTATTATTATTATTATTATTTGAGATTAATGGTTCAAATCTTATTTTATACAAAATTATTAACTTTGATCGAGAGAGAGAGAGAAAGAGAGTGTGTGTATATATCAATTGGCATTATTGTATAAAAATAAAAAATAAAAAAAAAATGAAGTGCTTCAATTAGGTATAACTTTGATGGTTAATTATGATGTCAGTATTTAAATTTTATTTCAACTACGATGTAAGTGGGTATAATTATTTTATATAAAAATAAATAAATACTTCGGATCTAACTCAAAGTCGGCTCACAAGAGGCCCCGAGCCAAATACGGAACTGGCTCAAGTAATTTAGGGTTGATCCCAATCCGTACTAGCCCAAGTTCGGGATTAATCCAGGACCGATCTAAGTTCGAACTTTAACCACCTCTACAAGTATCATTGAAAACTACTCATTTTTCATTAAGAAAAAAAAAAAAAAAAAAAAAAAAACTATATGTCGAGTATATGAGATTGGGCCAGAAGAAATAAATACGGTGATGTACTGGCCATCTCGTTTGACCAATTTTGGCTATAATAAGCCTCCAGCTCGCATCTCTTCTCTTGTATTAGCCGCTTGCCTTCTATAAATATAGCTGTCCCCTCCCTCGGTTTTCACTCACATAACATATATACTACAGCTAGTTAACCGCGATGGGTTCTCTGGATAACCACTCTGTTCATGGCTTCTCCATTCCGGCTGACACTGCTGGCAAGGTCATTACCTGCAAAGCTGCTGTGGCGTACAGTCCTGGCCAGCCCTTGATCATCGAGGATGTGCTGGTGGATCCGCCTCAGAAGCTGGAGGTTCGAATCAAGATCCTCTTCACTTCAATATGTCACACAGATCTCAGTGCTTGGAAAGGGGAGGTACATACTATTTCTGTTGTTGGATAGATTTAATTTGTTAACAAATTAAAGTTAGTGAATTTAATTTGCGGGCAGAACCAAGCTCAACGTGTTTTCCCTCGAATTCTTGGGCATGAAGCCTCTGGGTAAGTTCCGTTTAGTAATTTGGATGTGATATATATTATGTTCATGCAAGTAAGTAATGAAAAGTTGGACGACGATTAGAGTGGTTGAAAGCGTGGGAGAAGGCGTGACGGAAATGGAGGCCGGAGACGTGGTGGTGGCGATATTCAACGGGGAATGCGGCGACTGCGCCTACTGCAAATCCAGCAAGACCAATCTGTGCAAGAAGTTCAGAGTGAATCCGTTCAAAAGCGTGATGGCGGGGGACGGGAAGTGCAGGTTTTCCAGCAAAGATGGGAACCCAATCTACCATTTCCTCAACACTTCCACTTTCTCCGAATACACTGTCCTGGATTCTGCTTGCCTCGTCAAAATTGACCCACTCGCTCCACTCAAAAAGATGACCTTGCTTAGTTGCGGTGTTTCTACCGGTATCATCTAACGCCGCCTTAATTTCCTGCCCTTTTTAATATTCCACTTCTCTCTCATATTTATTATTATTATTATTATTATTATTATTATTATTATTCTTATTATTATTATTATTAGTTTTTATCCTTTTCTTTTTATGCGCTATAAATGCTAATTCAATAAGAAATTAGAAGTAATTATGATATATTTCATAGAAACAGTAAAGGTCAAAGAGTTGCTTTTCCACGTTTTCGTGATCAACTTTTATATTTATCAGAGAAGAAAGCAGAGACGACTAAGACTACAACAAAAGACAAGCCAAGTCAATTTTTAATAATAATAATAATAATAATAATAATAATAATAATAATAATAATAATAATAATAATAATAAGATAAATGTATATAAATATATAATGTCTTGTGATGATACTTTGTGCTAAAGTTTTTACCAAGTTTTACGAGTATGAATATTTTATAATAAACATGAATATATATATAATTTCACTAAGAACACGTAAGGATTTTATATAGGACTATATAGTTCTCTATTTCTCTTTGCATTACGCATGAAAAAAAAATTACTCTTTATTTTTTTTATGTAATATTATTATAATTATAATTATCTATAAATTGATGATTAATTATGAACAGACATGTATTCGATGATAAATACAAAATAGAATGTAGTATGCACTCATTAAAAATATTATATAATTAAAAAAAGGAATTACCTTTTGGATAGTTTTTTATTAGTATTTATAATTTTTAAGTTTGAAGCCCTAAACTTAAGACTTTCTCATTGTTATTAATCCGGAGATAGATGAATGAGGTAAATCACATTGTGGAGCTATTTGGTACAATCGTTATACCCTACACCACGGCGCACATAGCATTGTGCGCCGCTCGCCTCCCAAAACGACGTCGTTTTGGGGTCGTTTTGGGAGGTGCGGTAGGAAGTTGCTGGGATTATGTGTATTTGTTCACACAGTTATGTACATTTTTTATACAATTATGTACATTCTTTTTATACAATTATGTACATCCGAATCAGAAAATTTGTGTATATTATGTTAATAGTTGATGTGTATTATGTTAAAAGTTTATGTCTATTATGTATTATGTTAGATTATGTGTATTATCTTTTAAAAAGAGTATGTATATTTTGTTATATAATTATGTACATTCATGTATACAATTATGTGTATTCTAGTATAACATTATGTACATTCTTGAACAGCGAGTTTTTTTTAAAGAAGAAACTACTGCCATTCACTGGGGCGGAAAATTTCAAAAAAAACAAATTAAAACGACGTCGTTTTGCATCTAGGCGCATAGTGCAACGCGCGCCGTGGTGTAGGATATAAATTGCCCCTATTTGGTAAATAGTTGTTAACGGATGGGGTTAGTGGATTTGACTAGTTGATAACATTAGTTGATTGTAAAAAATATTTGGTAAATTAGCTGTTAGCTGATAGTTGATTACATGTATAATTATTTTCTCAAAAAGCTGATTTGAGCAGCTTTTTGAATTTTAGCATTTTGGAGCAATAAACTGTTATAGAAAGCTAATTAATCAAACACTCATATTGATTATTTAACCAAGTCAAACAGTTAATAGTGGTTAAATAAACCAAAATTGTTTGATATACTAACTATGTTACCAAATATGACTATATGTGCATCAACTGGTCTATATGTTCTAAATATTTTGTACATTAGTACCAATATATAAGAAGGTTAAATTCATACTTTTTTTTTTTTTTTGCGGTTTATAATTTTTCAAATTAAAAGTGGGATGTTAGGTGTTTTATTTATTTATATATTTCTTGCTTGGGAGAATAATGATGTGATATTGCAGGCCTTGGAGCTGTATGGAACACCGCCGACGTTCGAGCCGGCGAAACGGTAGCCGTTTTTGGCCTGGGAGCAGTCGGTTTAGCGGTAATTAACTGCTTTCCGCTAATTAAGATATAATCAATCCTTATTATTATCGCTCTTAATATATACTCTTAATATAATTTCATAATATAATTATAAGCACACAATTAATATAAAGAAAATTGACTTCAAATTGTCCTCCCGAGTTTAGGTTACTGGTTCAGTAAGTAGTATTTGGAGAAGAGACTAAGCTAGGTTTGGACCTCGAAAACGGTAGTGTGGGGATTATACTCAATGTGGACAGATTCTTTTTGCGTACCGACATTTGACCATGTTTGAACCATTGAGTCACCGTAATTCACATATATCCTCCCAAATGTTTTCTCAGGCCTTTAAGGTTGGAGATTCAATATTTTAAGAGAAGAAAAATGGACTTTAAACTATAATATAATTTCATATTAAATGTACCTACCGTACCGGCCTTTTTATTGACTGGACATGCATATCAATCGGGACGGTTTTAATTCGTCACATTAGCTTTATGATGTCGCCTTCTTCAAATTAAATGCAACATTTAATTTATAGCTAGCTGTTGTAGAGTGTAGACATGTAGTAAGATATAGCTATTGGTTAATAATTAATACAAGGTGTGAATCTCCATGGCCAAATTGATAAGATTGAAAACGATCTTACGCTCTGATCTAAACAATTATTTGTTTACTTGGGAAAAAGGGCTATTAGGTAAATTCACGTCCAATGACAATACATATTAATAATTCAATAATAATTACAATCTTACTATCAATATACAGGTAGTAGAAGGTGCGCGAACTAGAGGTGCGTCAAGAATTATTGGAGTTGACATTAACGCTGAGAAATGTATCAAAGGTAACGTTTGCGCATTCAATTAAATTAGTCATAATTCATAAATTAAAATTAAAGTAAAACCGAAAGGAAAATAATAATAATCATAAAATGAAGTAATAAATCATATATGTGCTCTTTTGTCCGCAGGTAAAGCAATTGGAATTACGGACTTTATAAACCCTAAGGAACTTGACAAGCCTATTCACGAGGTTAGAACATTACATGTTTACATTTTATACTAGTAAGTATAGTATTTTTTACCAAAGATCTTGTGATCGAGCGCGGCATGATTGTGACTCTCCTAAATGAAATGTCGATTCTTTGTGCTTCAATAAGTTGAGAAAGTATGTATGAACATATATTACATTATAACAGAGTTAGTAGTACTCAAAAAAATACTCCGTAGTTTTTTTTTTTTTTTTTTTTTTTTTTTGTATTATAACAATTGTTATTATATTTTGATGATAACTAGCGTGGCATTTTGTGTGGGTGCAGAAAATTCGGGAAATGACAGAAGGAGGGGTGCATTATAGCTTTGAGTGCACGGGAAACTTGGATGTTCTCCGCGAAGCGTTTTTGTCAACCAGCGACGTAAGTGATGTTGCTTTAATTTAATAATTCCTTAAACTTATTATTATTATTATTTTTATTATTATTATTATTATTATTATTATTATTATTATTATTATTATTATTATTATTATTATTATTATTATTATTATTATTATTATTATTAGGGAAAATGGCACTTTTTCCCCCTATGTTATATACTTATAGCACTTTTTTCCCCTCAATTATTTATGTAAGCACATTAGTCCCCTCAATTATTTTAAAAGTGGTGGTTTTTCCCCCTAATATATTAAATTGACATTTCTACCCTTAAAGTAAACATTTTATTTATTTTACTTCTCCAACAAATTATTGCGTATATGTAGCGATTACCACGGTTCGGTTCGAACTAAACCAGACACTATAGCAATCGAATTAAAAGCTTTCAGTTATGATTCAGATCTAAAACCCAATATTTGGATTTCAATTTATTAAATTTAAGAATAAAAAAAACTGGATCATGAACCGGCGGTTCCGGATCCCGTTCGCGATTTTGAACTGTCTATATTTTAAAATTTTATTTTTTATTTTAAAATAGTTTAAATTCAACAATAAATGTATTTTATTTTTTCAGTTCGGAACATGAACCGGCCATTCCAGTTCGCGATTTTAATAAACTCTAAATATCGCGTTTTGATTATAAATTGTAATTGGAATATTTTGGTTTGGTTACTATAGTATCTGGTTTGAACCAAATTATAGTAATAATTTATTGGAGAATAAAAATAAATGAATTATTTATTTTAAGGGTAAATATGTCCATTTAACATTTCAGGGGGAAAAAGAGCCACTTAAATAATTGAGGGGGAAAAAGTGCTATAAGTATATAACATAGGGGGAAAAAGTGCCATTTTCCCTTATTATTATTATGTCATCGTTTTCATCAATTGTAATTTGTAAACTAAATTTACGGAATTTAAGGAGCACATTAAAGTCGTATGCCGCCTAAGCTTGACCAAACAATATTGATTCAATGAATGTTAATCCGCAATAATATTATTCAAATGTTATACTATGGACCAGGGTTCGTCCATCTTGAACTGTCTATACTCATCCAAAAATTATGCTTTTACAATTGACATATTTTATATTTGTAGTTAATAGTTTATTTGTCTGTAAATAATTTGAAAGTACATAACATATATTTACCATGTTATGTGTTTGCAGTTAACATGTTATATGTTCAATTTATTTACATACATGTAAACGATTAATTGGAGATACAAAATAAATAAATGCAGACACATATATAATTTGAAGATTATTTTGGATTAGAATTCACAATGCAAGATAATTCATGTATGGTATGGTATAATTTGCCAATAATATTGGAGTCAATTTAGGGTATGGAATATACAGAAATGGGTTGTACTGTGCTTTTATTTATATATGTTTTGTTAGTTGGAGGCAAGAAGCTGTCTGTCTGTCTATCTAGTAGTAGTACAGTACTGATTTACTGACACATGATGTGGATTGGTACTGCATGTATCATGTGATTGCGTCCAAATTAGTTCCGCAGTATTAATTAAAAACTTAAACTGATAATTGGACTGACTCTCACATGATTTGCAGGGTTGGGGGTTGACGGTGATTCTGGGAATCCATCCGAGCCCACGGCTGCTGCCGCTGCACCCAATGGAGCTGTTCGACGGGCGGCGAATGGTGGCGTCGATTTTCGGGGACTTCAAAGGGAAATCGCAGCTGCCGTTGTTCGCAAAGCAGTGCATGGCAGGGGAGGTAAATCTGGACGAGTTCATAACTCACGAGATGCCCTTTAGCCGCATCAATGATGCCTTCCAGCTGCTCCTCGACGGCAAATCTTTGAGATGCCTTCTTCACTTTTGAGGTGTATGCATTCGCAATTTCGCATTCCTCCCTCCCTCCCGCTCCATCTTCGTATGCGCGCTCGCTGTTAATTGCTTTCTACATACTTATACTTATGATATGATCGAATTGAAGATCGATGATGATCTGTACAACTCTACTCTACTTAGCTTTAATTTCGATAAGCTAAGGCCATATGATATGCCTATATCTATATATAGTGTGTTTGGTTGCGATTTAATAATAAGAATAATGAGAGATCGATTTAATGTATTATTATGACAAAAACCTGTGTGTCTGTACATGCTTTTGGACATCTCATCTCCATCTGTCAAGTCATTACCAAACCATTTTTTTTTCAAAATTTACAGCAACCTCATTAGTTACAAATCTCATCCCTGGTTTTTTAGGTTTGAAAAATCTCTCCAAAATGCAAAAAATTGAATGCTCTTAGTGGTGATGTTTATTAACATATTAAAATAATAAAATAAATAAAACATTATATTATAAACTGAATTTAATTTATACTTTAATCAATAATAATAAAGATCAGTTAGTTATTGCCTAAAAAGTAAATATTAAATTTTATCAAAATGCTTTACATTATTATTAGACAAAATTAAGTATATAACTATTTTATTTTCTTGATATTTTTCAAATTTGGCAATTAAAAATTGATCACTATAATAAATTATAAAAGATAATTTGTCTTAAATTTTTTAAATAATGTTAACAATGCGTTATTATGAGACATAAATTTCTTTGATTTTGTTCTCAGCAATTGGCAGGAGGAAGGGAGGAGGGGAAAGCAATTATTATACTATGATTCTATGAACCATAGTTCACCTGGTAAGGTGGATCAATGACATAAAGTTCAATTTTAGTATATTAAAATTTTATTTTCAATACATTGAATTATCATTTTTAAAAAGTTTATTTTTATTTTAATAAATTACATAAAATAAATATTCAAAATATTAACAATAAATTTTTAATATATTAAAAATAAAAATTTATTAATGATTCATATTGTAATGTGGACCATGTTCACAGTATAAGGCCGAATGGGCATGAGGCCTTGATATGGGGCTTGTTGGGTTTTAGCTAAATGGGCCGTGCCAACGCTTCAAGTGATTAGTCCGTTGTATATTGCATTTAAAGGTGTGGAAAACATTTAGAAATAAAACTAAGAGTTAATATCACAAATGGTTCTCTGAGTATAGGGGTAGCAAACTAGCAGGGTCAAATTTTGGGTTATGCAAACTGGGTTACAGCACAGGATCCCAAATTATAGAGGGTCCCAAATTTTAGATACCCAATATTTAATTTTTACCTAGCTAGTTTGGAAATAAAAACTAAAATTTTTAAATTAAATTTAAAAGAATCTATGAAGAAATGGTAGGAATGCATGTATATTGTATTTCAACTAGGAGGTTAGAGGTTTAAAACTTTATTTTACTCCAACTTTTGTTGTTGTTGTTGTAGTAGTTGTTGTTGTAATTTATTCCATAATTTGTCTTTTGACTTTTTCTTTGCGCACAGTAATATTTTACCACCTTATTATTATTAGAAAAATTAAGGTATTGGTTTTAAAGATTGTGATTTTGGCACAGGGCCACAAAAAATCTAAAAATCGGCCCTGATGGTAGTACTCCTTTTAGTACTCGACTTTCAATTCGACCAAAAAACATATCTTGACTTTCATCTTTTACCACGAATAGTCTTCCGTTATAATTTCTGCTAAGGGTGTGTTTGGAAACCTGGAAAATGAGTTCTGGAAATCATTTTCCAAGTTTCCAGTGTTTGGATGTGCCTGGAAAATCAAGTCAACGGAAATCATTTTCCGTTGACTTTGGAAAATAGGCTTGTTTTGGAGGAAAATGACTTCCCATTTTTTTGGGGGGAAGTCATTTTCCAACTTTTACACCAACATCACACCACCACCAACATCATCAACACCATACCACCATCACCACCACTATTACCGCCGCCACCACCACTATACCCCCGCCACCATCACACCCCCACCACAACCATCACCAACACCGCAACCACTACCACCACCACACCACCACCTTCACACCACCGCCGCCGCCACCACCACTACCATACCACCGCAACCACCGTTGCCGCCACCACTACCACCATACCACCGCCACCGCCATCACCACCATACCACCGCAACCACCGTCGCCGCCACCACCACCACCACCACCATACCACTACAACCATTGTCGCCGCTACCACCGCCGCCACCACCATACCACCACAACCACCATCGCCGCCACCACTACCACCATACCACCGCCACCGCCATCACCACCATACCACCGCCACCACCACCACACCACCACACCACCGTCGCCGCCGCCACCACCACCACCATACCACCGCAACCACCGCCGCCACCACCACCACCATACCACCGCAACCACCGTCGCCGCCGCCACCACCGCAACAACACGACCACTGCCACCACCGTCATACTACTACCACCATAACACAAACACCACTACCGCCGTCGCCGCCACCACCAGCATACTACCGCAATCACCGTCACCGCTGCCACCACCATACCACAGCAACCACCGCCACCACCATCACACCGCCGCCGCCGCCACCTCCACGACCATACCACCGCAACCACCACCGTCGCCACCACCACCATACCACCGCCACCACACCACCACCGTCATATCACCACCAATTATTATTATTATTATTATTATTATTATTATTATTATTATTATTATTATTATTATATAACGAATAACACCACTACCACTACACCACCACCACCATCACCATAATATTTTTGATATATTATTAGTTTTTTTTTTTTTTGAAAAACTTAGCTATTTTTTATTATATTTAAAATTAATATTATATTATTATATATTATTATACATGTTGTAATATTCTAAATAAAATAATTAAAATGTTTAATTATACAATTCTACTCATTTTCCAGAAAATGAACTAAACACAGAAAAACAGTTTTCCATAATGCAACCAAACACTGGAAAGGAAAATGTTTTCCGGAAAATGACTCATTTTCCAGAAAACATTTTCCAGAAGTCATTTTCCTGCTTTCCAAACGGACCCTAAATGGATGTTAAATCTAAGTTAATATCGTCAAATCTAAAAATATTAAATCTTCATGGCGGAATGAAACCACAACACCCACAATTTGGAGAGAGAAAATGCTAAATGCCCTTCATTCTTCCTCAATTTTCCTTCACAACTTCAACACCCAAAATTTGGAGAGAGAAAATGCAATACCCTTCATTCTTCCCTAATTTGCCTCCAGAACTTCAACACCCATAATTTGGAGAGAGAAAATACAATACCTTTCATTCTTCCCCAATTTGCCTCTACAGCTTCAACACCCATAAAATGCCAAATACTGTTCATTCTTTCTCAACTCTCTTACACAGCTTCAACATTCAAAACATGGAGAGAGAAAATGTTGCATCAGAACATCAATTTTTTTTTTCCTTTTTTTGTGCATCCATTTATTGTCTGTATTATGATCATGAGATCGATTACTGAATTATAAGTAGCTTATGGCCTTTAACACTGCCTGTATGTTTAATTGTTCAGTGACGGATGGATTCTCAATCTGTACATTTAATGTTTTCTTTGATCGAAATTTTATTGTGAGAGGAATATGATACTATATTTTATTTTACAAATGATTTTCATTTTTTTTCCAAGAGTTTTTGCTTCGATGAAAATAAAAACGAAAAGAAGAAGAAGAAGAAGATAATTGTGTGATAATTGATAAAGTGCGGCTAAAGGGTTCTTGTACAGTATCATAGTTTGGCTGTCTGCATGTTACATGTTTGTTCAAATGCTCTGCACCATGTGTCATGTGTGTTTAACTTGTTTGTTATAAATGGGTCTTTGTAGACATTGTTACTGTGATCTAGCTTTTATCATTTCATACTTTGATGGAAGAAACATATGTCATTATGATTGAATGAGCAAAATGCTATATGACTTTAGACAAATGTGCTTTTTTTTTCCTTAGTATTAGTAGCTTCTAGGTAGTGAATTTCCAGGTTTCATCAATTGACTGAATTTGATCAAGTAAAAAGGAGCTGCCTTAGGCGTTTGGCTGGTAGCTTATTTGAATTTGTAATAGATAATTGTAATCTTTAGTATATTTTGGAAGATAATAAGTTGATGTCTATAGGAATTTTTTTTTTCGGTGTAAAACCACACATTGTGGTCCGGGTTTTTCTCTGTCCATTTTAATGGTCCAGGTCCACCCGATTCGCTCCGAGAGGCACAGAAACTGGCACTTGTGGGAATTGAACCCAAGTTATCCCGGAATTCTCCCCCACAAAGAGAGCTCATTTGCCACTTGAGCTACCCTGTTGGGTTGTCTATAGGAATTAATATGCAGTGGAAGCATTCAATTTGGAAATAATCTTCTGTTGTGTGTGTGTAACAAAGCTTTTATTATTCAATTTGAACAGTATGCTAATCTTGTTATTTGATTATAGGTTAAATATTTGAAGGAAGTATTATTTGAAGGAAATATAGTGAATATCTGGGAAGCTAGTGTATTAAACTAGAAAGAATGGATGTTGAAGCTATGAAGGAAAATTGTTGAAGAATGAAGGGTATGTATTTAGCATTTTCTCTCTCCAAATTTTGGGTGTTGAAGCTATAGAGGAGAATTGGGGAAGAATGAACTCAATGAAGGGTATTGGTTTCATTTTGCTAACAGAAATTATAACGGAGGACTATTTGTGGTCAAAAATAAAAGTCAAGGTATCCTCGACCTAAAAGAAATACTTAACATATATTTTTTGAGATTTTCATTGTCGAACATAGTTACTAAATCCCTCGCCTGAAGATCTAAGGCTGCTCCATATCCAAAGTCAAGGATTGAATCCTTAACCTTTTGGTTAAGGATGAATGAGTCCATTCCACTCAACCGCATCACCCTTCAGGTTATTTATTTATTGTATACGATAACAAACAAAAGTTTAAAATGTCACCAAATTAATTTTGAAACAAAACTTAAATTAGGAACTTAATGTACTCATACAAAATTTAAAATTTACATATTTTGATTTCTAAATATAATTCTTTTGATTATTGTTTTTTTTTTTAATGCTACTAACTCTATTACTATTACAATGTAATATATGTTTATAACTATTTTCTCAACCTAGTGAAGCACAAAGAGCCAATAACGCCTCCACTAAGGTTCGAACTCACAACCTCCCATTTGATTATTGTTCATATATATTGTTTCAAGAGTAAATACCCAAAATGGTCCCCCGACTATAGCTAAATTCACAAATTGGTCATCAACTTTCAATTTCAACCACTTAAATTCTTAACTTTGCAATTTTGACACGATTTGGTCCTCCATCTATTTGACCGTTTGTTGACCGTGATCGACGATCTCTAGAAGAACCTTCAGCTCTCGTCGGAGCACGTGGAGGCCTCCAGGATGACGTTGCACCGGTTCGAAAACACGTTGTCTTCTTCGCTCTGGTACGAACTCAACTACATTGAATCCAAAGGGAGGATGAAGAAAGGCAACTGGATTTGGTAGATTGCTTTCGGCAGTGGATTCGAATGTAACAGTGCGGTCTGAAAATGCAACCGGAACCTTAAAAAATCGATGATGGACCATGAAATTACATATGTATCCTCAAAAATCACAGTCAACAAACGGTCAAATAGCCAGAGGACCAAATTGTGTTAAAATTACAAAGTTAAGGACTTAATTGGTTGAAATTGAAAATCAAGGACCAATTTGTGAATTTAGCTATAGTCGAAGGACCATTTTAGGTATTTACTCTTGTTTCAATTATAATATATATGAAATACAATTATGAATTATAATTTAATTATGTAAATTTCATTTATAAATTTATCGAAATACGTACATGATTAGGTAGTATATTAACCATACGAAATTTTATTTTTAATTTTGTATATTTAAAAATACATACTTGACTAAATATATGAAAAGTCAAACTTTATTATTATATTGTATATTTTAACATATTTTTATTTTTAAATTTTTTTATTTAAATTCATGATTGCAAAATTTCTTTTTCATCTTTTGTGAACCCACGTGTAAAACACTACTTATTATCAAACAAAAATATAAAATTGTTTCTCTTTTTTCTCTCACTATAATTTTTTCAAATATGATAATTAAAATATTTTCTTTTAAAAAATTATGAAATATAATTTAAACTAATTTTTTTTTTATTGTTTATCAATATCTGAATTTTCATACATCGCACTTACAAAATGTTATACTTAAATACATGCCAATAATTAAACAATGCACGCCAGTATACATGCCCAAGCTTCCAAGTTCATTCCAAGTGATTAGTGTTACAACTGGGTTTTGTACTTTAGTGCTTTGCGATTGTACAATGTTGGCTTCACCATCCTCTTCACGGTCGTGCCACTCCCACTATCGCCGTACCTCGAATGGTACTCTTCGATAATCATATCAATCAAGCCTATGGGATACGTTTGTTAAAGTGATTTATAATAATAATAATAATAATAATAATAATAATAATAATAATAATAATAATAATAATAATAATAATAATAATAATAATAATAATAATAATAATATTAATAATATTAATAATATTAATATTAATATTAATATTAATATTAATATTAATCATCATCGAATTTACATGACAAATGATTTAGATCAGAGTACGTCTAAACTATGGCCACAATTGAGCAACTACAAAATGTCATTTTCTGTATATAAATCTTTAAGAAAATAAATATAGTCAACTTTCTTGAAGTATTATATGATTTTTGGAGATAATACAAATACGATTGTTGTTTTTGTGAGAGTTTAAGTATAAGGTTATTGATTTATTAAACAATGCTTTTTTTTTTTTTTTTTCTTACATTTATTTCATAATATTGACATTCTAACCTGGTAATAAATTTTTTTTATTCATTACTTATTCTGATTTTACCGACTTTCCCCAACATTTTTTATTGGATCGGGGTGGGTGGGGGTGGGGGTGGGGGGGACCCAACTATGATAAAAAAAAAATATCTACCTATCAATCAAATGTAAAATAAACTAACCAAATATTAACTAAGGAGGTGAAATCATGAGAAAAATGTTGCATTACTCTTTACTAAATCGGGCTTGATGTCCTTTCAAAAAAAATAATAATCGGGCTTGAAATAATCTAAAAATTTTTATATAATATGCAGTAATTTATATAATTCTTTTTTAAGATCAACTCAAACAGAAACTTATTTAAACTTTTTTTTTTATTATTAAAATGTGACTTTCAAATCATATAAAATAAATTTACCTTTCAAAAAATTGGTTTTCTTAAATCTTTTAGCCGTCGTCGACATGGGCATGACGATGAGTAAAAGTAAAAGAAGGATGGCTACTCTTTTTTCCATGGATATGGCAAATCTTGCAATGTAGGGTATTGGTGGTTGATTGATCCATGAATGCTTAGATTGTGCATTTTTATAACTGAAGTTTAGGGCAGGGCTTACTATGGGATGCAATTGGACAAAGATATTACAGCTTCTTGAGATTATTAATGGTAACGTTACAAGAACTTTGGATGTGCATTTCTTATTAATTATGTACTTATTTTTTTATTTACTAATAATCGGGATTAATGATCATTAACGTATAAATGCATCCGGTGAATTATGTAGGTAATTAATGAGTTGACCAGACAATTGCTATATTAGCATATTTTGACATGTAGACATGGTAATGTAGACGTTACTCTATGGTAAAATAGTTGATAATTAAGTTCGTGTGTTAAAAGTTAACAAAATGAATTGAATGTGCTTATGAACTTATTATGGTGTGGTTTTTTTTTTTTTTTTTTGAATATTATTGACTCAATTTTAAGGTTGTATCTGTTCTATACTTTTTATAACTAAAGCAGTAGTCTAAAGAATCAATGCCCCACCACCGAAGTTCAATCCTGTGACCTTCCCACAAGTGGAGCCACAAATGTGCTATCTGAGCACAAGATGCTTGGCTTATGGTGTGGGTATTGAGAAGCCAAATTCACATCTAATTTGCCAATGGACAAATTTGACAAATCAAATTGAATTTGGAGGAACTATACTCACCCCAAGTTTGATACAAAATTACGACTTAAACCGATCACAAAAGAGATACATGTAAATTTAAAAAAAAATTAAAATTAAAATTAACCCTTCTTCCTTTCAAGTGAAACAACGTAGCAAATTAACCAAGTCAAATTAAAGAGAAACAACAAATTAATGAAGTCGAATTTCTCAATGATTCTAGCTTAATTTGTCTTAAGGGAAAATCAAGCTGACAATAATGTTGCTTCAAACTTTTACTCTGTAAGTTTTTGCCACAGTTGGAGAAGTAGCCTTGAAAGAATGAAAGGTAATAAATTCATAGGTTATCCCTCCAAAATCGTAATAGTTTGACAACACATGAAACTGATGAGCAAGAAAGATTATTTTAATTTGTTATTTTTGGAATTTTACACTTCTCGACAAGTATTTGTATGATATTTTAAATTTTTAGATATATGATTAACAGTCTAACACCTTATTGTAATTTTTTTTTTTTTTTTTTTTTTGAAAGAACACCTTATTGTAATTTTATAACTCAATTTTCTTATTTATTTTGAAGGAAATCTGAAATTGCTCTAGCAGATTATATATTGATACAAGATCGAGCATAAACATCTTGCATTGAGCTTGTTATTAATTGATCGTGATGTCAAGCTCCTCACCAAAGTTCTGTTGGAGGTTGGCATTCAAGGATGTGCTTTAGCTTTAAGTTTGGCTTTAAGGCTTGTCCCACATTGGTTTTCTAGAAGGAAATATCCTACCTTTTTAATACCACTCCAAATGGGTTTTTTGAAATGTTTTCAAGAGAGAGGAAAGGGGAAGTCTCGCACGCGTTGTCGCCGCACGCTCGGCTTGTGCCGTACGTGACGCGGTGGGGTCAAAGTTTTGTTTTGTTGTCCGGTTTTTGCGCTCCAGAAAGAGTCTTGTGGCCAGGAGAAAATCGAGCAGAACAAGTGTGCGTAACCTCTCCACTCTCTGCGTTATTCTTTGTGGAGGTCGTGGGGAAGGCCGTTGGTTCGACATATTATAAATACCAGGCCTTCCAAACCTCATTTCACAAGAATAATTCCAGTGCTAATACGTATTCTCTCTGTGCAAAGACATACGTGAGTTATTCTGTGTTTGCTGGTCGAAAGCACCCGGGTTAAAGACTTGCACGGTCTCCGGCAATAGCTTTTAAGGCAGTGTATACACACGTCACAGAAACAAATAATTCCATTCTCGTTTCTTTTAAAACAGCCTTAAACACACCCTAAAATAATCCCCGCACAACAGTTAAAAGCTATTTTACCGTAACAAAAAAATATGTCGTTGTTCGTCGCCAAAGCTGCTGCTGATCTCGCCAAAATTGAGCTACTGAACGGCCTGAACTACCGAAGATGGGTGGTCAAACTGATGATCCATTTTGAGGCACTCGAGCTCGACTACGTTGTCACCTCTAATGATGCGGCACATCTGTTCGAGCCTGCCCAGTCTGCTCAACCAGCACAAACAGCAGCTACAGACGATGAACAGGTTGAAAATGCAGTCACCGAACTGGAAACAGCTCCAGACCCAAAGGCTGCAGACCTGAAGACATCCGAACGAGTCCAAGACACTTGTACCAAGTACGAGCGTGACAATAAAATGGTAAGGGGAATTTTGTTACACTACATGACTGATGCTCTACTCGACATCTATGCTAGTTATAAGAGCGCAAAAACCATCTGGGATCTTCTGCGAAAGAAGTACGGATCAGACGACGCAGGTCGCAAGAAGTACGCAGTTGCCCGTTGGCTAAACTACAAGATGACAAACGGTAAGCCAGTAATTGACCAAGTGCATGAATACGAGAACTTAGTTGGGGATCTAATCACCGAAGGTATACCAGTAAGTGGTACTCTTCAAACCTACTCTCTCATTGAGAAGTTAACAGAATCCTGGTCAGAGTTCCAAAACAAAATGAAACACGAGCATAAGTTATGCACCTGGGAGGAAATGGTGAATCATATCAACATTGAGGAGGCGTTTCGCCTCAGACAAAGGTTTGCTTCTGTTCCTGAAAATCCAAAGGCAAATGTAATAGAAACAAGTGACGGGTCTAAATCTGGAAATGCTGGCCATAATAAAAATTGGAAGAAAAGTGTGAAAGTAAATAACACTAACAATTTCAAGACAAATAAAAACCAAAAACTAGGTAAAGGAGGTCTGTGCTACGTCTGTGGAAAACATGGACATCGGGCATCACAATGCTATTTCAAGAAAGGAGGACCTGAACCGAAGGGGAACTAAGGCGGACCCAAAAACCAAGCCAACGTGGTGGAAGAAAATGAAGTGGTGGCAGCAGTAATAACACTACAAGCAAATGTTGTAGAAGATACCAAGGAGTGGGTCGTGGACACAGGTGCCTCACGCCATTTCTGCTCCAATAAAAGTCTCTTCAAAGTCTTCCAGGCAATTGCTCAAGGATAAGGAGAACAAGTCTACATGGGCAATGATAGCATGGCCGAGGTAAGATGTAGTGGTTCTGTAGAAATAAAGCTATGTAGTGGAAAAAATCTTTTGTTGAGCAATGTAATGTATGTACCCACTCTGCGGAGAAACTTAATCTCGGGGCCTTTGTTGGTCAGAGCAGGGATCAAGTTAGTGTTTGAATCAGAAAGAATGATTATGACTCACATGGGGGAATACTTGGGGAAAGGGTATCTGCGTGGGGGGCTTTTTGTGTTACCCCTCATAGCATACACCAATGAGAACATTGCAAAAACAATGAATAAACTGAATGATGTGGCCAGTGGTTCTGGCAGCTTTGCTTACGTTACCGTTTCAATTGATATGTGGCATGCTAGATTAGGGCACATTGGTAGTAAGTGTATGAATAGATTAAAAAAATATGAACATGTTACATAATGTGTCTAGTGATAATGCAACTAAATGTGAAACTTGCGCTGAGGTAAAGTTTACGAAAAAACCTTTTTCATTAGCTCAACATCACTCAAAATGTGCATTAGATTTAATTCATTCGGATATAGCAGATTTTAGAAATACTGAAACTAAAGGTGGAAAAAGATACTATATATCTTTCATAGATGATTTTACTCGGTTTTTTAAAATTTATCTGCTAAGAACAAAAGATGAAGCCGAAGAAAATTTTGTGATTTTTAAGACCGAGGTCGAAAATCAACTAAGTCTAAAAATCAAAAGGTTGCGTTCAGACAGGGGGGGGGGGGGGGTGAATATGAGTCGTTGTCCTTTAAATCATTATGTGAAAAACATGGAATTATCCATGAAGTGACAGCACCATACACCCCTCAACAAAATGGAGTAGCCGAAAGGAAAAATCGGACTCTAAAAGAGATGATAAACGCATTCTTGATAAGCTCAGGTGCCCCAACGCGTTGTGGGGGGAAGCTGCACTTACAGCTAATCATATCCTAAATAGGATATCTCACAAGGGGTATGAGAAAACACCTTATGAGATGTGGAAGGGATACACCCCAAATTTGAAATATTTCAGAGTGTGGGGGTGCTTAGCCAAGGTTGGGTTACCTACTTTAAAAAGGCCTAACCTTTGGTCAAAGACCGCAGATGCAGTCTTCGTGGGGTATGCAGAAAATAGTGCTGCATACCGATTCATGAACTTAGACAATCGGTCTATGAGTGAAGCAAGGGAAGCAGAATTTTTTGAGAATATCTTTCCCTTAAAGTCTCCAATTAGCTCTCATAGGAACGAACGAAACTCCGTTTCCACTCTTACAAAGTGAGAATGAGCCTGATCAGCTCAGGAGGAGCAAGAGACAACGAACTGAAACAAGCTTCGGTTCAGACTTCGTAACATACATAACTGAATTGGAAGATATAGATGAACTATCTGATCAGTTTGTATGCCAACTAATTCTCGGAGAGGAGCCAAAAACCTTCGAGGCTGCTATGCGCTCGATTGACGCTGTGCTTTGGAAAGAGGCTATCCAGAGTGAACTAGACTCAATAAAGTCTAATCACACATGGGAAGTGGTAGAGCTTCCAAAAGGGGCAAAGCCTATTGGTTGCAAATGGATTTTCAAAAGAAAATTAAGACCCGATGGGTCAATAGAGAGGTTCAAAGCAAGACTTGTAGCCAAAGGATATAAACAGAAGTTTGGGGAAGATTACTTCTGTACCTACTCACCTGTGACAAAAATAGCAACAATACGGGTGCTATTCGCATTGGCCGCAGCGCACAAGTGGACAGTCCATCAAATGGATGTCAAGACGGCCTTCCTAAATGGGGATCTAGAGGAAGAGATCTACATGGAACAACCGCCTGGTTGCGTTGACCCAGGACAAGAAGTAAAGGTGTGTAGACTCATAAAGTCCCTTTATGGGTTAAAAGAAGCTCCCAAACAGTGGTATGAAAAATTTCATAGGATACTAATGGATTTGGGATACATGATCAACAGATCAGACGCTTGCCTATACGCGAAAGAGGTTGAGTCAAGCGTGGTACTCATCTGCATCTACGTTGATGACATGCTAATCTTCAGTCCTAATGTCAATGCTATAATAGAGACTAAAAAATCTCTGTGTGAGAGATTTGACATGAAGGACTTGGGGGAGGCCGATGTGATATTTGGAGTAAAGGTCACCCGAAATGGGAATGACTACAAGCTATCCAAAGTCACTACACAGAAAAATTGTTGAGAAAGTTCGACAGTTATCAAGTGACTCCGGCCTCAACCCCATATGACTCCAGTGTAAAGTTGACAAAACACACTGGAGCAGGGGTAGCACAAGAGGATTATGCGAAACTAATTGGGAGCTTGATGTTCTTGATGAATTTCACCCGATCCGACATTGCTCTTGTAGTGAACAGGCTTAGTCGGTACACTCATAACCCGAGTGAAGCCCATTGGCATGCACTAAAACGTGTATTACGCTACCTAAGAGGTACAATCGAATGGGGGCTTAATTATACTGGGTTTCTAAACGTCCTAGAGGGATATTGTGACGCTAACTGGGTTAATGACAGTGACGATGTCAGTTCCACCAGTGGCTACGTATTCACCATGGGTGGAGCAGCTGTGTCATGGAAATCAACTAAACAATCCTGCATAGCCAAATCAACAAT
The DNA here is from genome assembly GCF_001879475.1 of Ipomoea nil. Lineage (NCBI taxonomy): Eukaryota > Viridiplantae > Streptophyta > Magnoliopsida > Solanales > Convolvulaceae > Ipomoea > Ipomoea nil. The sequence continues at coordinate 211,040 of NW_017617410.1, forward strand.
GGAAGCTGAGTTCATAGCTCTGGATCTGGCTGGGCAAGAGGCTTAATGGCTAAGAAACCTACTGGCAGACATGCCGTTGTGGGGGAATTCCACTCCATCAATGCCCGTACATTGTGACTCACAAACTGCCATATGTGTAGCAAAAAATAGTGTTTATAACGGGAAAAGAAGACACATAAGAGTCAGACATGAGTCTGTGAGGCAGTTAATAGTAAATGGTGTAGTCACACTGGAATATGTGAAATCTGAGAGGAACATTGCAGATCCTCTAACGAAAAGATTAAACAGGAAAGTCATCCTTGATACGTCAAGAGACATGGGGTTAAAATAAACCGTAAGGAATGGTAAACGAAACCATAAATCCTGCGTACCCATCTGAGACGTAAAAATGTGTGTTCAATAAAGCTGATGTGTGCACCAGAGTTCAAAACTACCCACTTCTCAAAGAGTTCAAGACTCAGTTCATTCCTGAGAAGTAAGTTACTCAGGTCACTACGTGCCAGTTCAAGTTCTACACTGGCATTAAGATCGGCTGATATTCCAGTCCCCACACTCCTTGAATGTGTGGGGGATTGTTGGAGGTTGGCATTCAAGGATGTGCTTTAGCTTTAAGTTTGGCTTTAAGGCTTGTCCCACATTGGTTTCCTAGAAGGAAATATCCCACCTTTTTATTACCACTCCGACTTTTTCGCTTGAATTAGTCTATTTTGTCTGATTTTTGCGCTCCAGAAAGAGTCTTGTGGCCAGAAGAAAATGAGCAGAACAAGTGTGCGTAACCTCTCCACTCTTTGCGTTATTCTTTGTGGAGGTCGTGGGGAAGGCCGTTGGTTCGACATATTATAAATACCAGGCCTTCCAAACCTCATTTCACAAGAATAATTCCAGTGCTAATACGTATTCTCTCTGTGCAAAGACATACGTGAGTTATTCTGTGTTTGCTGGTCGAAAGCACCCGGGTTAAAGACTTGCACGGTCTCCGGCAATAGCTTTTAAGGCAGTGTATACACACGTCACAGAAACAAATAATTCCATTCTCGTTTCTTTTAAAACAGCCTTAAACACACCCTAAAATAATCCCCGCACAACAAGTTCTAGTAGTAGCAATTTGGTTTTCTTGACCCTTAGCTCATTAGTAATTTCATTTCATTGGGGAATTGAATTTGATTTTTTATTTTTTGTTTCATTTTATTTAAACGGGGGTTAATGAATTATTTTGAACATTCGTTGTTAGTATTGAACAGACCCATGACTCTGTTATACATTCTTGGTCGCGATATTGCTCCCATGAACAACACAAATGCTAACAAACTTAGACTTGTACGTACGTATGAAGTTCCTGAAAGAAGAGGGCATCAAACATCAAGTGCCAAGAGTGTATCTTTCATGAGAAGGAGATAAATGTTTGTGGTATGGTATACTTCACAGTTTAATAGTTTTTTCATTATGTAGTTAGTGTATGTAATGTATAACCATTGAACAAGGGACTGTCCTCCATGCAAACATTCCGAAAGATTTGGTTGAGAAATATTCTGCTATGCTAAAGGTAGGTCACGTGTATTCAATAAGAAATATCCTGGTCATTAGTAACTTCTCCTACTCATAATCTTTTTAGAAGGTTATGAATGACCCTAAATTAGTAACAGTCTACTGTCCAGAGTGATTGGATGCACCTGATAAGGACCACATATCTAAACTGCATCCACTAGATGAAGGATTTTCTGAAGAGGTGTTAATAGTTGAGTTGTTAGGGAACTAATGTGCTCTGAACTAGTTGAGTTGAAGAATATTTTTGAAGTATTTAAATCCCAAAGAAACAGGAACCACTACAGAGCAGATCAGAGAACTATTATGGGATTAAATTGAAGAATATTTTTGAAGTATTTTAATCCCAAAGAACCAAGAACCACTACAGCGCAGATCAGAGAAGCCGTTCTACATGATATTGAGACCCAGATACTTCCAGAAACGTGAGAATGCCAGAGCAATATCAGATGAAGTTTGGGAACTCATTTACATGAGGTTGAAGCTCTACAAACAGCTAGATTATCTTTCTGATACTTTGCCAGAAGATAAGATAAGATCTTTGACAAAAGATACAAGAATTCAAAAATGTAATCGTCTCTTTCCAACGGGCAGATTCTCATTACCAGCTATATAAGGATGAAGATATGAAGACTTGAAGACAGAGCTACAACACGAACTCACGAACAAGAGTAGGGAGCATAAGAGAAAAAGAGCTACATTTGAAAATCTTCAAGTGAGAAAAAGAACTCAGAGAGCTTAAAGAAAAAAATCTATAGAGTTCGAAAAACAGAGCTAAACAAGTGCCTACATATCAAGTGCTATACTTGATACATTCAAAGAGAGAAAAAACACTCAAAGCTTACAAAGAGATATCCAGGAGTGTTTAATCTTCATCAAAGAGACTTGCTGCATATTGAAGATCATCTACAGAGTCTCAGAAGTTAGAAGTAAGAAGAAAACTTGTCTTTGAACAAGTGATATTCCTACGGGGGTGTAGGAAGGGAGGAAAGTAACACGGAGTTGTGAAATCCTAGATTGTCACATGGAGCTGTGAGATCCGAAGCAGCAGTGTCGGAGACACTAGGCGTGATTAGTGTGGGCTTTGTGATCAAAGCACTAGATCACGGAAGAGCGTTTCTACCGGAGCGTAGAAGACGGGGGGAAAATAACGCCGAGTCGTGAAATCCTGGGAAAGTAGTGCGGATACGTGAAACCCGAAGCAGCAGTTTTGGTGGCACTGGGCATGATTAGTGCGGGCTTGGTGATCAAAGCACTAGATCATAAAATTCATTGTATCTAGGAACCATGTAGCGGTGGATATAGTGAATTGATCTTGGAGATAAGAGCAAGTGGAGTAGGATGACTACACCACCTCCGAACCACTATAATTGTCTTGTGTTCTTTACTGCTTTCTTTACTTACTGCTTCTTCCTTGCTTCTCACGAGATATACTTGACACAATCTCTACACACACTTGCTTTATTTATTTCCGCTGCGTACCATACTCTAACAATCTAGTTAAGAGTGTTGGTTTCTCTGTGCCTTAGCAATTTTTGTGCTGTGCGAAAAAGTTTAAAAGTCTATTCATCCCCCCCCCCCCCCCCTCTCTCGACTTTTACCTTACCTCTTTTGGGACCAACAAACAATAAACTTTAAAATCAACATAATAATAACATAATTAAACTTTTAAAAATATTAAATATTACATTGTATAGTTATACTTACATTTTTAGTAAAACTAATTCTGAGCTGAAGAACTATTTACGTTTTTCTGTTTCCACAACCATTACTTTCTTTGCTAATTTAGAGGATGTCAAAATTTAATTGGTAAATTTATTCAATTAATAAAAGTCCGTGCATCGCACAGAAAAATTACAATATATATATATATATATATATATATATATATATATATATATATATATATATATATATATATATATATATATATATATATATATATATATATATATATATATATATATATAACACAATGATTAACCCTTCTTTCTTTGTGAAAAATTTATATTTTCAAATAATTGTAAAAAATTTACCAACAAACATAACAAAATCCAACTAAAACTTTTTCATATTATCAATAAATTTTCCAAGGGAGCTGGCCTGGATACCCATGTATGAATTTCTCCTATATAATCTTGCGTTGATATACTTTCAAATATTTATTTAAATATAAATATTTGGACATTAATGCATTCCGGCAATGCGCGTACAAAATATCATATAAAGATAGCATTGTATAATGGAAAAAAATAAATAAATATCATCATTATGACCAGTGGCGGAGCCAGAAAGTCGGGGTTGTGGGGCCAAATTTATAGAAAAAATTTATCATCTTAGTCGATATTAGTATCAACCACAGAATATTATTATATATACTATATGTGATTGTGTCAATTATTATTGATAATTATTTTTAATTATACCATGTGCAATAATATATGAAATCTCTATATCTCTATATATATTAAAGCAAAATAATTGTCTAAAAAATTTTCCCTCCAAATGTGAAAACATTTATTGTATTCATATTAATTAATTTATAAATAAATTCATGTAATTCCCAAAAATATTCCATCGAAATGTGAAAACATTTATTGTATTCATATTAATTTATAAATAGATTCATGTAATTTAACATGTTGATTAAAAGAAGAATATAATATTAGTTACTATTATTTTATATATATATATATATATATATATATATATATATATATATATATATATATATATATATATATATATATTATAGTAATTATTATAGTAATAATAATTCACATACAGAACGAATTTTTCAAATAGAGAAACACGGAATCATGCATCCTATTAGCCTTAACAAATTATTTTTACTATAATTACTATTCACTGTAATAATAATAATAATAATAATAATAATAATAATAATAATAATAATAATAATAATAATAATAATAATAATATACTATAATAATGAATTAGCCAATTTATAAATAAATGCATGTAATTAACATGATGAGTAAAATAAGAATATAATATTAATTATTATAGTATATTATTATTATTATTATTATTATTATTATTATTATTATTATTATTATTATAGTAATTATTAGAGTAATAATAATTCGTTATTATAGTATATTATTTTAATTAAATTAAATTATTTAAATTAAATCATCCTTAATTAAATTATTTAAATTAAATCAGCCAATATAATTAGTATTACAAATAATCATTCTTAATTAAATTAGATCATCCTTAATTAAATTAAATCATCCTTAATTAAATCAGCCTATATATTTAGTGTTGCAAATAATCATCCTTAATTAAATTAAATCATCCTAAATTAAATTCAATCATCCTTAATTAAATTATTTAAATTAAATCAATCTTTAATACAAACGTAAAATCAACCTTAATAACAACACAGAAACGCGGAATCATCCTATTAGCCAATTATTATTACTATTACTATTTATTAAAATAATAATAATAATAATAATAATAATAATAATAATAATAATAATAATAATAATTCTATAATACTATACTATAATAACGAATTAGCCTTACAAAACAAATTATTCACATATAGAAACGCGGAATCATGCATCATATTAACCTTAACGAATTATTATTACTATAATTACTATGCACGTGTAATTCATGGTATTCAGTATGCATGGCAATTATTATTCATCTGTTACTATGCACGGGAATCATGCAATAGCTATTAGTATTAGTATTTAGTATTTCATAATTAAATAATTAAATAATTAAATTAAATTATTCATTTGTAATTCATTTCCACAAATTCATAGTTATAAATACCTCATTGGTCTTGCTTCTCATTCATTTCCAATCCTCTTCATGTACTTTTCATACGCTAAACTTTTCAACTTTTCAATATGACTCCCACCTTCAATCTACTTAACCAAATCACCGCTACCTCCACGAATTGGGCGATACAAGTTCGTCTAATCCGAATGTACGAGTCAACATTCAATAATAACACCTACAATTCTCATACTTTAGAGTGTGTGTTTCAAGATTCTGAGGTATATTCGTCACTTTTAGTATAGATATATATAGATTATCTTTTAGTATATATATATATATATATATATATATATATTATTTCATAATATATTCAATACCAATATATATTTTTCTTAATTTTAGTTTTATAATTCACATGCTAATATGTTTGTTATGTAACACATATTCATGTATTTCATATTCTATTATAATATAGATTTCCATTAAATTTTTACTTTTTGCTAATTTAGGGTACGCGTATACATGCAACAATAAAAAAGGCTTAAGTTGATGAATTTTAAAAAATCTTTTTTGAGTGTCATTTGTACTCCATTAAAAACTTTATTGTTGCAACAAATAACATGAGATACAAAACTACGCACCACAAATACAAGATCTTGTTCATGCATTCTACAAAAGTCTTTCAGTATAACATGTTGGGAGCAATATGTTGATCAACTATTACAGCATGTCAACTATGACAATCCTAATCCAGTTGTTTTACTCATTCAGTTTTGTCGTGCAAAAATGCACAACAGTAAGTTACTATTCTGTATTCACTTTTTTTCTACTATTTTTGACATATTCTGTGTTTCGTAGTGTTCATATTTTACACTCATTATTCTATTGCTTTAGATGAGGTTTCAATATCTAACACATGGAATGCTACCAAGATTGTGGTAGATGCAAATTGTCAAGAGATAAGTGATTTTCAAAAGCGGTAATAAATATAACTATTTCTAAATCTATATTTATATCTGTTAGGAAGATGTTTATTTAGATTTTGATGATACCAAACTAACTAGGAATATAGACCCCTCTTTTTACTCTCGTTATTTTGCACCTTTCGTGTTAGACGAAAGTAGTTATAACTCACCATGTGATTCGTGCTCAGTAGCACATTAACACGAATTAGAGTTGTTTTAAGTTAGATCTACTTGAAGAAGAGAAGAACAAGAGAAGGCCGAGAGATCAATTGTGACTGAAAGTTATGGAAGGGCTCATCTCTCATGTATGAAGAGTCTAACGAAAGATAAGGTCAATCTTTCGTTATTGCATGACCTGAGACTACAAGTCAAAAGCCTGACTTTATTAGACATAATTCATATGCTATCAGAAGCATATTTGTCTAAGTCTCTTTGCTGGGTGAATCATCCTGGACAAATGGTGTCCTAGGAATGAAACTTTCAAATACCAAGGAGCATTAAATAATTTGTACCTTTGTCAGTGAGAAAGGACAAAAAGACAAACAACTTTTTGTTGCCAACGGCTACACAGTACAACCGCATTAAATGCTCCGAACTTAGTGGATATTACACGCTGGTGAATATGTTTGAAATTCCCATCTCCCTCCAAAGGATGGATTTTCCTCTCCTATAAATACCTCTCTTCACCACTGAAGAAGGTGCTGTTTTTCACTTAATCTTTATCTACAAAAGCTTTGTTAACAAGTATCATCCAAAAGCTTTCAAAACCAGTGTGTTGTTGTGAAGTATTTTTCAAAGAGATCATCTAAACCTCAATTCTTCACAACAGAAGGAAATCTTGCAACTTATATTTGAAGATTCAAGCACCACCGAGTCAAGATTTCACAAGTTAGAGAACATCATCAATTCTTTCCAACCCTCAACTCTGAAGAAGACGTTGATAGAGGCGGAGTAAACTCTAGGAGTTGAAAAACCTACACAAGTAACTGTCCGGCTTAGTGATCAAGGAAGCTAGCTTGTTTAGTTTGTATTAGGAGTGATAGTGTAACACCCCGTGTTTCACTAAATATTTATATTAGTTATAAATATTTACCAAATAGAGCTATTTACTTATAATTAAATATTTTGCTAAATATATATATATATATATATATATATATATATATATATATATATATATATATATATATATATATGTACCCGAATGTGTTACTATGGGCTTTGGTTAGTTATTTTATAAACTTTTTAAGTACCCAAATCCCTAATTTATTGATACGGTCCATGATGGACCGTGGACCTTTATATGAAATAAAGCCCGGTAGCTTTTGATAAAATAAGGAGGGTCCATTTACCTTTTTAGATTAATATTAGGAATCCTAAGCCTTTACCTTTTCAGATTTGTATTAGGAATCCTAAACCCCTTACTCATTCAGATTCGTATTAGGGATCCTAACCTATATATAGGGGAATTAGAAGGCATTAGAACCCTATCACCTATATCTCCCTCTCCCCACACGAAATCCTCTCCCAAGAACATAGTCAAAGAATTCCCCATCACCGGGCTTAGGGATGATCGATTGAGGAAAGATCTTAGGAAGTTGTGAGAAGTTTAATTAAGCTAAAAAGGTAACCCATGTCTTACAAAACCTATTTTCATTGCTATCGTTTATTGATTGGCTCTGTTGAACGATTGAATGTATGATTTTGTATTTGTACTTTGTTAGAGATTGGCGTTAGGAATTTGTGATATTAATTATTGTTATTCTTGATATTCTCGATGACCCTGTGTGGTCTTGGTATGTTCTCGTATTTAATTATGTTTAGAGCTTGTCCTTAGGGTTTATATTGTAAATCTTGTTGTTGTGATGTTCTTGGTGTTCTTGGGTGGGTTTATGCATGTTCGGGTGTTGATTCAAGGTTAGGGCTTGTTTTTAGGGCTTTGCATATAGATTTCTTGATGATATTGAGGTTCTTGATTGTAACACCCCGTGTTACGATCTCCAGACATGGAATTAATAATATAATTAATTACGCCTAGAACAGTTAATAGGGAATTAATTTCCATTAATTGATTAAGGTGACCCACAGAGGACCATGTACCCGTGGTATCCTTAATCCTATTCGTATACGTATATATATCCATATACATACATATATATATATATATATATATATATATATATATATATATATATATATATATATATAAATACATGTATATACTACTCCTACCCTAATCATACCTAGTATACGTATTTATACTAAGGGCTTAAAGAATACATTCGTAGGGCATGGCCTCCGAACACCCACCCCCTTCACATATCGCTCCCTCTCTCTCAGACAACACCGGCAAACCCTCACCGCACCACCGCCCTCACCATGGCGGCAACCACCAGCCCCAATCCTTCCCTAAGCTCTAAACCATGAACCCCTCTCCCTCAACCCTCCATTACAGACGGACGACCTTGATACGATGATATACAGTGCAAACGGCGACAGCGGACTTACGCGACGGTGGCTCTCCCCCTTCGAGCGTCCTCCGGCTACGACGGCGACCCTCCTCCCCCCAGCAAGCATACTAGCACGGAGGCCGTGGGTGGCCGGCAGGAGGAAGTGCGCCCGTGGGACAACCGCTGTCCCTCGGCGAAACAGATCGAGGAAGAAGATGAAGGTAAGTTACAGACTCACGCCAGGATAGCTATTAAATATTAGATTTAGGTAAGGAGTAACAATTGAGGGCTTAGTCTAGTGGTAAGGCGCCGGTTCGGCTAATGGTTTGGCTTTGCTGGCATGTGTTGGTTGTATATGCTTATCATATTTTGGGTATAATTATGGGGACGATTAATACGCTTAGGGACGGTGATGATTTGCCGACTAGTACCAATCTCCCTACTGTACTGTTATTCCGTAGGCTTAATACGGTTATATTACTTACACGATGGGTAGATGATTGATTTGGGTTTTAGGTTAATAATGGGTGAGTTAGCTTAGTTGCGTAAGACATAGTTGGTGTTAGGAGAAAATCTAGGGTTCGAATCCCTTAGGGTTTAATTATTTTATAGCTCGATTATTTAGTGAAAAGTCCGATTTCATTCACAGGTTCCGTTGATGGTGTTTTGGATTAATAAGCGAATGAGGTAACCCATGTCTCAACAAAACCTATTTTCCTTGCTATAATTATCTTCTTTGGTCTCCTCTCCATACTTGTGTCTTGATGAATCGTTTATGATATTGATGATATGTTCTTGATGATTGCGAGATGATTTTATGCGTGATCTTGATGATCTTGATGATGATAAGATGTTCTTGATGATTATGTGATGTTCTTGATGAATCTTGATGTTTTGGCAATTAAAAGATGAACTATGATTTTATTGATTTGAATATGATTAGAGCCCTAGGTTAAAATTGGGAATTTCGTATTGTGTTATTCTAGATATAACTGGGAAGGATTTCACATGTTCGGGTGTTGATTATGTTTAGAAGTCATGATAGGATATGTGCTATATGATTCTTGCTTTTGATCCGTTAATTGCCTACGTGGTGTCATCAATTGCGTTTAAAAGTGTCTAAGCATGGTTTCGGGTTCTACAACGGATCCCGGGACGTTTATTTTGATAAAGAGTTAGTGGGGGGAGGTGGGGGTAGGGGGACCCGCCACCTACCCGCTGCCCGAGAAGGGTGTCGCCGGCAGCGGGCAGCCGGCGGGCAGGCGACTGCCCGCCGGGCACCCGCTGCCCGGAGACTTGTCGCCGGCGGGTGGTCCTCCATCCACCGGCTACCCGCTAGAAATTGTCCAACTCGGGACTCCGGCTTCCCCGTTTGATGTTTCCCCGACCCTCGTGGTGTCCCAACGGACTCCGTTTATCGTGCCTAAGTCTAGTTTGATGTTTCGGGTACCGTTCGTAGGATAATTGAGTCTTATATATCGCATGCTAGTTGAATTGGTATCCCGTTGGCCTAGGTGAAAGAAGTATGAACCCCTTAGGACTATTCCTAGTTTGTGGATGACCACGCATAGGTTTCTTTATATGTTTTCTCTCCTTTCCCAATGTGCTAATATGAGTTGCATGTGCTTGCTATGTGTTATGTGTGCATGATACCCCAATTTGGTTGCGATCAAATTGGTTATTCCTGAGCTGCGGTTCAGAAGCTGGCTGCGGTCAGAATTACACCCTCGGGCTGCGGTCCACCGTTTGGTTGCGATCAAACGTTTTAGATGAGCTGCGGTTCATATTCCTGGCTGCGGTCAGATGATCACTTTTGGGCTGCGGTCCACCGTTTGGTTGCGATCAAACGTTTTACATGAGCTGCGGTTCATATTCCTGGCTGCGGTCAGATGATCACTCTTGGGCTGCGGTCCACTGTTTGGTTGCGATCAAACATTATGATGAGCTGCGGTTCATCGGTCGGTTGCGATCGACCCCTTCGTATTGCGATACGAGGCAAGGTGCTGCGGGGCCGTGCCAGAGCTATATGCGCTGACCCTCATGTATGGGCATGCGATTGGTCTTGTGACGCCACCAAAGTATGCTTGTGTGATGAGATACGAATTGAATGATGATATGAATGGGATGAAGTGAATCCGTGACCATAGGATACATGCTAGTATCTTTATATGCTTTATTATAACTGTTGAATGTGCTTATCCCTATTTGTCGAGTCTATTCTTGGTTTTAAAACTAGTATCTCTTAAGTGTATATCTTCCTGCTTCAAAATGATTTTCGTATATCTATATATAACTATCTATAATGTATTTCAACGCGTTGGAGTGGGTTACTGGCATCTCTTGCTGAACAGATATATTTGGCTTTCAGGCACCGATGAGTAGATCCCAGAGTGCGCTAGAAGATCGCAGATTAGATAGATAGTCTTTCTCTTCGGCCTGCGTGCCATAATGATGTATTGAGGATATTAGTTAGTTTAGCCTGTGCATCTGAGTTCTCCAGCTCAGATGTGGCATAGCACCCCGTACACTTATGATTAATATTACTCTGTTTGGGATTTTATGAGAAATTGCCTTTATTATATAAAATTTAAAAGTTTCAAAATTTCGGGGTGTTACATTGATGTTCTCGGACCGTTATGTGTTTAATCTCGAGTCTTGGCAAGTTTAGGGATGGTGTTTAAGGTATAATTGTGGTGTTTCTTGGTTTAATTCTTGTTGATCGAGTCCATATTGTTGTTGATACGTATTGTGATGTGTTTGGACATGATTTTGGGTTTAATTGTTGAATTCTCTAAGAGGAAAAATGCCAAGTTACCATCGTACCAGTGGGGGGTAGGTGGGGGGACGAACCCCCACCTGACCACCAGCCGGTTACCGCCCACCGTACCAGTATCCGGTGGTACAGTACCGCCCACCGGCGGGTGGATGGCGAGTGGTTGACCAACCACCCGCCGTACCACCCGCTGGTACGAGCGGGGCGGGGTGCTGTTTTATCCTGTTTGTTGTTTCCCCGTGCCGCGTTGTGCCTCATTTGGTGTTTATGAGTCTCGTGTGATGTTTCGGGTACCGGTTTATGAGTTGTGTGTCGTGGTTATTGTTGTTGTTGAGCTTTGATTATTGTTGTTGTTGAGGATTGACTATTGTTGTTGATTGAGTGTTGTTGGTTTTTGTTATCCTGAGTATTGGTTGTGGTGATTGATTTGTCCATAATGAGAAAAGATATGTGATTGGTGGAAATGATTTGTTAGCGGTTTAGCACAACGAGTGCTCGGTCATTGTGCTATATGCACAGACCACCCCTTGATTATAGTGCTATAGGCATAGATCAAGTTATAAGCACTGCGGTGCCATGTCATGTGCTATAGACACTAACCCCTTGATTATAGTGTTATAGGCACGGGTCATGCGAATGGTATTGCGGTGCTACCATGTCGGTGGTTTTGTTGGTGGTATGTCGGTGGGGAGCATTCGTGTCCCGGACGAATAAGGGGGGCGTTGTAACACCCCAGATTTTCAAGACATTTAAAACTTATAAAATAAGGGTATTATCTCATTAAATCTCAAAACATAATACAAGTGTACGGGGTGCTATGCCACACCTGAGCTGGAGAACCCAGGTGCACAGGCTAACTACCTAATATCCTCAATAATGTAAATGCATAATATGGCACGTAGGCCGAGAAGGGAACTATCTACTTCTACGTTCCGAGTTCTAGCGCGCTCCAGTGACTTATTCTTCTGTGCCTGAAAGCCAAATATATCTGTTCAGCGAGAGATGCTGGTAACCCATTCCAACGCGTTGAAATACAATACATATAGAGATATATATAGATATACGAAAACCATTATGAGCATGAAGATATATCCTACGAACTCTAGCTTTCAAAACCGGGAATGACTCGACAGGTAATGCCAGACACAATCAACAGTTATAATGAGCATATGCAGTTCACAACAGATAAGGCAGATAAGGCCAAGCATAAACGCTAATCATAACCCAGCATGACAATCCCCAATATAAATCCCATAGTCACATCCCCCCAAGGCACTCATAGTCACAATTCGTCCATATCACACACATAGCGCACATTGTTGGCGCCACGGGACCGATCGCATGCCCATACATGAGGGTCAGCGCATATAGCTCTGACACAGCCCCGCAGCACCATGCCCCGTATCGCAACACGGGGAGGTCGATCGCAACCGACCGATGAACCGCAGCTCATCATAATGTTTGATCGCAACCAAACAGTGGACCGCAGCCCAAGAGAGTGTCATCTGACCGCAGCCAGGATAAAGGACGAACCGCAGCTCATATAGAAACGTTTGATCGCAACCAAACGGTGGACCGCAGCCCAAGAGAATGTCATCTGACCGCAGCCAGGAATACCAATCTGACTGCAGCCAGCTTCTGAACCGCAGCTCAGGATACCAATCCGATCGCAACCGAATTGGGGTAGCACACACACATAACACATAGCAGACACATGCAACCCACGTTACACATTGGGAAGGGGGATAAAGCGTATAACAAACCTATGCGTGATCCATCACATACTAAGAATAGTCCTAAGGGGTTCATACTTCCTTCAACTAGGTCAACGGGATACTAATTCATCTAGCATGCGATATAACAGACTCATAAACCTACGAACGGTACCCGAAACATCAAACTAGACATAGGCACGACAAACGGGGTCCGTTGGGACACCACGGGGATTGGGGAAACATCAAACGGGGAAACCGGGAGCCCGAGGTAGTGTAATTTCCAGCGGGTAGCCGGTGGGTGGGGGTCCACCCGCCGGCTGCCACTGTTCCGGGCAGCGGGTGCCCGGCGGGCAGCTGCCCGCTGACGGAGCTGCCCGAGAATGCCGCGGGTAGGTGGCGGGTCCCCTACCCCCACCTACCCCCCACTGACTCTTTTCATCACTTTTCGCCCCGGGAACCGTTGTGGAACGCGAAACCATGCTTAGACACTTTACAACGCAATTAACAACAACAAGTAGACAATTAACGGATCAAATACGGGAAACGAACGGCACATGGCCTATCATGCTTTTCTAAACATAATCAACACCCAAACATGCGATTTCCCACCCGATAATCCAAGAATCAAAGCATACAGTACAACCTAGGGTTCTAATTACTTTTATATCAACAAGAATACGATTCGTCTTCTAATTGCAAGATTCGGTAGGAACAACACATAATCATCAAGGATACCAATTTAATCATCAAGAACATCATAATCATCAAGAACAACACGTAATCATCAAGAATCCCAATTAATCATCAAGAACATCACAATTATCAAGAAACTCCCAATATCAAGATTTCCAAGATTCCCCATGGAATCATTAAATCAACATCAATAATAATCATAGTAATTCGCCATTTACAATCATATGGGGGAAACCCTAAGGGGAAATTATAGCTATGAAAATAGGTTTTGTTGAGACATGGGTTACCTCTTTGCCTTAATTAGTTCCTTGGCTGTGAAGGGTCTTTCTTTAAGCTTTCTTGCTTTCTTCTAAGGGAATTCTTGGAGCTCTCTTGGGGAGGTGGGGCGTTTAGGCGTGTGGGAAGTTCCAGGTGTTTCCTAAGTCCCTTATTTATATATTTAGGAGTCCTAATTAGGAATTAATACTATAGGCTTGCTAATTCTATTTCTTTCGGAACTAAGGATTGGGTTTAGGGGTTGGGTTTATATATGAGGGCCCATGGGCTACGGTGGGCCTTTTTCCCTAATTGACCATTATGATTTATTCCTTCTCTTGGGCTTATTGATTGATTAATTAAATGGTTTTAGGAGCCGTAACACGGGGTGTTACACTCTTCCCCCCTTTACAAGGGCTTCGTCCCCGAAGCCTGGTGTTATAGTCCACCCTTTCACCCCCAGACACCTCGTAGCTCGGCCTCTTGATTAGGGTTGCGGCCTTACGTTTGTCTTGGCTTGGGGTAGGCTGAACTTTTGATGGTGTTGTGATAGGGGAGTTTTCGGTTGTACCTCGGTTTCCTGCGCTGGAACTGGGTGCACCGCGAGCGCCCAAGGCGGCCTCGATCGCTGCTACCCTTTGATCGAGTGCGTGTGTGGTGCGGATCAGGGATGAGAACCCTTCTTCCATGATTTGATTTTGTCGGTCGAGCTGTGCGAGTATGCGTTCGTTGACCGAACCCTCGTCTCGCCCCCTCGGGTTCCCTCCTGGCTGTGGGTGCACTGACGGGTTAGGCCCGTCTTCCTCCTCTTGTCCTTCATTTTCTTCCGTGCCTCCGCAATCTTGCATGGCCCGCTTGAGCTTTTTGTTGGAGATGTCCAACCGATCAACCAATTCCCTACGTTCCTCATCGGGTTTGTGGCAGATTTCTTCGAGGGTGAGATAGTGTCCTCCTTCGATGAAGTAGATGTCGTTGCGGCGGAGGTTTTGGGCATTGAAAACCATGCCATTGGCGGTTTTGACCTCGGTGTGGCTTAGGTCTACCCCCTTTTTCTCCATGATCCAACTTAGGATCATCCCGTAAGGTAGGCTAAGTCGGTTGTTTGTTTTGCAGAACTCTATGTGCCTTAGCATGAGTGCCGGCAGGTTGAACTTGATTTTATGTTTTAGGAGATACGCAAAGGTGCACTCCAAGCTTCCCACATCCTTGCTCTTGTTATTGGTGGGCAAGAGGCTATCGGTTACAATCATAACCAATATCTTTTGCTCCGCCGATAGCCATTTCCGGTTTGGTCGGGTGGCCGAGGTGAACCCATCCTCTTTCCCGAGTAAGTACCCGAGATAGTCCTTGTATCCCGTAGTTTGGGTGCCAATCTACCCCTTCCGGTCATAGTCGGACACACCCGTGGTGGTCAATTTCAAGAGCTTGGCCAAACGGCCTTCGGAAAGCACAATTTCCTTGCCGCGGACTTTGGTGGTGATTTCTACCTTGTCACCCCGTTTGGTGGCTACAAGGTGTCGATAGAACTCCTTCACCAATTCGGGGTACGTATCCCCTTTGATGGTGAGATACGTATCTAAAAGTCCTTGGTGTTTAAGCATATCAACCAATTCCGGAGAGAATTGGTCGGGTTCAAGTGCTTTACCTCCGATCACGGTGTAATCGGCATTGTTCCACTCCGGGGTGCGGATTCCGAGGGGTTTCTTTGGCATCGCGATAGGTGGTACTTTTCCGGTAGATTTTCCGGCGAGGTTTCCGGCGAGATTTCCGGCGAGGGGGGGGCAGCGCTCCGGCGCGTTTTTTCCGGCGGGTGTCGAGGCGGCGTCTTCCGGCTGCGGGGGAGGCGGCGGCGAGGTGGGGTTCACGATGAGGAGGAGATGGCGTGAGATTGGCGTTCGGGTGGAGGCGGCAGCGGGTCTCGGCTGGGCGGACTCCGGGCGGATGGCGGGTGGTCTCCGGCGGCTTGGTCTGGACGGCGGCGAGGCGAGCGGCTCCGCCGGGGTGCGTCCGGGCGGTGGCAGCGTCGGTGGGAGGTGGTGGCTGTGGTGGGGCAGTGGGGTATGCGAGGGGGAAGAGGAGAGGGTGTGGGGAGAGAGAGAGAGAGAGGAAGAAGAAGAAGAAGAAGGAGAAGAAGGGTTTTTGATTTGGGGATTTTGTGGGTTTTAGGATTTAGAGGGGTTTAACAAGGGAGTATCCCCTTGAGGTTTCAAGAAACACTCATGGTTTGGTAGTTGGGACTTGGACTTATAAATAGGAGGTTTAAGGTTCAATCCCTAGTGGTGACATTAGGCATTTTTTAATGATGTGTTTTTGTCCTTTTCCTTGTTTCGTCTTTTAGTGAGGAAGGGTTGGTTGGATGGCATAACTTGTGTTTTACTCTCGTAGTGGAATCGGAATTTGAACGAAAAGAAATCTTTATTCATAATACTTTCTAAGTAGCTAAGCTAAGTAGACATAATCCTCCCGAAGTAATTAAACTAAATAAGTGGTCTATACGATACAGGGGGTGGTTACAAGGGGGTGATGGCTTATCCTAGGCAGAATTCGCTTTCGGGGTTTTCTTCGGCGGGGTTCGTATGGTCCTCGTCTTCAGGGATTGGGTTTTTCCCCTTCTAGGCCTTCTTCGTTTCCGAGGTCGGCTTGCGTTTGGCTCATGACGAATACTTTTCCGGGAGCGCCATAGCCCCCTTGGTGACCGGTACCCCCGTGTTGGCCCGTGGTGGTGGGACGCGGTCTTTGGGGCCGAGTGCATTGGAAGGCCTTGTGTCCTTCCTCCCCGCAGTTGAAGCATCGCCAGGGGTTGCCTGCGCAGTCCTTGCCTCTGTGACTTTTGTTGCATCTCGGGCAAGGAAAGTTTCTTGGGTTCGCTTCGTTGCTTCCCGGGGGCGGTCTTGGGTTAGTCGGGTTGTTTGATCTCGTGCCGATGTCGTTCCTTGTTCTTTTCACCGGTGGTGCCCCACTTCCGGTGTTCCTTCTTCGCATTTGTTCCTGAGCCCCGCGTTGAAGTAGTTGGATCCGATAGAGGTTCGCGGCACTGACGTAAGCCTCGTTGAGGGTCCGGGGCCTACTTACTACTAGTGCCTTCCGGGCTTCGAAGTTGAGGCCTGATACGAATCTTTCTACCTTGGTCACCTCGGTGGGGACAAGTTCGGGTGCGAAGCGCGCCAGTTCGAGGAATCGTTTATGGTACTCCACGACGGTGGCCGTCCCTTGCTTTAGATGAAGGAACTCTTCATACATGGATGCTTTTATGTGGGTTGGGTAAAACCGTTCACGTAATCGTGCCTTGAGGCTTTCCCAGTTGAACCCTGGCTCTTGTCGGTGGGTGGGTCCTTCGTGGATCCACCAGAGGTCGGCCTCGTGTCCGAAGTAGAACGAGGCTATCTCTACACGACGCTCCTCTGGGCATTCTACTACCCCTAGAATCTTGTGAAGGGTCCGAATCCATTCCTCCAGGACTGCGGGGTCCTCTTCTCCGAAGAACGTGGGTGGTCGGTGATTCGAGACTTGTCGAGCGACGTCAGAGTTTGTATTCACCGGAGGCGGTGGGGCCTGGTGTTGCGAAGGGCCGCGTCGCTTAGCGCCTGCGCGACTTGTGTTAGTTGCTGTAGGGTTTGGGTCAAGGGGTCGTTGGTGGCGGGTTCCGGAGTCCTTGATTGCCTTCTGTTCGGTGCCATGCTATCGTCTTTCTGGTCAGTGTTTATAAGAATGTTAAGTTAGAGTTCGACGCACTTCTGGTGAAGTGATAAGTGGGGAAGGGTTTTAGAATGGGGAAGGGCAACGTGTAGGGAAGTTATGTGTAGGTTTCACAATCTCACCGCGCGTCCTAAGATTCCTGAGTCCTATGTTCCTAGGTACTTAGAGCTCAAGCCTAACGTCCTAAAGTCTGGTCTTAAGAGTCTTATCCTAGGGTCAAACTTAGGCTCTGATACCAACTGTAACACCCCAGATTTTCAAGACATTTAAAACTTATAAAATAAGGGTATTATCTCATTAAATCCCAAAACATAATACAAGTGTACGGGTGCTATGCCACACCTGAGCTGGAGAACCCAGGTGCACAGGCTAACTACCTAATATCCTCAATAATGTAAATGCATAATATGGCACGCAGGCCGAGAAGGGAACTATCTACTTCTACGTTCCGAGTTCTAGCGCGCTCCAGTGACTTATTCTTCTGTGCCTGAAAGCCAAATATATCTGTTCAGCGAGAGATGCTGGTAACCCATTCCAACGCGTTGAAATACAATACATATAGAGATATATATAGATATACGAAAACCATTATGAGCATGAAGATATATCCTACGAACTCTAGCTTTCAAAACCGGGAATGACTCGACAGGTAATGCCAGACACAATCAACAGTTATAACGAGCATATGCAGTTCACAACAGATAAGGCAGATAAGGCCAAGCATAAACGCTAATCATAACCCAGCATGACAATCCCCAATATAAATCCCATAGTCACATCCCCCCAAGGCACTCATAGTCACAATTCGTCCATATCACACACATAGCGCACATTGTTGGCGCCACGGGACCGATCGCATGCCCATACATGAGGGTCAGCGCATATAGCTCTGACACAGCCCCGCAGCACCATGCCCCGTATCGCAACACGGGGAGGTCGATCGCAACCGACCGATGAACCGCAGCTCATCATAATGTTTGATCGCAACCAAACAGTGGACCACAGCCCAAGAGAGTGTCATCTGACCGCAGCCAGGATAAAGGACGAACCGCAGCTCGTATAGAAATGTTTGATCGCAACCAAACGGTGGACCGCAGCCCAAGAGAATGTCATCTGACCGCAGCCAGGAATACCAATCTGACCGCAGCCAGCTTCTGAACCGCAGCTCAGGATACCAATCCGATCGCAACCGAATTGGGGTAGCACACACACATAACACATAGCAGACACATGCAACCCACGTTACACATTGGGAAGGGGGATAAAGCGTATAACAAACCTATGCGTGATCCATCACATACTAAGAATAGTCCTAAGGGGTTCATACTTCCTTCACCTAGGTCAACGGGATACCAATTCATCTAGCATGCGATATAACAGACTCATAAACCTACGAACGGTACCCGAAACATCAAACTAGACATAGGCACGACAAACGGGGTTCATTGGGACACCACGGGGATCGGGGAAACATCAAACGGGGAAACCGGGAGCCCGAGGTAGTGTAATTTCCAGCGGGTAGCCGGTGGGTGGGGGTCCACCCGCCGGCTGCCACTGTTCCGGGCAGCGAGTGCCCGGCGGGCAGCTGCCCGCCCGCCGGCTGCCCGCTGACGGAGCTGCCCGAGAATGCCGCGGGTAGGTGGCAGGTCCCCTACCCCCACCTACCCCCCACTGACTCTTTTCATTACTTTTCGCCCCGGGAACCGTTGTGGAACCCGAAACCATGCTTAGACACTTTACAACGCAATTAACAACAACAAGTAGACAATTAACGGATCAAATACGGGAAACGAACGGCACATGGCCTATCATGCTTTTCTAAACATAATCAACACCCAAACATGCGATTTCCCACCCGATAATCCAAGAATCAAAGCATACAGTACAACCTAGGGTTCTAATTACTTTTATATCAACAAGAATACGATTCGTCTTCTAATTGCAAGATTCGGTAGGAACAACACATAATCATCAAGGATACCAATTTAATCATCAAGAACATCATAATCATCAAGAACAACACGTAATCATCAAGAATCCCAATTAATCATCAAGAACATCACAATTATCAAGAAACTCCCAATATCAAGATTTCCAAGATTCCCCATGGAATCATTAAATCAACATCAATAATAATCATAGTAATTCGCCATTTACAATCATATGGGGGAAACCCTAAGGGGAAATTATAGCTATGAAAATAGGTTTTGTTGAGACATGGGTTACCTCTTTGCCTTAATTAGTTCCTTGGCTGTGAAGGGTCTTTCTTTAAGCTTTCTTGCTTTCTTCTAAGGGAATTCTTGGAGCTCTCTTGGGGAGGTGGGGCGTTTAGGCGTGTGGGAAGTTCCAGGTGTCTCCTAAGTCCCTTATTTATATATTTAGGAGTCCTAATTAGGAATTAATACTATAGGCTTGCTAATTCTATTTCTTTCGGAACTAAGGATTGGGTTTAGGGGTTGGGTTTATATATGAGGGCCCATGGGCTACGGTGGGCCTTTTTCCCTAATTGATCATTATGATTTATTCCTTCTCTTGGGCTTATTGATTGATTAATTAAATGGTTTTAGGGGCTGTAACACGGGATGTTACAGGCGTTATAAGGGTGACCTGGAAGTATAGGTTGGAACTGATATAAGGATGAAGAGGAGTAAATGTTGGAACTTGGTATAAGGTTGGATCATGGATGTACTCCCTGTTGACTGCTTGTTGTTATTAATTGTTGTTGAACCCCATTGTTGCCATTGTGTGTTATTATTGAGCTTTGTTATTATCTTATCCTGCGGGCTTAGGATGCATGCCAGTATCTTTATGGTGTTCATAGTGTCAGCTTGTTGTTGTGTCTTGAGTCTTGATCTTGGTTTTAAAGCTACCGTTGCCTAGGATTATATATGTATTCCAGTCTTAAAATGATTTTCTTATATCTACCTATATTGTACTCAACGCGTGGGAGTGGGTTACCAACATTATTCGCTGATGGTTGTTACACCATATGTTTTTCAGGTACTGACCAATAGCTTCGGAGCGCGCTGGTTGGACTCGTGGAGTTGGCTTAGATAGCTCTAGTATTAGTTAGATGGCATGTGTACCTTGAATTGTATTTGAATATTGATTCGCGGATTATACTTGGTTAGTTAGTTTATCCTGTGCATCTAGGTTCTTAAACCTAGATGTGGCATAGCACCCCGACTCTCTTGCTTAGCTTCTGTTCTGTTTGGATAATTAATGATAGATTCGCCTTTGTTTCATAAGCTTTAAACGTTTTAAAAATTAGGGGTGTTACAGATAGTGCAAACCCTTTCACAAGTTGTGGAAGAAGAGTGGAGTAGGCTTAGTTAATAGCCGAACCACTATAAAAACCTCTCTCTCCTTTCGGTTATTTATCTTCACTGCATTGCATACATATTGACCAAACCCTAATTTTCCATAATTAAAGCGTGCAAAGAATATTCTAAAATGAACTCAAATTTTCCGCTGTGCATTACTCCCCGAAAGTTATTTTCAAAAATTCGAGTAGAGTTTATTCACCCCCCCCCCCCTCTAGACTCTCTTTCAACCCTACCGGGACCAACAATATCTATTATTATGCCAAAAATTTTGTAATATCTTTTAATATTTGAAACTTTGAATATATTTTCATAAGGTTGGAAGTTCACTCAACCCCAAAACTCTCTTTGAATACACCATCAAGAATTTCGTCAGCTACACTAGAAGATGAAATTAATGGGGATACACTCAAGACCTGTACCATTGAGCAGTTGTATGATTTTTCGGAGGTATTTTTCTATTGATATAACTGTCATTTATTAATTATTAATTTATTAATGTTAACAGACATAATAATTAATAATTTCCCAATTCCTTTATATACACTAATATAATTGTTAATTAATAGGTGGGAAGTTATTGGGTGTTGGCTACAATTTTACCCATTCAGACAATAGGCGATTGGTGGTACCTCTCATGCAAGAGATGTCCAATAAAACTAGAACAAGCATCCAACTGTTTCTACTGTGACAAATTTGATAACTCATATCCGGATGGAAATTTTTGGTATAAACTTATAATACGCGTTGTCGATTCCACTGGAAATGCACCATTTCTATTGTGGGATCGGGAATGTAATGAATTGTGTTAGGAACATATGTACTTACATTTTGATGATACCAATGTAATTTAGACTGTTGATCCCTAACTTTTGAATCGTTTCTTTTGATACTTTCGTCTTAGACGAAAGGTGCCATAACTCACCTTGTAATTCGTGTTAAGCTAGACAAACACACGAAACCGAGTTATGATCTTTTAGTTAGGTTTACTTGGACGAAAGAAGATCGAAATATTGAAGAAAAGCTACATCAGTCAGAGAATCCATCTCTCGGTTATGCAGCAAATGGAGAAGTACTCATCAAAGCTGCCAATTCAAACGAAAGATAAAGTCAATCTTTCGTGAAGAGGCTTTTAGTCTACAATCAGATTGCCAAGACAATTCCTCTTTACAAAATTCAAGAAGAATGTTGTTAAGTCTCAGCTGGGAAATCATCCAAGGAATAAGTTGTTCTAAGAACAAGGTGCACATCAACCAAGATGCATTAAATGTCTTGTACCTCTTTACAGAGCTAGAAGACAAAAACACCGCAGAAGTTCTTGCCACCAACGACTACATGGTACAACCGCAATAAATGCAGCATTAAATGCACCAAGTCCTCCGGGCAATACCCACTGGTCCATAGGTTTGAAATATCATCTCCCTCCAACGGATGGATATTTCTTCCCCTATAAATACCCATCTTCTCCACTGAAGAAGATGCTGGTTTTTCACTCAACTGATTATATTCACGCAAAAGCTCCTTATATAAAGTTCACTCTTCCAAGCTTTTGAAAACCACTGATTCAAGGTGTGAAGTTTCAAAAAGAGCCATCAGATTTCATCTTCACAATCTTGAAGAAGTCTTGCATTTTCTAAACGTTGATCATCCATCATTCAACCAGCCAGTCAAGACTTCAACCTGTTGGAGAAACACGCAAATCTTTTCATCCAACTCTGAAGAAGACGTTGATAGAGGCGGAGTCAACTCTAGGAGTTGAAAAACCTTCCAAGTAGCTGTCCGGCTTAGTGATCAAGGAAGCTAGCTTGAAGTAGTTTGTACTAGGAGTGATAGTGCAAACCCTTTCACAAGTTGTGGAAGAAGAGTGGAGTAGGCACAGTTGGCCGAACTACTATAAAAATCTCTCGTCTTTCTCTCTATTTACATATCGCTTTACTTTCTTGCATTGCATATCATTACTCCTTCAAACCGAAAGTTCCTTAAGCGTAAAACAGTGCAAAGCTATACTAAAATCTACTTAACAAATCCGCTGCGTTATAACCCCGAAAAGAGTTATTTATGTAAAAATCGAATTGAGTCTATTCACCCCCCCCTCCTCTAGACTCTCCTTTCGACCTTACCGGGACCAACAAGTGGTATCAGAGCAGTTACCTTGATCGCTAAACGCTTTGCCTTTACTGCGTGGTAGATCCCTTTTCAAAATTTTATAAAACTGCTATTTTTCGTCTTTGCACTATTTTCACAAATAGAAAATGGAAAGAGATCATCCTAACCGTTCTAGGCCTCTTGCCTTTAATCTGTCTAAGTTCGATGACTGGAAAGTCAGAATGCAGGCACATCTTTTAGCCATCCATGACGAAATGTGGGATGTGATAGAAGATGGCCCGATAGTAGTCATGATGGTAAACACACAGGCAGCGGCAGAAGGAGAAGACCCCGAAGTCATGATCCCAAAGCCTAAATCTCAGCTCACCTCCGACGAGAAGACAAGAGCAAATCTTGACAATGTTGCACGAGATATTCTCTACAAATCTCTAGATGACTCCTTATTCCCGAGAGTACGGAAGTGCAAAACGGCTAAGGAAACCTGGAATATCCTCATGAATCTGGGAGAAGGAGACGAGCAGGAGAAGGATAACAAGCTTACTGTAGCTATGAAGAAATTCGAGGACTTCAAAATGCTGCCAGCCGAAACCATCCCTGATATGGAGTTCAGATTTACCAAGCTGATGGGAGAAATTTCTGATCTCGGCAAGGAACCGACAGAAAAGGAAAAGAACCTAAAAATCCTTCGTGGACTTCCCAAGTCATGGGAAATGAAGGTGGCGGTAATGAGAGATCATCAAGACATGAAGACTATATCCTCGATGAAGATTTTTAGCGATCTCAAGGCACACGAGTTTGAGCACGAACCAAAAGAATCTGACGAAGCCGAAACAAGAAATATTGCCTTGGTTGCAAACCAGCAACCCTCAACCTCAAACAGGTCAAAATCTAACCCGAGTGATTTTTTATCTGATGAACAGTTTGCCTTGTTTGTACGTAGAATGAAGTGGTCTATTAGGAAGAACAACTTCCAAGAGCAACAAAAATTTCAAAGCCCATCAAACCGAAGGCAATATGAGAAATCTCCTCAAGCTTCCACACAAGAAACAATCGATGGACAAATGCTCTGTTACAACTGCCAAAAGCCAGGGCATTTCAAAGCGAATTATCCTCGTCCAATGGTTCGCAAATATCAAGATCAAGAACCCAGCACTGGTGCATCAAAGGATGTCGCTGAAGTAAGCAAAAGAGGTGATAAGCGAGAGCAAAATCAACCTCGGCACGAAAGAAGAAGAAGAGCTATGGTTGTGAACGAATCAGCAAAAACTATTGAAACCGAAAACAGCTCTTTAAGCTCGAGCTCAGACGACGAAAGCACTGAAGAAGAAAAAGGACTGCTTTGCTTGTTTAGTGAAGAAGAGGAAACTAATGATCTATGCCTCATGGCTCAAGATGATGAGGTAAATTCTCAATCTTCCTCTTCTATTCAAATGGAGTCCAGTTCAGTCAGTGGCCAAAGTTCCAATGAATCAGTCAGCGAGATGATGCGGGACTTTATAATCATAAAGAGCACATACTCTAAGCTAAAAGAGGAGAACTCTCAGCTAATTATCATCCATGATGAGCTAAGGCGAGTTCGAATAGAGAACATTAAGCTAGCCATCGTAAAAGATCAGCTCAAAAAACAAGTTCTTTCTCTTAAAGAGCAGTGTACAGAAAGAGAGTTGCGGGAGCAACAATTGCGTAAGGTTCTTGATTCGTTCAATAATTCGTCCAACTTGATGGACCGAATGGTGAATGGATCAAAACCGCTTGGGGAAATAACCGAAATTGGTTATGACCTCAGCTCCCCTTCACATGTCTTATTGAACAAACCCACAAACGTATACTCTCGTGAGAGTTTCAAATTTGCGTTTGTTCAAGGCCCCACTCAAATATCTGTGTAACACCCCCCAAACATGCTATGTAAAAAGCCTTAACACATGCAGATCATACAACAAAACTAGCACAGCGGAAGATAAAAACGAGAACTGGATAGAAGAAATCCAAACGGGGTGTTATGCCACGTCTACCAAACACGGTAAACGCTACGGCGATCAATCTGCAAGTGTATACATCTACCCCAAAAAGGTAACAGTCTAACACTACAACGGCACACATGCCACAAACAAAGGTAAAGATACTAGACTACCGACCACTAACATCACGCTCGTCTAGACATCACCTGAAAGATACAAAGATAAACATTGGGACGACGCCCGGTTAGCGATAAATGCTGGTAACCCACCAATACCTGTTAAGTATCATACATAGGTAGGGTATATACAAAATCATTTCGAAACGGAATACACACACACACACACACACACACACACACACACACACACACACACACACACACACACACACACATATATATATATATATATATATATATAAGTGTAAAACCAAGAGTAAACACCAACTCAAGACTCAACACTCATCAACAAAGATACGGGAACACATCCCAAAACCACAAAGGATAACCACAACGCAAAGGATAAAGACAAGACCGGTGGCAACACATGCCCTTGTGACTACACACGTCATAAGAAAGAGAACACATAACCACGGCTACACAAGCCCTCGTGACATCACCCGCCACGAGTTGATATGCCTTCCTTATGCCCTGTTCCAACCTTATTGCTATCCCCAACCTTGTATCTTCTTCCAACCATTACCTCCAGGACCCCCTGTACTTCTTAGTCCAACCTTTTCCCTCCTGGGACCGTAGTCCCCCACCAACAAAACCACCAATTCATAGTACACGAGGTACCGTACACGCACATGGCACACATGCCCGGATAACACCTGTTATCCCCCAAAAACGTGAACCTTACACAAAGGCCACATCTCCATAATCACGCCACGGCCACCACGAGGACCGCTGCAATACCTTGGTGACTAGTGTCCCATACCACTAATCGTGGAATCCAGGTAAAGCCACACACGCACCACAACTCAACAAGAGTCAAACAACGGATCACAACGAAGGTATGAAACATACTCAATCAAGGAACGGGTCACAGCCCAACAACATCAACGATGAATAACACAAGTTATCATCAACCAAACGGAAAAACCACACACACGCTAGCATTAAGACAATAAACTAGCATGCTTAACAACGGAGAAACTCAAGATAGTTCCGAGGAACACACAAGACACCTCTCGGTCCAACGAAACACAATGTTGAACACTTAGAACGATTCAAGACACCAAAGTCCTACATGGATACCTACCATATAGTTCTAGACATACGAAACATCAAGAAGACGCTCAAATAGTTCCATAAAAGAACATCGGGAAGTCAAAAGACCAAATACTGAGTCAAACGAATCACGGGGAACAAATCCCATCACAACACCAACCATGTACCCGCAGGTGGACCCACGGGTAGTGCCCCACCCGTGGTTTCGCCCGCTGGAACATCATCCCACAAGGCCATGTACCCGCGGGTAGGCCGGCGGGTGGTGCCCCGCCCGCCGTTCCGCCCACGGGTACACACTTGTACCACAACAAATCCCTTCGAGGATTTTCTTCTCCAAACACAAATTCAAGTCCAAAACATGCCAAATCTCACTAAACACAACAAAATGACTTGAATCATGGAAAATGCCAAGCATTGGCACAAAGGAACCCTAAACACAAGCTCTAGATATGCAATATCACAAGACAAATGCATAAACCCTGACATTTCATAGCAAAACAGAAGTAGAATCCAAGAAATCACATATAGGTAAGCAAAATAGGTTTTAGTAGAGCATGGTTACCTCTTGTAGACCAAAAGACTTCACTTTACACCTCAACAAGCTCCTTACAAGGCTTACTATCCAAACCCACTTCAAGATCAAACCAAAAGATCATAAAGATCCTACCTTTAAGAAAAAGATAACTAAGATGGAACCAAAAACACAAGATGGACTTAGATCTTACCCTCCTAGATGCCCAAATAGGTGAAAGGTTGAATCTTGGGAGCAAATCTTGGAATCTTGACAAGGGTCTCAACTTGGCTTGGAGAATAAGCTACACTTCTTTTCTAGAGAGAAGGTAGAGCTAATTTCTACGAATTGTAAGGAATGAAATGAAGAAGTCTTCTAGGTTAGGTTACAATACTAACTCTTGGTGAAAAGTCAAGAATACCCTTACTAACCTTTAGAAAGTGTAAGGAACAAGGGAACTCCCCTCAAAGCTCAAGGTACAACACAACTTTAAGGTTGACTAGTCAAATACTAGTCCTTAAGTATTAACAATCAGGATTTTAGGAATTAATTCCTCAAATAAAATAGGATTAATTACTCAATTAATCCATGGATTGAACGTGGATTTTTGGGGTGTCACAATCTGAGCCGATGAAAAAGATTAACAATTATGATCAACCACAATCGACAAGCTTGCCGAAAGGAAAGGCTGTACAACGTATTGTGGAACCACGAAATGGGAATAACTTGAAAGGCAAACCTAGGCATGATACTAATGTCAAAAGGAATGAACCGAAAGATAATAGATCTAATCTATACTATCAAAAAGGTCAGCCTACAAGGAATAAGCAATCGAGGGTAAGAACAAATGTTAATCAGAGGCAAAATCGTTCTAAGCATCCACGAAAGGATCCTCTACGAGGAAACCCGAAAGGAGAACGTAACAGATATGCCAAGAGGTCATTTAGAAGACCAATGACAGGTAACGGATGGAGTGGACCATCCGAAGAAGATTCGATTGTTTATCCCGAACCTTTGTCAAAAGTGCAATTTGAGAAAATCCATCGGCATAAACAAACCAATTATTCTAAACAGTATCGCAATCCACCCGGTGATTATTTCCAAAGTTGATACAAAGCTAAATCTTTTGCCAAAATCTACTACGATTATCAAGTTTTTAATAGATACAGAGGACCGAGGATGAGTCGAGTTCACTCTAGGTTCGTATGGATCCAAAAATTGACCACTAACCCCGAAGGACCCGCAACCGAAGGGGTACCTAAAACTTCATAATCTTTCTTGTAGGAAAAACAGGTCATATGGTATGTAGATAGTGGATGCTCAAGACATATGACCGGTGATAAAACAATTTTGAGCAACTATAAAGAGATTGACGGTCCAAAAGTAATCTTTGGAGGAGAAACGAGTGGTAAAACTCATGGAACAGGAGACATTATCATGAATGGCATAACAATTCAAGGTGTCTCATATGTCGAAGGACTAAGATTCAATTTGCTAAGCACGAGTCAATTCTGTGACAAAGGCTATAATGTTGAATTCTCAAAAGACAAATGCAACGTTGTCAGCACGAGAGATGGTGACACCGTTCTCACAGCCAAGCGGAAGAAAAACATGTATGTTGTCTCTTGGAATTTATCTAATGCTAATGTTTGTCTTGTCGCAAAAAGTAATGCAGATCTAAGCTAGGAATGTCACAACAAATTGAGTCATCTGAATCTAAAGACCATCAACAAACTAGCCAAGAAAAATCTCGTGGAAGGCCTACCGAAAGCCACCTATGTTAAAGATAAAATATGTGAGGCTTGCCAAAAAGGAAAGCAAATCAAGACCTCGTTCAAGTCCAAAGACTCAGCCGTGAGTTCTCGTCCACTAAGTTTATTACATATGGATCTATTTGGACCAGTTGATCCTGCAAGTCTGAGTGGACGAAAGTATTCCCTTGTTGTAGTAGATGACTACTCAAGATATACTTGGACTCTTTTCTTAAAAAAGAAGAATGAAACAGAAGTCGTGCTACCTGATCTCCTAAGACAACTTCAGACTGAAAAGGAGATCAACATCATAAGAATCAGATCAGACCAGGGAACCGAGTTTGTGAATAAAGTCATCAAAGAGTTCTGTGGACAAAATGGCATATTCCATCAACTCTCGGCTGCACGTACTCCTCAACAAAATGGAGTGGCCGAAAGAAGGAACAGAACCCTGAATGAAGCAGCACGAACGATGATCGCACACTCTTGGCTTCCTAAACGTTTTTGGGCCGAAGCTATCAACACAGCATGTTACATGCAGAATCGGTCCTTAATCAACAAAGCTCACAACCTAACTCCATACTATGGAAAGGTAAGAAACCTATTGTTATCTATTTTCACTTCTTTGGATGCAGGTGTTTCATTCACAACAATGGGAAGAATCATCTAAGAGCCTTTGATGAAAGAGCCGATGAATGATTATTCATGGGATACTCCTCAGTAAGCAAAGCCTTCAGAGTTCTAAACAAGAGAACTATGGTTATAGAGGAATCTATACACGTAACACCCCATGTTACGGCCTCTAGCCCAAACTAATTATTTAATTACTTACCCTAAAAAAAGAGAATTAAAATCCATTAATTAACTAAGAAGGGTCCACCATAGACCATGGACCCTTATCCCTAAACCAAACCCTTAGTCCTATAAGAAATAGAATTAGCAAACCCATATCATTCAGACCCTAATTAGGACTCTTAGACTTATAAATAGGGACATAGGAGGCACCTAGAATTCACACCACAATAGATATCGCCACACAAGAATTGCCAAGAATTCTCTTATCACCAACGTAGGAGAAATCAAGAAGAAGAGATCTTAGAGAAAGAACCTTAATAGCCAAGGAACCTAATTAACGCTAAGAGGTAACCCATGTCTCAACAAAACCTATTTTCTTTGCTATAATCTTCTTCTTTGGCTCCTTCTCTATGCTTGTGTCTTGATAAATCTTTTATGATGATGATGATATGATCTTGATAATTGATGAGATGATCTTATGTGTTGATCTTGATAATCTTGATGATTAAAGAGGATCTTGATAATTGTGTGATGTTCTTGATAAATCTTGATGTTCTAGATTTTAAAGATAAACAATGATTTTGATGATTTGAATATGATTAGAGCCCTAGGTTAAATTGGGGATTTCGTATTGTGATATTCTTGATGTAATTGGGTTGGAAATCGCATGTTCGAGTGTTATTTATGTTTAGAAGTCATGTTAGGATATGTTCAATATGATTCTTGGTTTTGATCCATTATTTGACAACGTGGTGTCGTCATGTGTGTTTAAAAGTGTCTAAACATGGTTTCGGGTTCCACGAAAGATCCCGGGGCCAAAATATTGAAAAAGAGTCAGTGGGGGGTAGGGGGACCCGCCACCTACCCGCTGCCCAAATTAGCGTCACCAGCAGCGGGCAGACGCCTGCCCGCCGGGCACCCGCTGCCCGGAGGCTTGCCGCCGGCCACCCGCTGGATTTTTCCCCACCTTGGGATGTTGGCTTCCTGTTTGATGTTCCCCAACCCTTGTGTGTCCCGTCGGACTCCGTTTATCGTGCCTAAGTCTGGTTTGATGTTTCAGGTACCGTTCATAGGATAAAAGAGTCTTGTGTATTGCATGCTAGTTGAATTGGTACCCCGTTGACCTAGGTGAAAGATGCATGAACCCTTAGGATTATTCCTAGTATGTGGATGACCACGCATAGGTTTCTTTATACGTTTTCTCCCCTCTCCCAATGTGTTAATGTGAATTGCATGTGCTTGCTACGTGTTATATGTGCATGACTCCCCAATATTGGCTGCGGTCAAATTGGTTTTACATGGGCTACAGTCCACCGATTGAGCTCGTCAACGGTGGGTAGGGCTGCAGTCCACAAAGAGGGCCACGGTCCACCTATTGAGATTGTCAACGGTGTGTAGGGCCGTGATCCGCCGATGAGCTCGTCAGCGGTCTTACAGGGGCTGCGGTCCACAGACTGAGCTCGTCAATGGTGTGTAGGGCCGCAGTCCACAAAGAGGATCACAGTCCACCGATTGAGCTCGTCAACGGTCTAATGAGCTACGGTTCATCGGTTGGCTACGGTCAATCCCTTCATGCTGCAGTATGAGGCAGGGTGCTGCGGGGCCGTGTTAGCGCTATATGCGCTAACCCTCATGTATGGGCATGCGATTGGTCCTATGGCGCCGCCAAAGTGTGCTTATATGATAAAGATGATTGATTGAAAGATGACGTGAATGACGTGAAATTATCCTATGACCTTAAGATGCATAATGATATCTTTAAATGCTTGATTATAACTGTTGAATGTGCTTATCCCTATCTGTTGAGTCTGTTCTCGGTTTTAAAGCTAGAGTCTCCTAATTATATATCTTTCTGCTTCAAAATGGTTTTCCTATATCTATATACATATATATACCTATATCGTATTTTAACGCGTTGGAGTGGGTTACCAGCATTATTCGCTGAACAGATATATTTGGCTTTCAGGCACAGATGATTAGCCACCGGAGCGCGCTAGAGGATCCCGGCTTAGATAGTTAGTCTTTCCGTTCGGCCTGCGTGCCTTAATGATGTAATGACGTTGTTTGAGGATAATTAGTTAATGTAGCCTGTGCATCTGAGTTCTCCAGCTCAGATGTGGCATAACACCCCAGATCCTTATGTTCAGAATGCTATATTTGGAATTAATTAATATAATTGCTTTCATATTATAAGATTGAAATGTTTTAAAAATTTCGGGGTGTTACAGATGGTATTAGAGCCTAAGTTTGACCCTAGGATAAGACTCTTAAGACCGGACTTTAGGACATTAGGCTTAAACTCTAGGTATTTAGGAACATAGAATCAGGAATCTTAGGACGCGCGGTGAGATTGTGAGCCTGCCTATCATCACATGATCTTCCCTAACTTTATCTTTCGTTAATTTAAAGAACTCCCCCTTCGCTTATCGCATCAAGGTAAGGGTGCAACACTCTAACTCATCGTTACAATAAACATTGGCCTTGTAGACCGACGACATGGCACCAAACAGAAGACAGTCAAGAACTCCGGAACCCCCCACACACGATCCCCTGGCTCAAACTCTACAGCAACTAACACAGGTCGCCCAAACACTAAGCGACGTAGCACTCCGCATTAACAACAGACCACCGCCACCACCAAACACAAACTCAGAAATCACACGGCAAGTTTCAAATCATCGACCACCCATCTTCTCGGGGGAAGAAGACCCTGCAATCCTCGAAGAATGGATTCGAACCTTCGACAAAATCTTGGATTGGTGGAATGCCCAGAAGAACGTCGTGTCGAGATAGCCTCGTTCTACTTCGGACACGAGGCTGATCTTTAGTGGATCCACGAAGGGCCCACTTACAGATAGGAATCAGGTTTAACTGGGAGAACCTAAAGACACGACTGCGAGAGCGGTTCTACCCGGCACACGTGAGAGCATCCATGTACGAAGAGTTCCTCCACCTAAAACAAAGAATTACCACCGTCATGGAGTACTATAAACGGTTCCTCGAACTAGCCCGTTTCGCACCAGAATTGGTCCCTACCGAGATAACAAAGATAGAAAGATTAATATCGGGCCTCAACTTCGAAGCCCGGAAGGCACTAATAGTAAGCGGACCCCGGACCCTCAATGAGGCCTACTCCAGTGCCGCCAACCTCTATCGAATCCAACTACTACAACATGGGGTCCAGGAACAGATTCCTAAGAGAAACACGGGAGGTGGAGCGCCACCCGTAAAAAGAACAAGAAACGACGCTAACACAAGGCCAGGTAACCCGGCCGGCCAAGGGCCGCCTATAAGGAACAACGAATCTAATACGAGGCCCTCCCTTTGCCAGAAATGTAACAAAGACCTCAAAGGCAAGGACTGCAGGGGAAACCCCTGGCAATGTTTCAACTGCCGAGGGGAAGGCCACAGGTCCTTCCACTGCACTCAACCCCCAAACTCGGGCCCTACAGTCATGGGCCAGCACAGAGGCTTGAACAATCAAGGAAATTACGGTGCTCCCGGAAAAGTGTTCGTCATGAGCCGCACTCAGGCCAAACTTGAAAACAAAGACAACTTCGACGAAGAAAACGTGGCCCCACGAGACGAAGACCCCACAAACCAATCAGGAGAAAACCAAGAAGACGAATTCTGTTTAGGCTAATTAGTGAACCCCCTGTAATCACCCACGTAGTAAAATTACTTGTTTAGTTTAGCTACTTCGGAATTATTATAAATGAAATCAAAATAAATTAGCATAAAGGACAAGACAATCCCGACAGACAAAAATCCAAAGGGGTGCCAAACAAAGAAAACTAATGTTACCAATGGGGATTGAACTCTAAACCCTCCACTTAAACAACTATATCCCTAACCACTAACCCATGAATGTTTCTTAAAACCTCAAGGGAACACTCCCTTCTTAAACCCCTCCAAATCCCTAAAACCCACAAAATCCCCAAATCAAAAACCCTTCTTCCTCCTCTTCACACACACTTCCTCTCTCTCCCCCTCTCTCCCCCTCTCCACGCCGCCGTCAACCACCCAAACCAACACCACAACCCACCCCACGAAGCGAATGATCACCAACAGCCATCGCCCACCGCCCGGTCGGACTACTACCCCGTGCCCTGCCGTCGCCGCCCTGGAAGCCGCCCGGCCGCACCCCGCTGCCACACAGCACCCGCCGCACGCCCAGCCTCTCCTCACTGCCAGTGCCACCTACTCCGCCCAGGCCGACGCTCCCCCGCCATTGACTCCGGAACGACATACCACGCCGCCCCTTCGACACGGCCTCGTCACCAGAAATCCCTCGCCGGAATCTCGCCGGAAAACACCACCAAGAAAAACGTCACCACCTAGAGAAATCCCAAAATGCCGAAGAAGCCCGTTGGTATCCGAATCCCAGAATGGAACGGCACTGATTACACGGTGATCGGAGGTAAAGACCTCGAACCCGACCAATTCTCTCCGGAGTTGGTCGATATGCTTAAATTTCAAGGGCTCCTGGATACGTATCTCACAATCAAAGGGGATACGTACCCCGAGTTGGTGAAAGAATTCTATCACCACTTGGTAGCCGTAAAACGGGGTGACAAGTTGGAAATCACCGCCAAAGTCCGAGGCAAGGAGATAGTACTCTCCGAATGCCGCTTGGCCAAACTCTTAAAATTGACCACCACGGGTGTGTCGGACTATGACCGGAAGGGGTGGATCGGTACCCAAGGCACGAGATATAAGGATTACCTCGGGTACCTACTAGGGAAGGAGGAAGGCTTCACCTTGGCCACCCGACCAAACAGGAAATGGCTAACCGCGGAGCAAAAGATACTAGTCATGATTGTAACTGATAGCTTGTTGCCTACAAACAACAAGAGCAAAGATGTGGGAAGCCTAGAGTGCACCTTCGCCTACTTCCTAAAACACAAAATCAAGTTCAACCTACCGGCCCTTATGCTGAAACACATGGAGTTTTGCAAAACTAACAACCGGCTTAATCTACCTTACGGGATGATCCTAAATTGGATCATGGAGAAAAAGGGAGTGGACCTAAGCCACACGGAGATCAAACCAGTAAGCGGTATGGTCTTCAATGCCCAGAACCTCCGCCGCAACGACATCTACCACACCAGAGAGGGACAATACATCACCCTTGAGGAGGTTTGTCTAAAACCCGAAGAAGAACAAAGAGAATTGGTGGACCAACTAGACATCTCCAACAAGAAGCTAAGGCGGGCAATGCAAGAGTGTGGAGGACAAGGGGAACAGGAGGAACGAGAGGAGGACAACGAGCCTAACCCACCAGCACCCACACAGGAAAAGGAAAATCCGGAAGAACAAGATAGAGAGTCCATCAACGAGTGCATCCTCGCGCAGCTCACCCGGCAAAACCAAATCATGGATGAAGGGTTCTCATCCCTAATCCACACGAAGCGCGCATTACATCAAAGGGTGGCAACAATCGAGGCCATGTTGGGCACACGCGGGGCATCTAGCTCGGGAGCAGGAAACCAAGGTAGATCCAAAACCCTTCCGAACACCACCAAACCAAAGTTCCACTCTACCCCAGAAACAACGACACGTGGAGCCACATTTCCTAACCAGGGGGCCAAAACACGTGACGTCTCGGGGTGAAAGAATGGATCCACGCGCTGGCTTCGGGGACGAAGCCTGTAACACCCCGTGTTACGACCCCTAAAACCAATTAATCATTTAACCAATTACCCAAAAGAAAGAATTAAATCACAATAATTAATTAGGAGAGGCCCACCATAGTCCATGGGCCCTTACCCCTAAACCCAATCCTTAGTCCTAAAAGGAATAGAGTTAGCAAACCTATAGTAATTAGGCCCTAAGTAAGACTCTTAGATATATAAATAGGGAACATAAGGAGGCACCTAGAACTCCCACCACAATAATCTCTCACCACACCAAGAATTCCAAGAATTCCCCTAGGAGAAATCAAGAAAGAAGAAAGCTTAAAGAAAGACCCTTCATAGCCAAGGAATTAATTAAGGCTAAGAGGTAACCCATGTCTCAACAAAACCTATTTTCATAGCTATGATTCCCCTCTTAGGATTTCCCCCATATTCTCGTGTGTTGATGATTCGTTATAATGATCTTGATAAATGGGTGTTATGATTCCATGGGTAATCTTGATGATAAGAGGTTCTTGATAATAATGTGGTGTTCTTGGTGTTCTTGATGATTATATGATGTTCTTGATGTTCATATGATATTCCTACCGAATCTTGATATTAGAAGATGAATTGTGTTCTTGTTGATTTAAAAATAATTAGAACCCTAGGTTATATCGTGGAATTCGTATGGTATTATTCTTGGTAGATTAGGTGGGAATTTGTATGCTTGGGTGTTGATTATGTTTAGAAAAGCATGATAGGTTATGTGCCATATGTTTCTTGATTTTGATCCGTTAATTGTCTATGTGTGTTATCAATCGCGTTTGAAAGTTTTTAAGCATAGTTCCGGGTTCCATGGTGGTTCCCGGTGCGTTTAATTGTGAAGAAGAGTCAGTGGGGGGTAGGTGGGGGTAGGGGACCCGCCACCTACCCGCGGCTAAAAGTGGCATCGACGGCAGCGGGCAGCCGGCAGGCGGGCAGCTGCCTGCCGGGCACCCGCTGCCCGGAATAGTTGCCGCCGGCGGGTGAACCCTCACCCACCGGCTACCCGCTGGTTTGCACCCCAATTCGGGATTTTGGCTTCCCCGTTTGATGTTCCCCCGACCCCCGTGGTGTCCTAACGGACCCCTCCCATCGTGC
Organism: Ipomoea nil; assembly: GCF_001879475.1. Classification (NCBI taxonomy): domain Eukaryota; kingdom Viridiplantae; phylum Streptophyta; class Magnoliopsida; order Solanales; family Convolvulaceae; genus Ipomoea; species Ipomoea nil. Next base: position 247,325 of record NW_017617410.1, read on the forward strand.
CTATGTCTAGTTTGATGTTCGGATACCGTTCGTAAGTTAAAAGAGTCTTGTATATTGCATGCTAGTTGGATTGGTATTCCGTTGGCCTAGGTGTAAGGAGTATGAACCCCTTAGGACGATTCTTAGTTGTGGATGACCATGCATAGGTTTCGTTATACGATTTATTCCCCTTCCCAGTGTGCTAATATGGGCTGCTTGTACTTGCTATGTGTTACGTGTGCATGTTACCCCAATTTGGTTGCGATCAAATTGGTTATACGGGCAGTTGGATGGGTTGAGAACCATACTAACTGTTAACCAGGCCGGTTAAGATCGGTCAGGTATATAAATATTATATAGGGCTGCGGTCCACTATACGGGCAGTTGAATGGGTTGAGAACCATCCCAACTGTTAACCAGGCCGGTTAAGATCGGTCAGGTATATAAATATTATATAGGGCTGCGGTCCACTATACGGGCAGTTGAATGGGTTGAGAACCATCCCAACTGTTAACCAGGCCGGTTAAGATCGGTCAGGTATATAAATATTATATAGGGCTGCGGTCCACCGTTCTACATGAGCTGCGGTTCATATTTCCTGGCTGCGGTCAGATGATATACTCTTGGGCTGCGGTCCCCCCCTTCCCAGTGTGCTAATATGGGCTGCTTGTACTTGCTATGTGTTACGTGTGCATGTTAACCCAATTTGGTTGCGATCAAATTGGTTATACGGGCAGTTGGATGGGTTGAGAACCATACTAACTGTTAACCATGCCGGTTAAGATCGGTCGGGTATATAAATATTATATAGGGTTGCGGTCCACTATACGGGCAGTTGAATGGGTTGAGAACCATCCCAACTGTTAACCAGGCCGGTTAAGATCGGTCAGGTATATAAATATTATATAGGGCTGCGGTCTACTATACGGGCAGTTGAATGGGTTGAGAACCATCCCAACTGTTAACCAGGCAGGTTAAGATCGGTCAGGTATATAAATATTATATAGGGCTGCGGTCCACCGTTCTACATGAGCTGCGGTTCATATTTCCTGGCTGCAGTCAGATGACATACTCTTGGGCTGCGGTCCACTGTTTGGTTGCGATCAAACTATGATGAGTTGCGGTTCATCGGTCGGTTGCGATCGACCCCTCCGTATTGTGACACGGGGCAGGGTGCTGCGGGGCCGTGTCAGAGCTATATGCGCTGACCCTCATGTATGGGCATGCGATTGGTCCTGTGGCGCCAACAAAGTGTGCTATATGATGAGATGAGAAGGATTGATGTTGTGACTGTTATGGAAACGTGACCATAGGATTCTTGCTAGTAAACTATACATGTTTAATTGTGATTATTGGTTGTGTTTATCTATAACTGTGCCCTATGTCGAGAATTGTATATACTTGGTTATGTCTGTGGATTGTGTGTACCCCTATTTGTCGAGTCGGTTCCCTGATTTGAAAGCTAGAGTCTCTTAGGATATATCTTCATGCTTCGAAATGACTTTTCGTATATCTATGTATATATCTATATGTATTGTATTTCAACGCGTTGGAGTGGGTTACCAGCATCTCTCGCTGAATAGATATATTTGGCTTTCAGGCACGGACGAGTAGATCACTGGAGCGCGCTAGAGGTCGGGGCGTAGATTAGATAGTTTTCCCTTTCGGCCTGCGTGCCATGATTTGTATTGATACTGATTGAGATTGTTAGAACTTAGCCTGTGCACCTGAGTTCTCTAGCTCAGGTGTGGCATAACACCCCGTGTCCTTATAAACGTATTTTGGGATTTATGACTATTTACCTCTATTGTATTGTCTTTAAAAGTTTTAAAAATCCCGGGGTGTTACAAAGCCTCTTGTAAAGGGGGGAGGGTGTAACACCCCGTGTTACGGCCTCTAGCCCAAACTAATTATTTAATTACTTACCCTAAAAAAAGAGAATTAAAATCCATTAATTAACTAAGACGGGTCCACCATAGACCATGGACCTTTATCCCTAAACCAAACCCTTAGTCCTATAAGAAATAGAATTAGCAAACTCATATCATTCAGACCCTAATTAGGACTCTTAGACTTATAAATAGGGACATAGGAGGCACCTAGAATTCACACCACAATAGATATCGCCACACAAGAATTGCCAAGAATTCTCTTATCACCAACGTAGGAGAAATCAAGAAGAAGAGATCTTAGAGAAAGAACCTTAATAGCCAAGGAACCTAATTAAGGCTAAGAGGTAACCCATGTCTCAACAAAACCTATTTTCTTTGCTATAATCTTCTTCTTTGGCTCCTTCTCTATGCTTGTGTCTTGATAAATCTTTTATGATGATGATGATATGATCTTGATAATTGATGAGATGATCTTATGTGTTGATCTTGATAATCTTGATGATTAAAGAGGATCTTGATAATTGTGTGATGTTCTTGATAAATCTTAATGTTCTTGATTTTAAAGATAAACAATGATTTTGATGATTTGAATATGATTAGAGCCCTAGGTTAAATTGGGGATATCGTATTGTGATATTCTTGATATAATTGGGTTGGAAATCGCATGTTCGGGTGTTATTTATGTTTAGAAGTCATGTTAGGATATGTTCAATATGATTCTTGGTTTTGATCCATTATTTGACAACGTGGTGTCGTCATGTGTGTTTAAAAGTGTCTAAACATGGTTTCGGGTTCCACGAAAGATCCCGGGGCTAAAATATTGAAAAAGAGTCAGTGGGGGGTAGGTGGGGGTAGGGGGACCCGCCACCTACCCGCTGCCCAAATTAGCGTCACCGGCAGCGGGCAGACGCCTGCCCGCCGGGCACCCGCTGGATTTTTCCCTACTTCGGGATGTTGGCTTCCCGTTTGATGTTCCCCGACCCTCGTGGTGTCCCGTCGGACTCCGTTTATCGTGCCTATGTCTAGTTTGATGTTTCGGGTACCGTTCGTAGGATAAAAGAGTCTTGTGTATTGCATGCTAGTTGAATTGGTACCCCGTTGACCTAGGTGAAAGATGCATGAACCCTTAGGATTATTCCTAGTATGTGGATGACCACGCATAGGTTTCTTTATACGTTTTCTCCCCTCTCCCAATGTGTTTATGTGAATTGCATGTGTTTGTTACGTGTTATATGTGCATGACTCCCCAATATTGGCTACGGTCAAATTTGTTTTACATGGGCTACAGTCCACCGATTGAGCTCGTCAACGGTGTGTAGGGCTGCAGTCTACAAAGAGGGCCACGGTCCACTGATTGAGCTTGTCAACGGTGTGTAGGGCCGTGGTTTGCCGCTGAGCTCGTCAGCGGTCTTACAGGGGCTGTGGTCCACCGATTGAGCTCGTCAACGGTGTGTAGGGCCGCAGTCCACAAAGAGGATCACAGTCCACCTATTGAGCTCGTTAACGGTTTAATGTGCTACGGTTCATCGGTTGGCTACGGTCAATCCCTTCATGCTGCGGTATGAAGCAGGGTGCTGTGGGGCCGTGTTAGCACTATATGCGCTAACCCTCATGTATGGGAATGCGATTAGTCCTGTGGCGCCACCAAAGTGTGCTTATATGATAAAGATGATTGACTGAAAGATGACGTGAATGACGTGAAATTAACCTGTGACCTTAAGATGCATAATGATATCTCTATATGCTTGATTATAACTATTTAATGTTCTTATCCCTATCTGTTGAGTCTGTTCTCGGTTTTAAAGCTAAAGTCTCCTAAGTATATATCTTCCTGCTTCAAAATGGTTTTCCTATATATATCTATATACATATATATACCTATATCGTATTTTAACACGTTGGAGTGGGTTACCAGCATTATTCGCTGAACAGATATATTTGGCTTTCAGGCACAGATGATTAGCCACCGGAGCGTGCTAGAGGATCCCGGCTTAGATAGTTAGTCTTTCCTTTCGGCCTGCGTGCCTTAATGATGTAATGACGTTGTTTGAGGATAATTAGTTAATGTAGCCTGTGCATCTGAGTTCTCCAACTCAGATGTAGCATAACACCCCAGACCCTTATGTTCAGAATGCTCTATTTGGAATTAATTAATGGAATTGCTTTCATATTGTAAGATTGAAACGTTTTAAAAATTTTGGGGTGTTACAATACATGTCAAATTTGATGAGCAAGTTGAGAAGATCCAGGTTGATACCGAAACATCCAACGCAAGAAATCCAAGCACTCAGGCGAACTTAACAAATGAAGAAGAAGATTCAGATCATGAAGATCATCTTCCATCTTACACGAGATATCAATCAAGATCTACATAACCCGAAGCAAGAGTTTAAGATGATTTAGTCCCACAAAATGTGGATCCTAATGTTCAACCTACTTCTGAACCTATGATATATGTTGAGCTACCTTATATCCCTGAAATGGATACTCAAAATCAACAAACATCTTTTGAACCTGATTTGAGATGGCTAAGAGACCATCCACCTGATCAAGTTATCGGAAATATTCAAGAAGGAGTGAGAACTCGCGCTTCTATACATGAAAATATGATGGCGTGTTTTCTATCTCAAATGGAGCCTAAATCTATCGAAGATGCTTTAAATGATCCAGACTGGGTCATAGCTATGCAAGAAGAACTCCATCAATTTGAGCGAAGACATTGGGAACTTGTTCCTAGGCCTACTCATCAAAATGTTATTGGAACCAAATGGGTGTTCAGGAACAAAATGAGTGAAGATGGCCTAATTGTTAGGAACAAAGCTCGGCTTGTAGCTAAAGGTTATTGCCAAGAAGAAGGCATTGATTTTGATGAAACCTTTGCCCCCGTTGCTAGGCTTGAAGCAATAAGAATGTTTTTAGCCTATGCAGCTTATAAAGACTTCAAAGTATACCAGATGGACGTGAAAAGTGCGTTCTTGAATGGTCTTCTAGAAGAAGAAGTCTATGTGGAACAACCACCTGGTTTCGCCATAGATTGTGAGAATGAAAAAGTATATCATCTAAAGAAAGCTCTATATGGGCTGAAACAAGCTCCACTAGCTTGGTATGACACTCTATCATACATTCTTATAAATTGTGGATTCACGAAAGGAGCTGTTGATAAAACACTCTTTCGTATCAAAAATGATGATCATGTGTTGCTTGTACAAATATATGTTGACGATATCATTTTTGGATGTACGAATCCTGACCTATGTGAAAAATTCTCCAATCTCATGCAAGGGAAATTTGAAATGAGCATGATGGGAGAACTAAACTATTTTCTTGGATTGCAAGTTAAACAGTGTCCTGATGGGATATTCATCAATCAAGCCAAATATAAGAAAGACTTGATCCAAAAGTTTGGGATTGATGGAAAGTCATCAGTTAAAATTCCTATGAGCACATCGTTACGAATGGAAATTGACAACGAAGGAAAGGATGTGGATCAAACGAAATTTCGTGGAATAATTGGATCCCTTCTTTACCTAACAGCAAGTAGACCTGACATTTCTTTTGCTGTCGGGGTAGGCGCAATATTTCAGTCAAAACCGAAAGAAAGCCATTTGAGTGCTGCCAAAAAGATCCTAAGATATCTCAAGGGAACAAAAAGTGTAGGAATTTGGTACCCGAAAGGAGGATCTTTTGATCTTATTGGATACTTAGATGCTGATTTTGCTGGTTGCAAGATTGACCGAAAAAAGTACCTCAGGAACCTGCCAGTTCCTAGGGGGAAGACTTCTATCATGGTTCAGCAAGAAACAAAACTCTATTGCAATTAGCACAGCTGAAGCCGAATACATTGCGGCTGGTAGCTGTTGTGCTCAGATTCTTTGGATGACACATCAATTGAGAGATTATGGTGTGAAAACACGAGAAGTGTGCATAAAATGTGACAACACAAGTGCTATAGCTATCACACATAATCCGGTTCTACATTCTCGAACAAAACATATCGACATCAAGTATCACTTTATTCGTGATCACGTTGAAAAGAAGGACATTTCTCTTGAATATGTCAATAAAGACGATCAACTTGCTGATATACTCACCAAACCACTATGTGAAAGTAGGTTTGCTACCTTACGACATGAAATCGGAATGATTGAAATGATCTAGCATACAGGCTTTACGTGTGGAATCTATCTGCAAGATTCTTGAAAGATTCCATAAAGAAGATTTGGTACATGGAAATATCTTCACGCAATCAACTACCTTTTTACTACTATAAAGAGGTCCCCTTTCCCAGGAGAAAAATTCACACTAACCCACTAACATATTTTCTGGTGTTTTAGTAATTTTGATTGCAGAAATAAATCAAGACAAAGGAAAAGGGAAAATGGATGAAGCTGAGAGGCGTGCTGCTAGGAGAGATCGATACCTAAAGGAAGGAGAGTTGACGAATGCAACTGTCATTAAGATAAGAGAAGATCGTGACACAGTAAACATCACTTACTCTCTATCGAATACAGCAAGCAGAAAGGAAGGAGAAAACATAGATAAAATCATCGCAGAATCTCAGGCAAAAAGAGAATATCTTTTGGTACAAGCTCGAAGAATGGCAAACGAGAGGATTAAGGTTCTCAAAAATGCTTGTGGCAATTCATCCCAAGAGTCCTCACCCACCTTTCATTGGTACCCGATTTCTGAAGTTCCTTAGAAAATGGAAGACTTTTCTCTTGTTCAGACTTAGCCAACATCAGAAAGTGGTTCACATGAGCCCACCCTCTCTCTTGAGGAATTGGTCGAATATGCAAATATTGCTCGTGTACCCGAAAGGATTGATGAAATTTCTCATCTGGAACTCCACATGCCTTACTTATTTCTCTAAGCAAATATTTGTAGTTATTTCTCTTGTAAGCTGTTGTCGTCTGGGAACTTTCAATAAATATCTTTACTTCTGGTCACTATTCTCTTATGAGTTCTTTGACCAAGACCTAAAATTGCTGCACATTTGCAAATCTAGTCAAGGGTCGAATTAAATTCTGAAACGACACCTTATTAATTATTTAAACCAGAACTTGAGAGTTATGAGGAATTTTATGGTCTTAAATGCTGTAGCCTCAGTCAGTTACGATTATCACGTGAATTCAATTTCTCTAATATTGACGTAACACAAGATTCTTGTATCACCATTCTATGTAAGACACGTCAATCGTGACTAAGTTTGGAATATATTAAGCCTTCATCAAAGAAATCAATGCTACGTTGAGAATGGGTGAATGCATTGAATGGCTATCCCAAATCTTGATTATAAAAGGAGACAATCGTAGATGGATTATCCTCACCTCAAATCTCAATTGCAATGCCTCCTCGTAAACCCATCACCAGAGATGCAACTAGGAGACTCAAGGAAAGGGCTCGTCTAGTCCGGGAAGAACAAGGTGACTTGTACCCAGGAAACAACCTGCGAGCACCACTGGACGTTTCATCTGATTCTGAACCACCCACAAACTATGATGGGTTCATTACATATGAATCTGATGAAAACTCCCCATGAGCTATTATTGAAGAAGCACCTCCTTCCATTGAAGAAAGAGGATTTTTATCTGAAGAGGCTTGGAACAATCCAAATTTTGACAAAGATCTTCGTACTTACCTCAGTATGCATAACGGCTGACCTATTTGTGGATATATGAAGGAAGTCTCATATGATGAACCAAGATCTTCTGTTGCCTCATTTCGTCCTGACTATTCTGCATCGAAAAAGAAAGCAAGAAAGGATAAGGGAGAATCCAGCAAGACGAAGAAGGGAAAAGAGAAAAAGTACTTTCCCTTTCGGTTATTTTGAGATGTAATGACTTATCTTCTAAATAACTGTTCTCTCGTCTTGAAATAAAATAAAAGTTGGTATTTTGTGTTTTCCTGAAAAGAGCTCCAGTCTTTTGCTAAAAGAGAGATAAATCTTTATTTGATTTATTTTATCTATTGGGTATATTCTGTCACATCTATCTCATTTCGTCAGGAATCTCTTCAGAAGCCTTGGAAATCATGAATATCTTTTAAGATCTTGATTCCATTCAGTGTTAAGTCTTTCAAAATTGGGATATGTGTCATACCTCGAAACGCTCAAATGGACGACCATTTTCACCTATAAATAGGCATGCATTGCCACGGTATGCTCATTCTATCATCTGAAGAAATGGATAAAGGAAAGAAACACCTATCTTCTTCAGTAGCTTTACCAAAGGGAGAAATGAAAGAGGTTCAAGAAAAGTTCAAATCCCTCAGCTTATCATATGAGCAAGGAAATTTCTCCCAAGGTTCTATAACCCCCCCCCCCCCCTTTACTAAGAAGCTCCCCTCTGCTCTCCTACAAAGAAATCCACCTCCACTTGCCCCATCTCCTCTCACTCTCCATAACTCTATGTATGATCCAAACTACATCATTTGGGTGAGAGATCTAAATCCTAGCGACACTGAAGTCAAAGACCTTGTTTCGGAGGATGAGATTGATCCCGAGCTCACTGATATCATTGCGTACGAACTCTTTCGGAAGGACTATTTTGAGAAGAAGGACCGAGAGATTGAAGATGCACATCTCAAGAAAAAGGCAAAAAGAAACTGAAGATGCAGTTGTTAAATGTGTTGTATTACTATAGGTCGAGAGATGTTTGTGATATCTACCAAGCTAAGTTCCTTATTATTATAAAACATCTCCTTGTTTCGTATGTTCCTTATATCTTATCAACATGCTTATTAACACGAAACATCAGCACACCTATTCACGAAACTTTATTTGTTTGGTGAAAATACGAGAATCTTTATTTGATTATCGCAAAGGATTCAAATGTCATCGGAAATCAAATGAACTGACGGTTATTTGGAAATGAAGAGTTTCATCCCTAACCATTCGATGAAGGTGGTAGGAGAGATCATGTGGCCACAAAAATCGGCCCACTACCCCATGATCCTCACTGCCAATGTCAGTCGATCTGACAGGCATTAAATGAGGATGTTTGCACTCAAGTATTTTTCTCTACCCTATTTAATTGGGAATGATCAATTTTGATATGATACTGGCCTTATCAGTAACCCATACCATATAAGTTTACCTTATTTGGAGTATTGCAAAAGTCATCCATATTCAAATTCGAATACAAGTCCGGTTTACCCAGTTGAAAAACTTGACCCGTAGAAACTCTCCTCCTTTTTAACCTAAACCACCACACCTATTTCACTTTTTCTTCCATCTTCTAAACTTAAAACCCTCTCTCTTATCAAAAACTCCCCTCTTCAAACCAAGAAATTCATCTTTTCTCATAAGCTATGGCCAAGAAATCCAAGGTGACGGTTTCGGATGCAGAACCAGAATCGGCTAAAGTAGAAGTGTTGCCAAACTTTCCAACCTCCGACGTGAACTTCATTCAGTCCAGAGTTCATTTTGTTGTTGGCGGATGTATGTGGGATGCTCATGGATTTCTCCAATATGTTCTTGACAAATCCTTTGGAGAAAAGATCATCCATTTACTGCAGGACAGTGGGTTGTATGGCTTTGTGACTCACCTCTACACGTTTTGGTTTCCGGTGGATGTTACTCAGTTCTATCTGAATGCCAAAGTGTTCGACGATGGTTCACTGATCTCTTCTGAAGTCAATGGCACTTCCATATCTCTAAACTATGAAGATGTGAAGAAAGCTTTCAGTTTTCCAGATCGTGATAAGTCGTACCACTCAGATTTTTCTGGATACTACTACGATTAAAATGAGTTTTATGGAAGCATAAAAAACAAGCAAGGACCAACTGAAATCACATGGCCCTTGAAGAAAAAGTGGTTTCGACTTGATTATGAATTTGCAGTTGACATCTTCAACAAAGTCGTAGAACACAAGACGTCTGGAACAGATGATGTGACGAAAGATAAGCTGAAGATGTTCCATGCCTTTCTTCACAATTATAAAGTGGATTGGTCGAAAGTTGTATTCAACCAGCTTCGTCACATCATCACTTTTGGAAGATCATCACCAGGAGATATGCCAAAGAAGATTGGTTTCGGTTTTCTCGTTAGTCATCCTCTAGCTAAGAAGATGGTTCCTCTTCATGAAGGCATTCTCCCTAGACCAAAGGCCTGTCACATGAAGTCGAAACTTTCTGGTTATGACAAGCAGAAGGCACTGGAGTTGGGATTACCTTTGGACTCAGTAAAGTCGAAAAGAAAGTCCAAGAAGACCAAAGAATCTGATGATGATCAGCCCAAGCCCAAAAGACGAAAGAAGGAGAAAGCACCTCCCACATCAGATACCAAAGGCTCATCTGAAGCTCAGCCTCTAGCAATGCCATCGGAACCGAATCCTTTGACTATTGACAAGAAAGATGATGCCCCTCAAAATGTTACCTCTTTATCTCCACGAAAGATTCCTCAGGTTTCAAGTACAACAGCAGAACCTGTAATCGTTGAAGATTCGTCTGAAGACGAAGTTGCTACTCAACCCATCCTTGCACAACCAAAGGAAGGTCACTTCAGACCAACAATTGCGAAAGCCAACGAGATAATGACCAGATTAGCTCCTCCTCCTTAGTCCAATTTAAAAGAAAAGCTGAGAAAGAAATCTGCCACCACTCAGGGGGAAGAAAGTTCCAAGCGAAAGGATGTTTCTCGCAAGTCTTCGAAGAAAAGGAAGACCACATCTGATAGTACCGAAGGTTCAGCACAAAGCTCCTTGCCACAAGAACCTGTCTCGATAGAGCAGATCAACCCGAGTCTGACACAAGAACCTGATGAGATAGAAAAGGATAGTTGCAAACTTCCACCTTCATCTGATCACTTAAGTCTCCCACAAGAACTTGGCTTGCCAGAAGAGACGAGAGAAGTGACCATCGATCATATCGTTGTCTCAACACATGCCACCGAAACTTCCCTTACACAAGAACCTACTCCAGCAGAGCAGATCATCCCGATTCTGACACAAGAACCTGCTGTGGTAGAGAAAGACGAAAGCTTGCCACACTCTTCGAACCACTTAAATCTCCCACAAGAACCTGGTTTGCCAGGAGAGACGATAGAAGTGGTTACTGAACCCGAAACTGATCCAAATCCTCCCCCATCACGAGATTAACTGCTTCAACTCTCAATTGAAAGTGATTACCAGAGAGTTTTGAAATGGCAAAAGTGGCGAACTTCACCTCTCAGATTATTTCTCGAAAATTTCGATGAAATGAAGGATGAAGAAGATTTCGCTCTCGAGTGGCTTGGATGCAAAACATTTATGAAGCAACAAGGCATGAGACCATAAACCGAGCTTACTCATACAAGCTGACCAACCGAAGTCTGGCAAAAGGAAAAGCCCCTATTTGCCTTGAAATGAAGAAACCATCTCTCGATCCTGCCTTTGAAGAAGAGATGAAGGAATTAAGAGCCACTCTTTTGTTATCAAAAATCAAAACTGAATTAGAGAAGCTCCATCAAAATGAACCAGCTTGCAATGTCAGCGGATCCAAGGACGAGAATGGGAATGCAATTGAAGACGATGCTGCAATTGAGGAAGATGTTGAAAATGAAGAAGCTCCAGCAGATGAAGAAAGAATCAATGAAGACGAAGGTATCAATGAGGTTGAACCTGCTACAAATGAACATTCTGATGAAGAAGACAACGCAGATAGAGATGGTGATGAAGAAAACAATGATGACGAAGATGAAGAGAATGATGATAAGGAAGACAATGATAGTGATGAGGATAATGATGATAATGATGATGATTCGGATGATGATGATGATGATTCGAACTATGATAGTGAATCTCCTATCATAGGCAACACCAAAATCGTACCCGACAGATCCCCCACACCTCACTCATCTCCTCACGAAGAAACCCCTCCTCGTGATCCTTCCCCTTCAGCACCTCTACCTACAGATAGTCGAAATGCTGCAAGACCAGCTAGTGATGGCAAAATGGAAGCATCACCACCAACAACAAGTCTATTAAATCCGAAATCACCTCGTGATGGCAAAATGGATGCATCACCAAGTGAGGATCAATTCATTCTTGAGCAACAAAATGTTTTTCGTGAACCTAAGAGCATCCACCTCGAACCAGGCCTTCGTGTCGAATCTCTGGATCCGGAAAACATCATGCACCATCTACTAACCACAATCCGCCAAGTCGAGCTTCTGCATCAACAGTATTCGTTTCACCGAAAGCAAGATAGTCAAACTCTGGAAGATCTGTCCACCAAGATGACACAAGTAATGATAGCTCTATCTTCAACTCAACAGCAACCGACATCGTCTACTATAGACTTTCATGAAAAGCAACCAACTGAACTCCACCGTCAAAATCATCTTCTTGACAAGATTGCGAAAGAGCAACATTCCCCCAAGCTTTCTCAATTTAGCCTCAAAGAGAGAGTTTACCTAGCCTGCATGAAAGTTGATTTAGCAAGTAACAACATGTTCCGAATGGGAGAATATCAGCTCCAGATTCTCGAATATGTCAAAGACGTACTTAACACAGTCAACAAGATAGACCAGCCCTCTGATTCTCCATGTGCTGATGCCAAAAAGGGGGAAAAGAAGAGAAATGACGATGATGAGGACGAGAACAGAAACAAATGTTCATCTCGCCCAGATGAATTTAGAGACAGATCTCTTGTTCAAAGAAGGAATGATGAAGGAAGAAACACGAGATCTTCACCTCCAGCATCTAAGTCTCGAGAACAGCTATCCTCAAGATCCAGACAACACTCTATCAGACCTCAACAATCTTTCGGATCCACCTCTGAGTTTGCATTTCGTGGAAAAACCTACAGAGAGAAGAAGAATCTTCGCCAAAGGCTGATGCGAGATACGAATATAACCATGGATGTAACACCCCCTAAAATAGGCTAATTAGAAACCTTAAAACATGCAGATAACACAACTAAACAACAAACACAGCGGAAGACTAAAAGATAACTGGATAAATATAAATCCAAGTCATGGGGTGTTATGCCACGTTCACCAACAAAGATGAACGCTACGGCGAAATCTGCATTGTTTACAACTATCCAACAGTCACCAAAGTCTATAACTAAAGCGGCACACAGGCCATAAAACCAACGGGAGAAGCTATGCTAACAGGCACTAGACTGCGCACTCGCCTAGACATCACCTGAAAGAACACAATAAATCATGGGACGACGCCCGGTCAGCGAATAATGCTGGTAACCCACCAATACATGTGAAATAACATACATAAGTAAGATATAAGTTGTAAAGCCATTTTCGAAACGGAATACATAAGTATATAAGTATAAAACCAAGAACAATAGTCAACACAAGACTCAACACTCTCAACAACAACACGGGAACACATCCCAAGACCACAAAGAACAACAACGACTCACAAGAAGAGTCAAGGCACGATCTATCATCACTCAATAGATCAAAACCCGACAAGCACCACGCAAAGGAATAAGACTCACCCAACGGCAACACTTGCCAAGGCAACACATGCCTTTGTGACTACACACGTCACAAGAGAAGAACTCACCACAATTGCTATACAAGCACTCGTGACATCACCCATCACGAGTTGATATGCCTTCCTTATGCCCGGTTCCAACCTTATGGCTACCCCCAACCTTATATCTTCTTCCAACCATTACCTCCAGGACCCCTGTACAACCAAGTCCAACCTTTTCCCTCCGAGGACCGTCGTCCCCATCCGCCAACGAGACCACCAATTTCATAGTACACGAGGGTACCGTACACACACACGACAACACATGACTCCCAAGAAATACGTGAACCTTACACAAAGGTCACAAACTCCATAATCACGTCACGGCCACCACGAGGACCGCTGCAATACCTTGGTGACTAGTGTCCCATTCCACTAATCGTGCAATCCAGGTAAAGCCACACACACATCACACCTCAACAGGAATCAATCAACGGATCACAACGAAGATATGAAACCATACTCAATCAAGGAATGGATCACAGTCCAACAACAACAACGATGAATAACCCAAGTTATCATCAACCAATAGGAAGGTACAAACAACACACACGCTAGCATTTAAACATCGAACTAGTATTCTTATCAAACGGGTAAACCAAACGTAGTTCCGAAGAATACACAAGACTCATCACGGTTCAACGAAACACAATGTTGAACACTTAGCACGATTCACGACACCAAAACCTACATGGAATCCTACCATATAGTTCTAGACATACGAAACATCAAGAAGACACTCAAATAGTTCCACAAAAGAACATCGGAAAGTCAAAAGACCAAATACCGGGTTAAAAGAATCACGAGGAACAAATCCCTAAACAACCAACATTACGTAGCCACGGGTGGGCCCACGGGTAGGCCTCTACCCGCGGTTCCGCTCGCGGGTACAGGCTACTCCACCATTGTACCCCGCGGGTGGGCCTCCAACCCTCCGTTCCGCCCGCGGGTACATCCCTGTACCTCAAAACAACACTTCGCGGATTTTTCATCTCCGACTCAAATTCAAGTCCAAAATATGCCAAATCTCACCAAACACAACAAAATGACTTGAATCAAAGGAAATGCCAAGCAATGGCACACAAGAACCCTAAACACAAGCTCTAGATATGCATTTTCACAAGATCATGCATCAACACTCACATTTCATAGCAAAACACATGTAGAATCCAAGAAATCACATATAGGTAAGCAAAATAGGTTTTGTAGAGCATGGGTTACCTCTTGTAGACTAAAGACTTCACTTTACACCTCAACAAGCTCCTCACAAAGCTCACTTTCCAAACCCACTTCAAGAACAAACCAAAAGATCATAAAGATCCTAGCTTTAAGAAAAGACACCTTAGATAAAACCAAAAACACAAGATGAACTTAGATCTTACCCTCCTAGATGCCCAAATATAAGAAAGGTTGAATCTTAGAAGCAACTCTTGAGGTCTTGGCAAGGTTCCAACTTGGCTTGGAAGAAAAGCTACTCACCTTTTAGAGAGAAGGTGGAGCTAGATTTTTAGAAAGTGTAGGGATAGAATGAAGATAGTCTACTAGGTTAGGTTACAATACTAACACCATGTGAAAGGTCAAGAATGCCCTTACTAACATTAGGAAGTGTAAGGAACAAGGGAACTCCTTACAAAGCTCAAGGTATAACTTTGACTTTGGGGTTGACTAGTCAATTATTAGTCCCCAAGTATTGAATTTTTAGGATTTTAGGAATTAATTCACTAATTGAAATAGGATTAATTACTTAATTAATCCGTTAATTTAATTTGGATTTCGGGGTGTCACAATGGATGCCACATGAAACTTTGTTACTTACCAGGAGTATGAAGTAGGAAGTGGAAAGTGCTTTGAATGGTGCAATCTACCGATATGGTTGAAGAACAAAGATAACTACTCTAGACAAACTTATCAAAGCCAAAGAAATGAAGAGATCAAGAAAGCAAATCAAGAGTTGTGGAACAAACAAGAAGAGGCGAGACTTGCAAGAGAACATGAATTGCTTGAACGCGAAAGAATGAAGGAAAAGATAATGGATGTAACAAAGATTATAAAAGATGCTGAACCTGGAGTCAAGTACAATGCCATTTTCAAAATTCACACAGAATCAGGAAAGAGTTACATTGAGGGAATGCATTTGTTTGAGCTCGTTTCCTGGTAGAATCATGGTATTGTCGAAGGAGAAAACATTCTTGAAGCATACAACAATTATCTGAGCTGCAACATCACTAGGAAATATGAAGACCTCGTGAAGGAAAATCCTATCCGAAAGTTTATAACCTTGATCAACCGAGATATTGACATGGATAGGATGCTCAATGAACAAAGGAAGAGAGATGACAAAGAGCGAAAGGAGGCTCAGTTACAAAAAGCGAAGCTCTTAGACATGTAAAAGTTCTTCAACTTCGCTTCCGATTATTTTGTAAGTATTTTTTATCATTATAAAAGTTACCTTTTGTCCAAATTCTCGTGTTTATATCTAAGTTAATTGTTATAATTTCTTGTAACTTTCATTATTGCTTAGAAACTGAATGTAAACTCTACTGCAAGGCTGTTTTGAAATGAAAAATCCTTTTGGGATATCAGTCAGCTTTATAGCAGAGTATAGGTTTTGGCATCATCAAAAAGGAGAAAATTGTTAGGAACATATGTACTTAGATTTTGATGATACCAATGTAATTTAGACTGTAGACCCCTAACTTTTTAATCGTTTCTTTTGATACTTTCGTCTTAGACGAAAGGTGCCATAACTCACCTTGTAATTCGTGTTAAGCTAGACAAACACACGAAACCGAGTTATGATCTTTTAGTTAGGTCTACTTGGACGAAAGAAGATCGAAAGATTGAAGAAAATTAAAGCTACATCAGTCAGAGAATACATCTCTCGGTTATGCAGCAAATGGAGAAGTACTCATCAAAGCTGCCAATTCAAACGAAAGATAAAGTCAATCTTTCGTGAAGAGGCTTTTAGTCTACAATCAGACTGCCAAGACAATTCCTCTTTACAAAATTCAAGAAGAATGTTGTTAAGTCTCAGCTGGGAAATCATCCAAGGAATAAGTTGTTCTAAGAACAAGGTGCACATCAACCAAGATGCATTAAATGTCTTGTACCTCTTTACAGAGCTAGAAGACAAAAACTTGCAGAAGTTCTTGCCACCAACGACTACATGGTACAACCGCAATAAATGCAGCACCAAATGCACCAAGCCCTCCGGGCAATACCCACTGGTCCATAGGTTTGAAATATCATCTCCCTCCAACGGATGGATATTTCTTCCCCTATAAATACCCATCTTCTCCACTGAAGAAGATGATGGTTTTTCACTCAACTGATTATATTCACGCAAAAGCTCCTTATACAAAGTTCACTCTTCCAAGCTTTTGAAAACCACTGATTCAAGGTGTGAAGTTTCAAAAAGAACCATCAGATTTCATCTTCACAATCTTGAAGAAGTCTTGCATTTTCTACACGTTGATCATCCATCATTCAACCAGCCAGTCAAGACTTCAACCTATTGGAGAAACACGTAAATCTTTTCATCCAACCCTCAGCTCTGAAGAAGATGTTGATAGAGGCGGAGTAAACTCTAGGAGTTGAAAAACCTTCCAAGTAGCTGTCTGGCTTAGAGATCAAGGAAGCTAGCTTGAAGTAGTTTGTACTAGGAGTGATAGTGCAAACCCTTTCAAAAGTTGTGGAAGAAGAGTGGAGTATGCACAGTTGGTCGAACCACTATAAAAATCTCTCGTCTCTCTCTATTTACATATCGCTTTACTTTCGTGCATTGCATATCATTACTCCTTCAAACCGAAAGTTCCTTAAGCGTAAAACAGTGCAAAGCTATACTAAAATCTACTTAACAAATCTGTTGCGTTATAACCCCAAAAGGAGTTATTTTTGTAAAAATTGAATTGAGATTCACCCCCCCCCCCCCCCTCTAGACTCTCCTTTCAACCCTACCAGGACCAACAAATTGATTGGGAAGTCAGCTAAAGATTTAAAGACTTCGAGACAAAAGGTAACAAGAAGTGTTCAGTATAAATTTACATAATCTTGAAACAAATTACTTATATATAATGTATAAAATCGATACGTTTATTATTTTACTTCCATTATCATGAAGGGTAATGCAAATGAACTCCCCCCTGAGATGCAAATGATTGTGGATAAGGAAGTCCTATTAAAGTGCAAGTGAAATCTGACCAGCGAAATAATTATCGTGGCCCTTTCACAGTAATGAAACTCAACTGTGATGCAACACTTATCTCAAAGGTCCGCGAGTCTTTGATGCAAGTCTTATCCTAGGGTCAAACTTAGGCTCTGATACCAACTATAACACCCCGAAATTTTTAAACTTTTAAAGCTTATATAATAAAGGTGAATTCTCATTAAATCCCAAAATCAAACGTAAGAGTGCGGGGTGCTATGCCACATCTGAGCTGGAGAACTCAGATGCACAGGCTAAACTAACTAAATATCCTCAAAGTAATGTCAATACATAAACATGGCACGCAGGCCGAAAGGGAAACAGACTAATCTACGCTCCGGATCTCTAGCGCGCTCCGGGGTCTACTCATCTGTGCCTGAAAGCCAAATATATCTGTTCAGTGAATGATGCTGGTAACCCACTCCAACGCGTTGAAATACATTATAGGTAGATATATATATATATATATATATATATATATATATATATATATATATATATATATATATATATATATATATATATATATATATATATATATATATATATATATATATATATATATATATACGAAAATCATTTTGAAGCAGGAAGAGATATACTTAGGGAACTCTAGCTTTAAAATCAGGGATAGACTCAGCAAGTAGGGGTAAACACATTCAATCAAGATAAACAGTTATATAAAGACAACATCATAAGGAACATGTATCTAATGTCACAGTTTACTTTCAAGTCATCCACATCATCATTCAATCATCATTTATTCGTCATTCAAGTCATCATTCAAATCATCACCATTCAAATCATTATTCAAGTCACATAAGCACACTTTGGTGGCGCCACGGGACCAATCACATGCCCCGAACATGCTGGTTAGTGCGTATAGCACTAACATGGCCCCGCAGCACCCTACCTTATACCGCAGCATGAAGGGGTTGATAGCAATCAACCGTACAAACCGCCAATAGTTTGACGGCGGATCACAGCCCTACACACCGCTGACGCACTCAGTCGGTGGACTGTGATCCTCTTATAGGGACTACGACCCTACACACCGCTGATGAGCACAGTCGGTTGATCATAGTGAATCAAACCCGACACATCGCTGAGAACCTTAGTCGGTGGGCGAAAGCCCTACACACTGCTGAGGATCTTAGTCGGTGGGCGATGTTCCTCGGAGACTACGACCCTACACACCGCTGGCCCTCAGTCGGTGGGTCGCAGCCGACCATAGCCCTACACACCGTCGATCACTCGGTCAGTGGGCTATGGCCTTCCTCAGGCTGGTGGCCCTACACACCGCTGGCGCGTCCAGTCGGTGGACCATCCGCACACGAGGCCCATGGGTTGTAGCCCAAGAAGTGAATCACTGACCGCAGCCAGGAGAATGAACCACAACTCATGTACAACCAAACAGTGGACCGCAGCCCTATATAACATTTATATACCTGACCGATCGCAACCGGTCTAGTTAAATGTTAGTATGGTTCTCAACCCATCCAACTGCCCGTATAGCCAATTTGATCGCAACCAAATTGGGGAATCATGCATCACATAACACATCGTAGCACATAATAGCACATTGAGAAGGGGGAGGTGAATAAATAAACTTACGTGTGATCATTCACATACTAAGAGTAGTCCTAAGGGGTTCATGCATTTTTCTCCTAGGCCAACGGGTTACCGATTCACTAGCACGCAATTCCTAAGACTCTTTTATCCTACGAATGGCACCCGAAACATCAAACTGGACACAAGCACGACAAACGGGGTCTGTTGGGACACCACGGGGAATGGGGAACATCAAACGAGGAATCCGAGGACCCGGGGTGGGTAACGGACCAGCGGGTAGCCGGTGGGTGGGGGTCACCCGCCGGCTGCCCGCCGGCGATGACCTTCCGGGCAGCGGGTGGCCGGCGGTCAGGCGTCTGCCCGCCGGCTGCCCGCTGCCTGGCGGTAAATCTCGGGCAGCGGGTAGGTGGCGGGTACCCCTACCCCCACCTACCCCCCCACTGACTCTTTTCATCAAATACCAATCCCGGGATCTGGGGAACCCGAAACTATGCTTAGACCCTTTTCAACGTAAATAACGACACCACGTAGGCAATTAATGGATCAAAAGCAAGAATCATATTGAACACATCTTAACATGACTTTAAACATAAATAACGCCCCGAACATGCGAATTCCCTCCCAAGTATAAACCAAGAACATCATAATACAAATTCCCAACCCAACCTAGGGCTCTAATCCCATACAAATCATCAAAATCATATTTTATCTTTATCATCAAGAATCATCAAGATTCATCAAGAATCATCACATAAATATCAAGAACCTCTTTTTAACATCAAGATCATCAAGATCACACACGAAATAATCACATCAATCAACAAGATAATATTACGAATATCATAAAGGAATTCATCAAGACACAAGCATATAGAGGGAGCCAAAGAAGGAGAATATAGCAAGGAAAATAGGTTTTGTTGAGACATGGGTTACCTCTTAGCCTTAATTAATCTTCCCTTGGCTATAAAGGTTCTTCTCTAAGATTTTCATCCGATTGATCTCCCTAGGCTTGGTGGTGGTGAATCTGCCGGGAATATTTCCATGTAATATAACTATGGGTGGTAAGGGTTTTAATTGCTTTCTAATCCCCTATTTATAGAATCAGGAATCCAAATCATAATCTGAATAATAAAGGCTTACTTTCTTTATTCCTAATAGATATATAGGTTTAGGATTCCTAATTAGAATCTGATTAGTAAAAGGTTTACTTTCTTTATTCCTAATAGGCTTAAGACTCTAGTTTAGGTAAGGGTCCACTATCCATGGTGGACCACATTAATTAATTAAAGGGAATCCTTAACCAAATTAAATCCTTTTTAATTATTATTTAGCGGAATTAATTAAATAATTAATCCGTGAATGAAGGCCGTAACACGGGGTGTAACACTCTCCCCCCCCCCCCCCCCCCCCCCCCTTACAAGAAGCTTCGTCCCCAAAGCTTAGAAATCATTACGGGGATAACGAGTCAAAACTGGTACGGTGGTTACATAGAGAAAGTGTTTTACGGGGAAGGTATATAATTATGTATCTATGTATACTGAGTTTTTGGGAATGATTGGGTTAAAAGGATAAATAGAGTGGACGATTCGGGTTTTCAAATATGCAGACAAGGTTAATTTGGGGAATAGGATCGGTGTTTTCAAAGTTGCAACTTAGGAAATAAGTTTGCCACCTTGTATGGAATCATTTGAAATAAGGAATCAAGAATGAGATTTGGGACGGTAGAGCGGGTTTTTTCAACGAAATGGTATTTGATAGACAAGGGAAGGAAGGGAGTTTGGCTAGAATAAGGTTAAGGATTCTCGTCTTCGAGCGATTATTCCTGTCTGAGGCTTGATTATGACGTAAGGACGAGTTGACGATCCTTTTTCTTTAATTTTGGCACTGCTTGACTCTAAGATTTCCGTTGATATTTTCTTTTCAGGCTAAAGCCTCATCCGTTCTTACCGATTTTTGAAGGGATTCTCGTGATGAATCCCGTGCATACTTTCCCAAAATGCTCAAAATTCTTGTCCTAGTTGGTTAGCTAAGCCAATTCTTCTAGGGTGTACTTCCAAATTCTTCCCAAAGTCTATTGGGAGTCAATAAACTTCGGGTTGACTTTCTCTCCTTATTGAATTTCATCTCTTCTTTGGTGAGTAAAACTTCATGTCCTCCCTGGAGTTCGGCTTGCTGTACCCCTTTGTGTTTACCTTTTATTAGTGAAGGCGCTTTTGCATGTTCCTCTTCTTTTTGAAGTGCAGTTGGTTACCTAACCTTGTTGCGGAATGACTCGGTGACCTTATGAGTCATCTTATTTCCTTGTTGGTCCTTTAAAAACCCTTGAGGCATTGGCACCCACGTGCTCTTTACTCTTTCCTTAGCACCACAACGGTACTCTTGATTTTTCACAACTTGTAAGGAGCCCTCTGATTACTTGAACAATGTCCATGGTTGAAGGAAGCCTAGTCCATCCTTAGCGCTTGATCTTAAGGCATTTTTTTTTAAGTCCTTAACACGAGCTCCCAATCTCGACTCCTTGATTTGTACAATCCTTCACGCCAATCATCCCTCGTCGATTGCATCGTAGAGTCCAACTACAACTCCACGTGTAATGCAATTGGTTGTGCTTTTCCGACGGTGCCTCGCGGGTCAAGGTCTTTTACCGAGGTCACCATGTTTGGTCAACCCATGATTCCTTACCCAAGACTCGCGTTCATCAATCGAGGCACACACGTGCGCTATGAATCAATTAAACGAGGAGTTAAGAAATCAACACATTGTACCAGTGGGCGCAAGGTGGGCGGTCGTCCGCCTGCCAAGCTCCTGTCAGGGTCCCGTCAAGGTCCCGTTAGGGTCCCATCAAGGTCCTGTTGGGGACCCGCGGGAAGGTGACTAGGAAGAGGGAATTCCTTTGGGAAAAATCCCAAGAATGCACAGTTTCAAGTCTCGACAAGCCCCGTGCCCATGTGAACAATAAAAGGGACTCGAATACATGGAATGACTCATCGTACAGTTTTATTGATCATTAAGCATGAGTTCTAGACGAGTCAAGACTCTCGCATGTTCGTTCCGCTCAGCAGGTCGGGTCCGGTTTCCAATTAGCAACCTCGTCACCTTCACCGGGTAGTCGGTTATAAGCCAACTTTGTCTTTTCCTTGCTTGATTATGATAAGCCTTCTTGGTTTTTCTTGGAGTTCGGCTTGTCCCCCGTTCCTTGTTCAATCCTTTGGTGACCCAATGTTAGTGATGTCTTTCTCTTCCTTGGAACGCATTTGATTGACTGTCCTTGACATCGCATGGTGTTTTGGCGATTTTGTGTGTCACATGTACTTCTTACAGTGTCTTAAAACCATCAAGGTCCTTGTTCCAAGGTAAGGCCTTTATTACAGGGAAGCTTTAGTTGTATGATACTTTCCACGCGTCTACCGCCTCTTCTTGTCATGTCAAGTCTTTTTCGACAATTCGCACTAAAGATTAAGAAAAGATGTTATTTATGTGCTACTTTACAACCTTGAATTTAATTGGCGTTTCCAGTCCTCTTTACAGGTGGTCTCCCACTTCTGTTACTCCTTCTTTCGGGTTTGTTTCTGAATTTCTCGTTGTAGAAGTTGGATTCGAAAGAGGTTGGCAGCACTGGTGTAGACTTCGTTAAGGGTTCGGGGTTTGCTTACAATTAGGGCCTCCTGGGTTTCGTAGTTTTTGGTCTGTTGCGGATTTTCTTTATCTTGGTTGTCTTTGTAGGATCTAATTCGGGTGCGAAACGAGCCAGCTGGAGGAATTGTTTGTGGTATTCCCTGACGGTGGCCATCCCTTGTATTTAGGTGGAGAAATTCCTCGTACATGGTTGCCCTTACGTGTGCGGGGTGGAATCGTTCTCATAGCCGTGCTTCTAGGCACTGCCAGTTGAACCCCCGGTTATTACCCATAACCCGAGGATTTCGTTGAAGGTTCGGATCCATTCTTCAAGGAGTGTGGGGTCCTTGACTGATTTCTTTGTTGGCGCCATGCTGCTGGTTTTCAGGGCCAATATTTATTGTAATGATGAGTCAGTGTGCTGCACCCTTACCTTGGTGTGGTAAGCGTAGGGGGAGTTCTTTAAGTTAAATGTAGGATAGAGTGAGGGGAAGTTTATGTGATGATAGGTAGGCTCACAATCTTACGCGCGTCCTAAGGTTCCCGAATCCTATGTTCCTAAATACCTAGAGTTCAAGCCTAACGTCCTAAAGTCTGGTCTTAAGAGTCTTATCCTAGGGTCAAACTTAGGCTCTGATACCAACTGTAACACCCCGAAATTTTTAAACTTTTAAAGCTTATATAATAAAGGTGAATTCTCATTAAATACCAAAATTAAACTTAAGAGTGCGGGGTGCTATGCCACATCTGAGCTGGAGAACTCAGATGCACAGGCTAAACTAACTAAATATCCTCAAAGTTGTAACACCCCGTGTTACGATCCCTAAAACCAATTAATCATTTAACTAATTACCCAAAAGAAAGAATTAAATTACACAATTAATTAGGAAAAGGCCCACCATAGTCTGTGGGCCCTCACCTCTAAACCCAACCCCTAGTCCTAAAAGGAATAGAGTTAGCAAGCCTATAGTACTTGGACCCTAAGTAAGACTCTTAGATATATAAATAGGGAACATAGGAGGCACCTAGAACTCCCACCACAATAATCTCTCACCACACCAAGAATTCCAAGAATTCCCTTAGGAGAAATCAAGAAAGAAGAAAGCTTAAAGAAAGACCCTTCATAGCCAAGGAATTAATTAAGGCTAAGAGGTAACCCATGTCTCAACAAAACCTATTTTCATAGCTATGATTCCCCTTTTAGGATTTCCCCCATATTCTTGTGTGTTGATGATTCGTTATATTGATCTTGGTAATTGGTGTTATGATTCCATGGGTGATCTTGATGATCTTAATGGTATTAAGAGGTTCTTGATGATTATATGGTGTTCTTGATGTTCTTGATGATTATATGATGTTCTTGATGTTTATGTGATATTCCTACCGAATCTTGATATTAGAAGATGAATTGTGCTCTTGTTGATTTAAAAGTAATTAGAACCCTAGGTTGTATCGTGGAACTCGTATGGTATCGTTCTTGGTATGTTGGGTGGGAATTCGTATGTTTGGGTGTTAATTATGTTTAGAAAAGCATGATAGGTTATGTGCCGTATGTTCTTGCTTTTGGATCCCTTAATTGTCTACGTATTGTTGTCAATTGCGTTTGAAAGTGTCTAAGCATGGTTTCGGGTTCCACAAAGGTTCCCGGGGCGTTATTGGTGAAAAAGAGTCAGTGGGGGGTAGGTGGGGGTAGGGGACCCGCCACCTACCCGCGGCCTAATTGAGCAACGCCGACAGCGGGCAGCCGGCGGGCGGGCAGCTGCCCGCCGGGCACCCGCTGCCCAGAATTATGCCACCGGCGGGTGAACCCTCACCCACCGGCTACCCGCTGGAAAATACCCTACCATGGGTTTCCGGCTTCCCCGTTTGATGTGCCCCCGACCCCCGTGGTGTCCCAACGGACTCCGTCTATCGTGCCTATGTCTAGTTTGATATTTCGGGTACCGTTCGTAGGTTGTATGAGTCTTATATATCGCATGCTAGTTGAATTGGTATGTGAAGGATCACGCATAGGTTTTGTTATACGTTTTCTCCCCCCTTCCCAATGTGTTAATGTGAGTTGCATGTGCTTGCTATGTGTTATGTGTGCATGATACCCCAATCCGGTTGCGATCGGATTGGTTATTCCTGAGCTGCGGTTCAGAAGCTGGCTGCGGTCAGATTTACACTCTCAGGCTGCGGTCCACCGTTTGGTTGCGATCAAACGTGTTACATGAGCTGCGGTTCATATTTCCTGGCTGCGGTCAGATGACATACTATTGGGCTGCGGTCCACTGTTTGGTTGCAATCAAACTATGATGAGCTGCGGTTCATCGGTCGGTTGCGATCGACTCCTCCGTGTTGCGATACGGGGCAGGGTGCTGCGGGGCCGTGTCAGAGCTATATGCGCTGACCCTCATGTATGGGCATGCGATTGGTCCTGTGGCGCCAACAAAGTGTGCTTATGTGATGAGTTATGGATAAAATGTTGTTATGTGTGGTTTGAGAATGTGACTATAGGATTTATGCTAGCAACTGTATATGCGTGGTTATGTGCTTGCCTCTATCTATCGTGCCTGTTCTTTATGCTGGAAAACTATATATGCTTGGTATAACTGTTGACTGTGCTTATCCCTATCTGTCGAGTCTATTCCCTGTTTTGAAAGCTAGAGTCTCTTAGGATATATCTTCATGCTTCGAAATGGTTTTTTGTATATCTATGTATATATCTATATGTATTGTATTTCAACACGTTGGAGTGGGTTACCAGCATCTCTCGCTGAACAGATATATTTGGCTTTCAGGCACAGAAGGGTAGACACTGGAGCGCGCTAGAACCGTGGAGCGTAGAAGTAGTTAGTTTCCCTTTCGGCCTGCGTGCCATGATTATGTATTTGCATCTTTGAGGATATTAGTTAGTTAGCCTGTGCACCTGAGTTCTCTAGCTCAAGGTGTGGCATAGCACCCCGTACTCTTTGTATTATGATTGACAAACATGTTGGGATTTATGATCATTTACCTTTGCTATATAGTCCTTAAAAGTTTTAAAAATTTCGGGGTGTTACAAAAGTAATGTCAATACATAATCATGGCACGCAGGCCGAAAGGAAACTAACTACTCTACGCTCAGGATCTCTAGCGCGCTCCGGGGTCTACTTATCTGTGCTTGAAAGCCAAATATATCTGTTCAGCGAATGATGCTGGTAACCCACTCCAACGCGTTAAAATACATTATAGATAGATAAATATATATATATATATATATACGAAAATCATTTTGAAGCAAGAAGATATATACTTAGGGAACTCTAGCTTTAAAATCAGGGATAGACTCACAAGTAGGGATAAGCACATTCAATCAAGATAAACAGTTATATAAAGACAACATCATAAGGAACATGTATCTAATGTCACAGTTTACTTTCAAGTCATCCACATCATCATTCAATCATCATTTATTCGTCATTCAAGTCATCATTCAAATCATCACCATTCAAATCATTATCCAAGTCACATAAGCACACTTTGGTGGCGCCACGGGACCAATCACATGCCCCGAACATGCGGGTTAGTGCATATAGCACTAACATGGCCCCGCAGCACCCTACCTCATACCGCAGCATGAAGGGGTTGATCGCAACCAACCGTACAGACCGCCAATAGTTTGACGGCGGATCACAGTCCTACACACCGCTGACGCGCTCAGTCGGTGGACTGTGATCCTCTTACAGGGACTACGACCCTACACACCGCTGATGAGCACAGACGGTGGATCGTAGTGAATCAAGCCCGACACACCACTGAGAACCTTAGTCGGTGGGCGAAAACCCTACACACCGCTAAGGATCTTAGTCGGTGGGCGATGATCCTCGGAGACTACGACCCTACACACCGCTGGCCCTCAGTCGGTGGGTCGCAGCCGACCATAGCCCTACACACCGTCGATCACTCGGTCGGTGGGCTATGGCCTTCCTCAGGCTGGTGGCCCTACACACCGCTGACGCGTCCAGTCAGTGGACCATCCGCACACGAGGCCCATGGGCTGTAGCCCAAGAAGTGAATCACTGACCGCATCCAGGAGAATGAACCACAGCTCATGTACAACCAAACAGTGGACCGCAGCCCTATATAATATTTATATACCTGACCGATCGCAACCGGCCTGGTTAACAGTTGGTATGGTTCTTAACCCATCCAACTGCCCGTATAGCCAATTTGATCGCAACCAAATTAAGGAATCATGCATCACATAACACATCGTAGCACATAATAGCACATTGGGAAGGGGGAGGTGAATAAATAAACTTACGTGTGATCATTCACATACTAAGAGTAGTCCTAAGGGGTTCATGCATTCTTCTCCTAGGCCAACGGGTTACCGATTCACTAGCATGCAATTCCTAAGACTCTTTTATCCTACGAATGGCACCCAAAACATCAAACTAGACACAAGCACGATAAACGGGGTCCGTTGGGACACTACGGGGAATGGGGAACATCAAACGAGGAAGCCGAGGACCCGGGGTGGGTAACGGACCAGCGGGTAGCCGGTGGGTGGGGGTCACCTGCCGGCGATGACCTTCCGGGCAGCAGGTGGTCGGCGGTCAGGCGTCTACCCGCCGACTGCCCGCTGCCTGGCCGTAATTCTCGGGCAGCGGGTAGGTGGCGGGTACCCCTACCCCCACCTACCCCCCACTGACTCTTTTCATCAAATACGCGTCCCGGGATCCCGGGGAACCCGAAACCATTCTAAGACCTTTTTAAACGTAAATAACGACACCACGTAGGCAATTAATGGATCAAAAGCAAGAATCATATTGAACACATCTTAACATGACTTCTAAACATAAATAATGCCCGAACATGCAAATTCCCTCCCAAGTATAAACCAAGAATATCATAATACAAATTCCCAACCCAACCTAGGGCTCTAATCCAATACAAATCATCAAAATCATATTTTATCTTTATCATCAAGAATCATTACATAAATATCAAGAACCTCTTTTTAACATCAAGATCATCAAGATCACACACGAAATCATCACATCAATCAACAAGATAATATTACGAATATCATAAAGGAATTCATCAAGACACAAGCATATAGAGGGAGCCAAAGAAGGAGAATATAGCAAGGAAAATAGGTTTTGTTGAGACATGGGTTACCTCTTAGCCTTAATTAATCCTCCCTTGGCTATAAAGGTTCTTCTCTAAGATTTTCATCCGATTGATCTCCCTAGGCTTGGTGGTGGTGAATCTCCCGGGAATATTTTCGTGTAATATAACTATGGGTGGTAAAGGTTCTAATTGCTTTCTAATCCCCTATTTATAGAATCAGGAATCCTAATCATAATCTGAATAATAAAGGCTTACTTTCTTTATTCCTAATAGATATATAGGTTTAGGATTCCTAATTAGAATCTGATTAGTAAAAGGTTGACTTTCTTTATTCCTAATAGGCTTAAGACTCTAGTTTAGTTAAGGGTCCACAATCCATGGTGGACCACATTAATTAATTAAAGGGAATCCTTAACCAAATTAAATCCCTTTTTAATTATTAATTAGCGGAATTAATTAAATAATTAATCCGGGATTGAAGGCCGTAACACGGAGTGTTACAGAAGCCCCCTCCTCCGGCGACTCGTCTTCCACTCCGGCAACTGCAACATTAATTCCAAATCCAGCGTTTCGAGCATGGGAGAAGCAAGACTAGTCCATGTTGTCGCTGCTCGTCTTATCCATGTCGGACGAGGTGTTACACCTAGCCGTTGGCCGGAGCACCGCCACGGAAGTCTGGGCATCCATCACTCAAGCGCTCGGATCATCCAGTCATGTTCGGTGTCTGAGTCTCTTGGGGAAATTTCAGATGCTCCGACAAGGCAACGCCACCACCGCCGAATACTTAGGGCGAGCGCAGCTCCTGGTGGAGTCGCTTACACAAGCTGGCCGGCCCTTGTCTCTGATGGAACAGAATTTATACGTTCTCCGCGGGTTGCGTCCGGAGCTCAAAGCCATCGCAGCTTCCCTCACTGCCTCGGGGACTCCCGTCTCTCTGTTGCACTTATCTGATTTTTTGCAAGCCCACGAGTTTATACTCGTGGATGATTATCCATCAAGCATTGAAGCCGACGTGTCTCCGACAGCCATATACGCTGCTCCAGGTCGTGGATCGCAAGGTGGCAGTGGCGGCCAGCAGTCGCAGAACAACCGTGGGCGTGGCAGTCATGGTAGTCAGGCTCGCGGTGGTCGTGGGAGTCCGAGATGTCAGATATGCAGATCTCACGGCCACACGGTCGTCTACTGCTTCAAGAGATACAGTACCCAACCTCCAGCGCAGGCTCACGTTGCCATCTCTGGTGAAGCACCGGCGTCATCCTCGGCTCTACCGTCGGACGGTTGATACCCGGACACCGGGGCCACGGCACACGCAACGCCCAACGCCGGTATGATGCAGATGTTGGATGAGTACGTTGGTCCAGACGTGCTACGGGTTGGAAATGGAGCAGGTTTGGCTATCTCACGAGTCGGTCGTACATCTCTCCCATCCGTGTCTAGACCGTTAGAATTGTCCAATATCTTGCATGTTCCGAGTCTGTCTGTTCCGCTTTTATCCGTGCATAAATTTACTTCTGAGAACAAAGTATTTTTTGAATTTCATAATGACTTTTTTTTGTGAAGGACTCCACAACCAAAGCGGTTCTACTTAAGGGTCCCACGTCAGGCGGTCTGTACAAGCTCCCTGTGTTCCGATCACATCATGCGTTCGTCAGTTCCCGGGCTAAGCCCACTGTGTGACACCGTAGACTCGGTCACCCTCATAAACAAGTATTAAATAAAGTCCTACAGCAGTGCCCGGTCACATCAAATAAATCGGAGTCACTGGAGTCATGCACGGCCTGCCATCTCGGCAAATCATCAAGATTTAAATTAGATCGGGTTCCCAACTCTAGTGAAAATGTACTAGATTTATTATTTACTGATATATGGGGCCCTTCTCCTGTAATATCTACAAATGGTTTCCGCTATTTTGTGCTATTTGTAGACGACTACTCTAGATTCTGCTGGTTTTATCCATTACGGGTAAAATCAGATATATATAAAGTGTTTGAGTCATTTCGTGTTTTGGTAGAGCGACAGTTTTCGCGCTCTATCAAGTCTATTCAGTCGGATTTAGGGGGTGAGTACCGAAAATTACACACTATATTCCAAACACTCGGTATAAACCACCGTCAGTCCTGTGCTTATACGCACGAACAAAACGGGCGGGTTGAGCGCCAGAACAGACAAATTGTCGAAACCGGTCTTGCTATACTCACCGAAGGCAAGGTCCCGCAACAACACTGGGACACGCCTTCGAAACAGCCACTTGTTTAATCAACTTCCTTCCGTCATCGGCCATAAACTTTGAAAGCCCATACACTCGTCTGTTTAAAACACCACCACCATACACATTTCTTCGTGTCTTCGGGTGCCGGTGTTACCCATATCTGCACCAGTATAACAGGCATAAGATTGAGTATCGATCGGCTCCATGCGTCTTCCTAGGTTACCCGCCCTCCTTTAGGGGATACAGATGTATTGACTTGATAAGTGGGAAAACCTATATATGTCGGCATGTTCGTTTCGACGAAAATATTTTCCCATTTGCAACAGGAACTCCAAATCAAGAGACAGCACCACCTGTCCTACCGTGGGCCGTTGGGCCGGTTGTAGTCGAGTCCGGGCCCACCTATGTACCAGCGCCTCAATCCGGGCCCGAGTCTATACCACTGGATAGTGCCCCGCCCCAACTGGCTATAGCTCATACTGCTCCGGTCCGTCGTCGTAAGGCACGAGCTCAGCCTCAAAGTCGGGACCATGTCATGCGTCTCCGACATATGACTCGAGACACAGCTGAGCCATTTTTTGCGTTAAATACAACTACTGATCCAACTTGTTACTCCCAAGCTGTGGGACACCCACATTGGCGTGAAGCCATGGATCAGGAGTTCAATGCATTGTTACACAATCACACTTGGCGATTAGTGGCGCCGGAGCCACATATGAACATCATTGGTTGCAAATGGGTGTTCGGCACAATGCGAAATGCTGATGGCTCGGTAGAGCGCTATAAAGCCCGTCTAGTCGCCAAAGGGTTCAATCAGGTGGCAGGCGAGGATTACTTTGAAACCTTCAGCCCTGTGGTCAAACCCACCACGGTTCGTATGCTTTTCTCTCTTTCCGTGTCTCACATGTGGACACTCTGCCAACTGGACGTTCACAATGCCTTTTTGAACGGCCATCTGGTAGAAACGGTGTATATGAAGCAACCTCCAGGGTATGAAGATCCAGCTACCCCTGGGCACGTCTGTCATTTACAGCGTTCCCTGTATGGTTTGAAACAGGCTCCACGAGCCTGGTTCAAAAGATTACATGATTTTTTACTATCTACAGGGTTTACAGCTTCCAAAACAGACGTCTCCCTTTTTTACTACATTGAGGGGACATCGCGGGTGTATTTACTTGTCTACGTGGATGACATTATCATGATGGATAATGCTGCGCCACTAGTGGACACTCTTCTTCAACGACTTGCCACAGCTTTCAAGATCCGTGATCTGGGCAAACCGGGGTTCTTCTTAGTGATTGAAACAGTCACGGACGGTGATAGTATAATTCTCTCCCAGCGTCGATATATGACTAACCTTCTTGGAAGGTCCGGAATGGTGGATTGCGAACCACTTTCTACGCCGGCAGCAGTCACTAAAGCGGTAACTCCCTCTGACCAGCTGCATGACAATCCCACTCAGTATCGTCGTGTGGTAGGGGCCTTACAGTATTTGACTATCACGTGGTCGGATTTATCTTATGCGGTGAATCGCTTGTGTCAATTCATGCATGCACCAACTACTGACCATTGGGCTCTCGTCAAACGGGTACTGCGCTACATCAAAGGGACATTAGACTACGGCCTCCGTCTGTCTCCGTCCACGTCTACTGCTATACACGCTTTCTCTGATTCAGATTGGGCAGGATGTCCTATTGAGAGGAAGAGCACGAGTGGTTTTGCGGTTTATCTCGGGTCTAACCTCATATCCTGGCTCTCGAAGAAACAACGCACTGTTGCACGGTCGTCCACTGAAGCCGAGTATAAAGCTCTAGCTGACGTATCCGCAGAAGTCACATGGGTCGTATCATTACTCCGTGAGCTTGGATTGCATGCAAGACAGCCGGCGACGTTGTGGTGTGATATCTCTGCGCCAATGTAGAGATTGATTACCACTTTGTCCGCGACAAGGTGGCCTCTGGAAACTTTTTTGTCAACTACGTCTCTACTACAGATCAGTTGGCAGACATCTTTACTAAACCACTTCCAGCTCCGCATTTTGCCGCTCTACGGGACAAGCTCAATGTTGTGGCTCACCAACCTTGTGCTTGAGGGGGTGTGTTAGCATTATTATTATTTGTTATGATATCTTTATATTATATGTTTGTAATTGTGTGGCTTTAGAGTAGCTGAATTAGTATAGTCTGTTACTCAGGGTTTGTTAGAGTTCTGTTTTAGATATACTTTGTATTCCTATTCTATTGGTCAATGGAATGAATCGATATCTCTAATCCTCTATATATATTAAAGAAAAATAATTCTTCCAAAAGGTTGAACCCCAACCCTAAGGGCCCCTACACTCTGACCCAAATGTGAAAACATTTATTATATTCATTTTAATTTATAAATAGATTCATGTGCCAATATATTTAGTATTACAAATAATCATCCTTAATTAAATTAAATCATCCTTAATTAAATCCAATCATCCTTAATTAAATTATTTAAATTAAATCAACCTTAATTAAATAAATCTTTAATACAAAACGTAAAATCAGCCTTAATAACAACACAGAAATGCAGAATCATCCTATTAGCCAATTATTATTACTATAATTACTATTACTATTTAGTATTTACTACAATAATAATAATAATAATAATAATAATAATAATAATAATAATAATAATAATAAAATAATAATAATAATAATAATAATAATAATAACGAATTAGCCTTTTCATTCACATAGAGAAACGCAGAATCATGCATGCATCCTCTTAGTATTAACGAATTATTATTATTATAGCCTTAATATATATATATATATATATATATATATATATATATATATATATATATATATAATATTCAACTTATTTTTAGTATATAGAATATTAATAGCTTCCATATTTTATTTCCATTAATCATTTACCATTGATAATTACAAGGCTAAAAAAAACACAATATTCGTGAGGATTTATTTGGGTGAGAATTTATTTAGTTTCTATTTATTTTTAGTGCAACATTTATTTTTAAGCCAATCAAAATCAATTACTCCGGTAGGCATATTTGTTTTCCAATAAAATGTTTATGTTTATGGGAATAATTATGGTTAGCCATTAATTACACCTTTTTCAATAAGCCTTAACTTAAGATTGAAGCTACAAAACAAAAGGGTGGCGAAGACACTAAAAACATTCCATCACAAAACAGAAAGAAGCTTTGCGATTACAGACCATGAGAAAGATTACATCTTCATGCACCATTGGGTCAAAGAGGAAACATTATCATCAAAACAAAGGTATTTCTCCTTTCAAAAACTTAAATATAGTAGAACATATTTTTTAGCTCTCATGTAGTCAATGATCTATGCCTTTTTATTAAACTGTTAGCACTAGAAACCACTAATCTTTTGGTGAAAATGGTCGCTCGTCTGTTCTCTCTTTTGTATTAACCCAATAGTCGCCTGAAATGTTAGGAAACTGTAATAAGATTTAGAAAAACTAGTATTTGTACCCGTGCGATGCACGGTCATAAATGTAAGAAGTAATACGTAAGGTCGTACAATTAAAAGTAATAGTATGAACTGTTTTTTTATTACACATTATTGAAAACTTCTTTATATACGACATTTGTAGTCGTATTTTTGGATTGTACATTTTCGTCACAAATCAACATTTTTAATCCGCTAGGATTACTAACCCTTGACACCGCTACATACAGTTGTCCGTGATTAAATACTGGCCTCTTCAAAAATAAACCGACGTTTGACAATGTTTGACCCTGGCTTTTGTTTATTGTCATGGCATATGACAACATTAGCGGAAATTGTTTTCTTTGAAACTTAAAAGGCAATCTTGGATCTGACGGTGTTAAGGACATCCTTGGTATTAAAACCTTTGTACCAGCAGTTGTTCCGGTCAATATTTGCGCTTCTAAAACATGTGTAGCCAACTTTGAAATGGTCATTCTTGTACCATTGCACAACCCCAATGAGTGATCAATATTTCTCAAGAGCATAATGGGTGATCCAACTTTTAAAGTCAATGAGTGATTTGGCACTCCAGAACATCGTAATCCATTTAAAAACTCCGGCGTGTGTAAATCCGCAAGCATGTCAACATTGGAATCCGATTTGCACACCGAATCACAGCTGAGATATGTCATTCCTTCGGCAGTATTAAATTCATTCATGTATTCATTGATGTTATCTACCACGTCCAAAGTTGGTGCCAAAATTGCACAGTCTTTTATATATTTGACATCTCGAATTCCATTACGAAACCCCTGGAATATGCTATCAACAATTGTAGAAATAGGATCCTCCACCGACTTGAGTAAGAATTTTTCTGGAATGTTGATCTCACATTCACCATCCAACGAATCACCAATTGTTCTGTCACCTATATTAGCAATCCACTTTGTAAATTCTTCAATCTCTTGAACTCCAGACTCTGATTGCAATGCCCTAAGCCGTAGATTCTTTGTAAGCCTAAATACTTTACAGCTTCTCCACAGATATGATGAATTTATACTTGCACCCACTATATCTTGCCTGGTCCCCTTTGGAATTACTGGTAAAATTTGTCTGAAGTCTTCACCTAACACAACGGTTTTCCCACCAAAAGTCATTTCAAAACTTCTTGAATTTTGAACACGCAGTAGATCTCGCATAGCTCGGTCCAAAGCTTCAAAGCAAAATTTATGCATCATTGGTGCCTCATCCCAAATGATCAACCTACTTTGCATTATCAAGTGTGCCAACGGACTGCTTTGACTGATTTGCAAGTAGAATCTTCATTAACAGCGATTGGTATTGCAAACCTCGAAGCTATGCCACTTGATGCAACATTTAAAACAATCTCACCCTTTGACCTCAAAGCGGAAGACAATGCTCTCCACAAGAAGGTTTTACCCGTACCACCATATCCATACACAAAAAATAATCCCCCAAACTCATTCACAACATCGTCCAATACGTTATCATATATTGCCTTTTGCTCTTCAGTGAGTTGGTCCACCAAACTATCATTCTCTTCCTTCATTGCATTAATGTCATATGACAATTCCTCTTGTATTAACATATTGGTTGTTCTGTCCAGAAACTGTAAATCAGGAGAGGGCATTGAAGGAAAGTCTTTCAAACTCTTTCCCATAGTTGTCAAAAGTAGTTCTATCTCCGAAAGTGCATAATTCTTTTTTTGATCCTCAAATAAAATTAAATCTGTGGTATAATTATCCAAAAAATAGTATAAGTGTGTTTATAAAACCATATTGCATAACATGAAGAAAGACATTAAAAAAATTGAATACATCCAAGTCCCGTCTGTTCTCTAATCTTGAATTGTGCATCTTCAGTCAAAGAGTTCCACGTAGCTTCCCACACCACTTCAGGTTTTGACATTGAGTTGGACATCAACAAAGTCACAAACAATCTTCTCAAATTCGCAGATGTGGCCCACTGACCTGCTTCTTCAATAGCATGAACATACTCTTTATCGTCGTCTACTAATCCTCTAGCTGAACACGCATCCCTAAAGGATTCGTACTGCACACCACTGACTGTTCTTATATCTGAAAAACTTGTAGGCCCTTGAACTTTATTCAAAAGACATCGCAAATAGAAGATCTCACCACTGACAGGCAGCACATAGAAAACTCTACCTATTGAAAACCCTCTTTTCCTTGGATGCCATTTTCTAATATCTTTTTTCCATACAAACTTCGTTGGCATTTCAGCATATGTCAGTTTCCTTGCTTCTGGGTATGTTTTATTTGCCTCAAACCATTCCAGAAACATGCTATCTAATATAGTTGGTCGACTGAGTATGTTATCAACCGGATCATCATCTGCAAAAACTACACTCTGTTGATTGGGCAAGTGAAAGCTTAACCGTTCAACTGATGGTGTTCTTAACTGTATTTCAAAACCAAATAAACGCCAAGCAGCTTCACATGGAGATATGTACCTACAATCATAATACATACTTATCTCATCAATCACTTGCGGTTCCTCTTCCTCACTATTGCTTCGGTAGAACTCTGCTGTCACCCTGTCGTGACCCTTGTTCACGTATTTGAACAGGTACTTTATTGAACGGGATTGGTTGCACCATTCCACATTAATATGACCTCTATACTTTAACAACAAATGCCTATTGTGTGGCACCACATAGCGATTATCCAAGTTAATCCCATTTCTCACCATAGAACGACCATTGTCACGTCTTCGATAAATAGGATAACCATCATCGTCAAAAGTAGAAACATTAACAAACTTTTTGGGAAAGTGTTTAGTACATTTACCCTTCACCATGCATGGAGAATTCAACCGAGCTCTACCGCAAGGACCGTGCATCATAAACTCATCCACTAATTTGAAGTATTCTGGATCTTGTATTGGATCAGGTAACTCAGCAGAAATTATGTTGTCCAAATGTATCCCATGTGATGCTCCATGTTGTTTATCTAGAAAAACAGTATATGAGCATGCGGTAGACCACGCTTTTGAAATTCGATGGTATAGATAACTATTAACATGGAAAAATGGGTTTACAGTTAGAATATAAACAACGTTATACAACAGATTGCTTACTTTAATAAGTTCATAGGCATAACCAAATAGGTAAGTACCTCCAATGACGGGTCCGAACAACTTGTTCTTCCTGCATTCAGAAATTAAAGCATCCAACTTCATCTTGAATAATCTGCATATTATGTCAGGCCGGTCTTCTGGTTTTAAATTACGATCAATTAAGAAGCATTTCACCTCAGGCCACTTTGGATTGCATGTGAATGTGATAAAGAGATCCGGGTATCCAACCCATCTACATATAGACATAGCATCCTAGTAATTCTGTATCATGTATCTAGCACCACCCGTAAAACTTGAAGGCAATATTATTCTCTTTCCTTGAGTCTGAGGATCCACTTCACCGCGTGTTAATGCATCATTCAAGCAATTATGTGTTTCGCACCTCAAACTTTTTTGGTGTGTCCTTATATAGATTAACCTTCCTGACTCAACCATTGTGTACGCATCGACCAAAAATTGTTGGAAAAGCCTTTTTGCATGCAGTAATGTAGAAAGCTGCGACAATCTTGACTGGATGAGGTATGAGAAGTATTCCCGCGGACTAATCCTTTCACGACCACCTGAACTGCTTCCTTTTAATGTGGAAAACTGGATGTCTTCCCTATAACCGTCCTCACCATGAGGAAACAACAACGGGTATTGCATTGGTAAGTACGCTGGGTTTAGTTCACTAATTCGTTGCAATAGGCCACTCTTTGTTTCCACTAAGATGTCACGCTCACCAATATTTGCATCAATATCCCCAACAATTAATGCAGCAACTTCAGAAACTTGCGGCAAATTATAAGTTCTTGCATCCTTTGATCTCTTACCAAGCAATTTTATCTTTACCTCAGCCACAGGATTTTTGTCTATTTCTGAACGGGCCATTCTGAAGGACTTGACCAACACATTATTTGCATCCAACGCTTGTTGAATATCCTTGACAATTTCTTCATGGATGTCACTAAGATCACCGTCTGGCCTATTAATATAACATCAAACGTTGTAATTAATTCAATTAGAAAGGGAGTTAATTTAATATACGGCATTATATTAAACAATAACCTATCACAATATAGACATGCCTTACGGAACTGAGCCGATTAACCAATTCATTATTAGTATCATAGATATACAACTGCGCAAAATGTAGTCGTTTCCCGTCCACTAGCAAAAGACTACCAATGTAGTGGAAGTTTCGTCCATGTATTCGAAAAACTGGTGGTCCACCGTTTTTGTTGACATCTCTATCTATCTTACCACCCATTGATGTAAAGCAGAACATGTTATTGTACGTCCTTATGTTGTTCAAGAAATGCTTGCTTTCCCCCCTCCCCCCCCCCCCCCCCTTCAAAAAAAAGGTCATATATCGGCGGCGGGGGCAATTGTGTTGTTGGCAATTGAATCTTACCATTGTTGCAACACATTGTATATCTGGGTGTACCGTGAATCACCGTTTTGTTTATCCTTTCCGCATGCCAAAAAACTGCCCCGCAATGTTGACATGTGTTATTTGGATCACCAAAATCATTGTATTCCACTACGTATAAAAATACAAAATAAATTATTACCATTAAAAAATCATACTTAAAAACGTTTTATTTAAATAAATTTCACTTTGATACATACCTTTGCTTGCATATGACGGTTGTAATAGATTAGTCAGATTTTCTTCTTCTTCAACATTTTGATTGAATCCTGTATAGAACATTTTCAATTTATCACCATTGATTCAACTGTTTCTTTAAAATGGAGAATAACATCGCAATTACTACCGAAAAAATTACCATTGGCTCTTCCGTCTATGTTTGTTGATATTATTGGAATATTGGAGACTTCTTCAAACGCCATAGATAAATCTCTATTAAGCACATTCGTTGCCTTTGGATCTGCACTGAGCTGCGTGTTTTGTATGATGTTTCTGTTCGTATTGACTAACAAAAAAGTACATTATTAAAATATAATTCATAATATCACCGTCCATTAATAATTATAAAAACCAAAAAAAGAAACGTATCATTTGATATTTCTGAAAGCGGTCGTCTTGTAGTTGTGGATTGTAATATTTGACCTTTTACCATTAAATTGCGCAAAACACGAACGTATAAATTAACGAAGTATATATAAAAATACAGATACATTGTAAAACCTAATTTAATGTACCATTAGTTATGCCGCTACTTCCAGTATAGAAACTAGGGCTGTTGACTCCTAGTACAAATTTTTTGCATTTACTGTTGCTATTTGTACATTCCATATTATGTGCGCTGAGGTATATACTGACAAATTCTTGTTTTGAGAAAAGACAATAAAATACACATTAGCAAAAAAATTATACATATATGACTCTAAAAGAACAATACCATATATATTGAAAATTAAATTGTTTTGATTTACCATCCGTGACGCAAGTGATTGGTGTTGCAGTTCTATTAGAAGTGCAAATTGGTGTTCCTGCCGTGTATGAGTGCGTTTGATTCTCTTTTCCCACAACATCCGTATTTTTTCCCACCTTTTTACTATGTACATTTTCTGTAACATATTAGAAAATGGGTTAGATAATATTCCGTCTGTGTAGTAATACGTACAAAATAAACACATGACACAATACGACAAAGTATTGTGTGGATCATGGTCCACACAACGTTATGTGTACCATAACAAAAATACATTTTTAATATATAGGTAATGTACATTAATTTTGTACTTAATGTACATTACCTAAGATAATGTTTACTTAGTGCAAAAATAATGTAAAACACCATGGTCCACACAATGTTATGTGGACCATAACAAAATAAATATTTTTAATATATTAGATGTACATTAATTTTGTACTTAATGTACATTACCTAATATAATGTATACTCAGTGCAACCATAATGTACATCCCCTGGACTAAATGTATATAATTTTTGTGCTGAGTATACATTTACTTCATATTGAATCTACATTATCTTATACTATACAAAATATGGTCACAACAACTTTTATGACCATGGTCCACACAATAATGATTGACAAAATGTATACTTAGCCCAGTTATATCAATCTTTGAATATATACTTAGCCCATTGTAATAGACACATAATACATACTTAGCCAATGTAAACCAAAATCCTATATATAAATTAGGGAAAATGGCACTTTTTTCCCCTGAGTTATATACCTATAGCATTTTTCCCCCTAAATTATTGAAGTGGCTGTTTTTCCCCCTGAAATGTTAAATGGACATATTTACCCTTAAACTAAATATTTAATTTATTTTTTTTCTCCAACAAATTATGACCATAATTTGGTTCAAACTAAACAAACACTATAGCAACCAAACCGAAATATTCCAATTACAATTTAGAATCGAAATTCGATATTTAGAGTTTCTTAAAATCGTGAACCGGAACGGACGGTTCATGTTCCGAACTGAAAAAATAAAATACATTTATTGTTGAATTTAGACTATTTTAAAATAAAAAATAAAATTTTAAAATAAAGACGGTTCAAAATCGCGAATCAGATCCGGAACCGCCGGTTCACGGTTCAAGATTCAATTTTTTTGATACATAATTTTAATAAATTGACATTTAAATATTGGGTTCTAGATCTGAATTATAACCGTAAACTATTAATTCGATTGCTTTAGTATCCGGTTCAATTCAAACCGAACCATGGTCATCCCTACGTATATGCAATAATTTGTTGGAGTAGTAAAATAAATAAAATGTTTACTTTAAGGGTATAAATGTCAATTTAATATATCAGGGGGGAAAAAGCACCACTTTTAGAATAATTGAGGGGACTAATGTGCTTACCTAAATAATTGAGGGGGAAAAAGTGCTATAAGTATATAACTCAGGGGTAAAAAGTGCCATTTTCCCTATAAATTAATAAGCCCATATTCCAGGAGCCCAAACCCGACCCTACAACCCAAACCCGGACACAATACCCAAACCCGACCCGCTTCTCCCTTTGACTAACCGGACAACTCATTCGGACATCGTAGAACAACCACAATCCCTTACCTCTCTCTCTCTAACACTCACTCCGATCGCATAGATACTCCCTTAGCTCTCTTTGTCTGTAACGCTATGTAAGATCGCTCCTAAACACTCCGATCTTGTTCATGGCGCTTTAGTCTTTAGGTTTTCAACTCTATTTCTACCACAATTTCATTATGACCGAAGAAATTTGTTTCGTCTATACACCCACCTCATATACAATGTTCGAACTGACTCATTTCTGTTAGATCTAGTGTTCAAGATTCAATTCTGGTGTTTTAGAGTAAGAGGTTGGAGATGAGTCAGTGTACTATCTGTGGATTCTACCGGTTGTCGAGAAACCTAATATCAAGGTAACATTTCGATTTCTTTTGTGTTTTTATACTTTTATCTGTGTAAATCTAAAATTTGAAGCATTTCTTAGTGTATAGATTTGTTCTACATACGAAATCATTTAGGGTTTTTATGAAATTTTAATCGTCATCTTGCTTTCAGGTATTTTGTGAACAATAAGAGTAAGATTACAGTCTAACAATGGCGTTTTGGCTGCAAACTTGTCTCAACAGTGTACATATAACAAAATTTGCGAAAGGTAATGCTTAAATTCTGAAATCTTAATGTGCGTAGGTTACCTGTTGTATTAATTGCCTGCTTCCTTTTGCTACCTATAATCGTAGAGCTGAGAATTTTCCGCATGATAACTGAGTGAATTTTCTTTGTGTGGTAAAAGTGAAACTGTCAATATTTGCACTGTCTGAGCGTTTTCTGTTTTAGGTTTTATATCAGTTGGTGTTTATTTGATTGTCTTGTTTGTCTAAAAAAGGGTGTTTTGTGTGCAAAATGAATTAGCAGTAATAATTTATATGACTGTTGAGTTTTTCTTGGGAACAGTTTAATTTGATATTAATATTTAAATGATTTTATTTTGAGATTGCTGACATATTACTTGTGTAGTTTATCATACCATAGCCTTTATTAAGTCATTTTTGCTTAAATGGATTTAGTAGTTTAACATTAAATTGGTGGCTTGACTAAGCAGTTAATTGAATAGGCAAGTGATGAAATATTTTTTCTGATGCCAATTTGATAGGAATCACAATAGTAAAGTTGTTTGGCCTTGCATCAGTATATTAAAAAGCAGTTAGTTGTATTGCCAAATGATGCTGTTATAAATGTGATGGCAAAATGTATGGGATTTGTCCTGCTTTAGGTAATTTTTTTTTAAATTTCAATTTAATTTGACTTTAAATTCATTAAAGTATTGGGATTTATTTGACATTGTATATGTGGTATTACTAATCATTTAGTTTTATAGGCAAATGATGATATTCACAATCTGATGCCAAAATAATGTTAAATATCTGTTTCTTAGATAAAAAATACAATGTGAATTGTTTTTGTTTAGGGAATTAATTTCATATTTCATTTTAAACTTCCTTTCTAATCCGTTCTAATTGTATAACAAATTTCATTTTAAAATGACTTTAAATTCTTTATATGAGTTCCTTAATTTGAAATTGTAAAAGTGGTATTACTAATCAGTTATTTTGATAGGCAACTGATGATCTTACAAACCTTATGCCAAAATGTTTAGCACTTTCTTTTTCTTAGATTTGTAATTGTCGTTTGGTTTTTATTTAGGCTGTAGGGATTTACAGTAAAATGTAAGTCTCTTATTAGTCCATTTATATGACTGTTTCAATCCATGACTGTTTCAATTAATTTATATGAGTTCAGTCGTTGGTTAGTAAAGTAAGAAATCATGTACTTTATATCAGGATTCTGATTTAAATTGGTAATTTACATGATTAGATTAGATTATTACTTTGACATTGTATTTGTGGTTGGAGACTTTCCACAGTTAGTTGTTTTATTTGCAAATGATGATCTTGACAGTTTGATGCCAAAATTAGGTGTTACATATCTGTTTCTTACCTATTGATGCAAGGTGAAACTGTTTCTTAAAAGATGATTTTGCCTATATCATGTGTTAAATATCTGTTTCTTAACTATTGATGCAAGGTGATTTGTTTTGCTTTAGGCGCTGAATTCCATATTTGATTTTAAAGTTACTTTGAAATCCTTTAAAATTGTATTGAAATTTCATTTTAAAATAACTTTCAATTCCTTTATAGGCAAGTTATTATCTTACAAATCTGATGGCAAAAAGATTAGGAGTTTCTGTCTCTTTGATTAATAATTGTCTGTGCCAATTGATTAATAATTGTCTGTGGCAAGTGATGCCAAGTTATTATCTTGAAATGAGCAAAAAAATCTTTATATCTGTACATTTTTTAAAATCTTAAACTCAAAACAGAAAACTTGCATAAATGTTTGCTTTTCCTTTATCTTTTAAAAAAAAAATTAACAGTAGCTAATTTCATCTTAAACTTAATAATATTTAGTGAACTGTAGTTTATTTTAGATAAGAATTGGTGTGCTTGGATGTTACAGAAAACTTGCATAAATGTTTGTTTTTCCTTTAGGTTTTTTAAAAAAAAAAAAAATTAACAGTAGCTAATTTCATCTGAAACTTAATAATATTTAGTCAACTGTAGTTTATTTTAGATAAGAATTGGTGTGCTTGGATGTTACAGAAAACTTGCATAAATGTTTGTTTTTCCTTTAGCTTTTGTTTAAAAATAAAAAATAAAAAGTAGGTAATTTCATCTTAAACTTAATAATATTTAGTCAACTGTAGTTTATTTTAGATAAGAATTGGTGTAGTTTAACCTTTCATCAACTTTTTTGGTATGTTAAGCATTTGTTTTAGGTACATTAGATGACTAAATTTAATAAGCAGTATTGTATATAAGATCCAACTTTATTATAAATCTTAAGAATACAATAAACAAATTACAACTACAAAAGACTTGCAACAACAAAAGACTTGGTAAAAATACAACACCAAAATACAGTTAGATACACAATACAATATATGATTGTGGTTTTAGCTGATGCCTTGAAAACTAATAGCCTTCATTGCTGGTTCTTGATATTCAACCTGCATACAGTTAGATACACAATACAATACCAAAATACAAAAAAAGAGCCAAATTACTCAAAAACAGTTAGTTCAAAAACTGATTGTCAAAAACCAATATCCAAAAACCCCAAAACCACACAAAGGTGGTCAATTGTCTTACACTTTATCAATTCCAAACCAACAGAGCATCAATATCAAATTGTTTAATTTTACAATCAAACTTTAGGCTTCTTAACCTTGCCAGAAGAAGAGAACTCATCAAGGAGTGATCTCTTAACCACAGTGCAGTCCTCCAAATCAACCACAGGGCTCTGAGTTTGCTGAACACTAATTGGGCTGTTGACCTCATTATCACCATTGGATGTTTCCTGTACATGGAAGCAGTGACTTAGTGTTCAAAGTTAGGCAAAAGTTAAAAAAAAAAAAAAAAAAAAAAAAAAAAAAAAAAAAAAAAAAAAAAAAAAAAAAAAAAAAACTACATAATAACATAAATAGTAGTACCTGGTCAGATTCTTCATCCTCCTCTTCATCCTCATCAATCATCTTAGATATAAGATCCTTCTCTTGGTTGTCTTTCAGCTTTGAACAGTAGGTAGAAACCAATAGTTCATCCCTCAACAGTCTCATCACAGTATAAGCTGGATTGCCTCCCCTCATTTGGTTGATTTTCAATGTTATCTTAAATATCATTGACAATCCAATCAATGATTCCAACTCTTTGGAAATATCTGAAACCTATAACCAAGACAAATACATATTAGGAAAAGTTAAAACAGAAATAGAGTGTGGATGTATTATCTTTTTTATAAGAAAGTTATGTGTTTAGGATAGTGAGCTTACCTTGTTATATTTCTTGTAGAGGAGGTTTGCAGGGATTCCTACCAAGTCTGAACACTCCCTATCCCATAAAAGGAAGGGAGCATCTGATAATCCTTGATCCATAACCCTAACAATTACCCTATATCTTGCCATTCCTTCCTTGAACTTCTTATCACAATTAGAACAAATTAGATCCTCACCTTCTGGTTTCAGTTTTCTGTTGCAACCTGATGTCATGCA
The DNA here is from genome assembly GCF_001879475.1 of Ipomoea nil. Classification (NCBI taxonomy): domain Eukaryota; kingdom Viridiplantae; phylum Streptophyta; class Magnoliopsida; order Solanales; family Convolvulaceae; genus Ipomoea; species Ipomoea nil. Next base: position 291,974 of record NW_017617410.1, read on the forward strand.
AGATATGTACATCCACCCAAATAAACCTTCAATTCCTACAATTTGTGCAGGAACATAAAAATCCCCATCCTGCATTGAACCAAGTAATTATTTAGTAGCACTGGCCATTAATTAGTAGCACTGGTAACAAATATCAAAATATAGAATAGTAGAAAGAAAAATATCATAAGAAAACATAGAATTGAGTTATTATATATAGACCTAGCAGAGAGAATGTAAAATGAATACAATTTTCACCTGTTTGTTTTTCAATAAATCACCAACTGAGGTGACAGTCAGAGCACCACTCCTGAATTCTGAAATCCCAGTGGACTGGGACATAACTGCACTTGTGGTAATACTTCTTAAAGGACTATGAACAGTTGGTATCCTACACAAACCCAAAAAATAAATGAATACAGCAGTGTAGACCCAAAAAAAAAAAAAAAAAAAAAAAAAAAAAAAAAAGAATTAATACAGCACTGTTCCCCAAAAAAAAATACAGCACTGTTTTTCAATGTTACACAAAAATAATAGAAACATACTTGGATTTGAAATCTTCAACTTCCTGATAAGAGGCATTCAAGTAAAGCTTGGTAGCATCATAGGAACTTGTGATCCTGACTTCACCTAATAAAACAACATAAAAAAGTCAACAGTAAAGGATATCAGAATGATTTTGGGGCAGCAGTAAAATAGAATGTAATATATCTTAGGAATAAGTAAACATCTTACCATTTACAATTTTTGCCCTACATAGCTGAATAACCACAACAACTGGTTCTTTCAGATCTGAATTGTAGAATGGTAGCATGGAAGCTACATGGTTATCCCAAACAGTGCATTTCAACTGAGTTCCCCTGTATTGAAATGTGTTAGTAAAATGGGAAAAAATTTGAATGAACTTAACACATAGAGTGTATGAAACTTACTCATTGTCTGTTATCTTGAAATCTATTAGTTTTGCTGGTTTCCCCCCTATTATTTTGTCTAATGGAGCATGAATCTCAATGACTCTGCCTATTACATCTGTAATACAACAATAGAAGATTATATGGCTTAAAAAATAAAATCTGCACCTTTAACAATGCATACATAAATGACTTACCAAACATGACTTTGTCATTCACTAAAGTTGCATCTTTGAGACATTGATAGGGTTTAAGCTGAAACATGTTGGTAGGAAACCCTCTGGATTTGATTGCCTTGACCTGAGTATTGTAGTTCAACCTTATCATATACTGATGATCACAAGTCCTATACATATAGTACTGACTGAACACCAAAAATTTTTTTAGAGAATATAGCTTCCCTTCCTTGAACACATTCTTGTACTTGTCTACATCCGAGTTTTGCATGTTTACATGGATAAATGTTCCCTGCATAATAGAATAGTGAACAGATTTTATAGTGTGCAAACAAAGAAAGGAAAATGTAATAGTGTTTACAAAATAGTGCTTACCTCTTCATCGCATACCACAACCTCTCTACTCTTCATTTGTCTCGAACCTCTCCTTTCAGGTATTTCATAAACTCAAACACACCTAACTCGAATGGCCCTCTCTCTATTTAAAGGGATAACATCTTTAACCAAAATATATTGACTTGGCATCTTAAAATATGCAGGGGTTTAGAATTTGGTTTACTGCTAAAGGCTGATTTGGAACAATGGTGGGTGAAAAAAAGATTGAGACTGAGGTTTATATAGGCTCAAGAAGTGGAATTTGAAAGTTGAAGCTACCATTACTTGCAGCCGGAATAGAGATGGAAACCTTTGAGTTTCCAAGAAATAAATCATAATAATCATGCTGATTATTTGGAAGCATTTATTTTAAATACATTTTTAAATCTGTATGTGTGTATCTGAAGGTCTTTACGTGTATATATGTAAATCGATTCAAGCAATCTTGGAAATAGATTTTATATAGGTTATCATTAGAAGTCTTACATAATTAGAAGTCTATTGAATATCCTCGGTAGCATAACGTATTAGCCATATAATTGTCATTGGAAAGCCAAACATTAATCTATCACCATCAATTCGCAAACTATAGAATTAGTATACTCAAAACGGCGCCGTATGGTTTGGGCGGGATAATGGTTTTAGTAGAAAGTTACTGCTTTATTATATTGATAGATTACATCAACACTAACATACACAACCATAAACAATATGTTCCGGGATAACCAGGCTATTACCTCTACGTCTATTCAATTAAAAAGTACTCAAAAAATTATAATAGATCTATTTATGTATGGAATTCAGATGAGATCATCCATAGTCTATGAATATAGATAAATCTAGACTATTTACATGCGAAAAAACAAGAAAAAAAAAACTTATCTGAAAACTATGTTTGCGAATTAGCAAACACTGTGGCTTCGGAAAGCAAACTCTACAATGAGCACCATCGTCAGCCGGCAAAACTCCATTTATCTTGTTGTTTATCCACTTCAACGCCTTCCATTATTAGTAATTAGTATTTAATGACATTATAATTAGGCTGTGAAGATGGATTAGGGTTGTTTTGTATTGAGAAATTTATATAAGCATAATTGTGTATACATTATTTTTTTAAAAAATGTAGTTGTTATGAAAAAAAATTATAATATATCTACATTTGAACATGAATTTTTATATATGCAGAAAATGAAGTTAGAACATGTAATGAAAATGTTGGAACATCGTCAATGAATAAATTTGCTCCTACAACAAATCAAGGTCAATTGTTTGGTGTATTTCAAAATTCACTAAGTACACCTTTAAGTGTTGTTATTAACGGTAAGTTTAATATTAATATTAAACTTACCGTTAATAACAACACTTAAAGGTGTACTTAGTGAATTTTAAGATTTCTGTTTTGTATTATTATCATATGAATAGCTTAACCTTAGCATTTTCTGGAAATTGTTGCAAATAGGAAGTTATCCTGCATATGAATCCAAATTAGGGCAATAGGGTCTAAATGGTTTCTTAATTTACTGATGAATGAGATGGCCAGTCCCCTAATTTACCGGTGTTGTTAAAAGCCATTGAAACTTGGTGGTTTATCAAGTATGGTTCTTATTTACTGATGCAATATCCTTACTTTCTAGGTATGATGTGTCAGCTTTTCTGTCACATAGATCCATGGAAACTGGTGATCCGGTAATTAGCATATCTTACATGTCTTAATTATTTCTCTTTGCATTTCAGATGCTAAAATTTCCTATCATTTCCCGACATAGGATGAGTATTTTCTGTTCTGGACACTGTGAATGATTTTGTGGACCTTTGCAACTTCATCAAATGCCTCTTGTGATTGATAGAGTATACTGCAATTAGTCATTCAGCTGCACTACATTTAATTCTTGCTCATATGTGTAGACATTGGATATTCTGCCATTCTGGTTTTTTGTAACAATATACACTATTTAGACTTGGTTAGTGGAATTGGTTTTTGTAGTATTATGACTTGGATGATATATGATTCGATTAGAATTGGTCATGGAAGTATTTAGACTTGTTATTTTGAACCTTAGCTTGTGCAAAATTATGTAACTACACTTGGTCATGGTGAATGGATAAATTGATTTTTTATATGATTAAAATTTAAGCAGGTTAAAAACCGTTGAGACAACGGTTAAAAACCATTGTCTATTTTACAATAGACAACAGTTTGAAACTGTTGTCTTTTCTACAAAAGACAATAGTTTATGGGCGTGACTTTTAACAACAGCGATTTTCAACAACACACAATAGACAACAGCTTATAACTGTTATCTTTTACAGAAAAGACAACAGTTAAAAACCGTTGTCTATGTGCATCACTTTTAACAACACCGGTTTCAACAACATTAAATAGACAACGGGTCAAAAACTGTTGTCTTTGAAAGAAACGACAACGGTTTAAAACCGTTGTCTATGTACGTGACTTTTAACAACATCAGTTTCAACAACAATCAATAGACAACGGTTAAAAATCGTTGTCTATGTTCGTGACTTTTAACAACACCGGTTTCAACAACACTTAATAGACAACGGTTAAAAAACCGTTGTCGTTTATAGAAAAGACAACGGTTAAAAGCCGTTGTCTATGTGCGTGACTTTTAATAACACCAGTTTCAACAACACTTAATAGACAACAGTTAAAAAACCGTTGTCGTTTCTAGAAAAGACAACGGTTTAAAACTGTTGTCTATGTGCGTGACTTACAACAACACCAGCTTCAACAACACTTAATAGACAACGATTAAAAAACCGTTGTTGTTTCTATAAAAGACAACGGTTAAAAACCGTTGTCTATGCGCGGGACTTACAACAACACCGGCTTCAACAACAAAAATTTTACCCATACGACAATCGTTATTAACCGTTGTCTATGTGCATTTTTCTTGTAGTGATTGAAGACCATCTATTGTTAAAAATGATTTATTAGTATTATTATAATATTTCTATTTTTTAACAGGTTCTACATTTCGGAGGACGATAAATTCAGAGATCGATGTCGAGTCAACAAATTAGTTACACACAACCGTTAACCAATATTTCAAATAGTTAGTATTATAAATTATGAACAATTACTAGCATTGTAATTATAAATTATGACCAATTACTAGCATTCTAATTATAAATTATGAACAATTACTAGCATTCTAATTATACCTTATGTATGCGATATTTTAGGTAATTGCAATGATGTTATTGATGTTGTTGATAATTCACCTCCAAACAAGCGCCATGTTCATGCATTTAACTTAAATTTGACACCAAATTTAAGTGATGATATAAATGATATTTATGTACAATTAATATTTTAAAACACCAAATTTAATATATTATTATCTCTTAATAATTAAATTGCATGATTTTAATATTTATTTGTGTCATAAAAATAGGTGGCGAACCGAATTGTTGTATTACAATAGAGAATGTACAACGACAGACAACAAACATGTCTGAACACCCTGTACAGCATGCGAGAAATTTAATTTCAGATTTTGAAGAGGTTGTTGAACCTATACATTTGCAAAGCGTGGCAAACCCGGGTCGGTTTAGTAACATTAAATTAAAAAAATAGTGTTATTAAAATGTATTCCAATTACATCCATGTGTATTAATTTTTTTTTTCTTTTTTGTCTATGTGCAGTTGATTACTTAGACTTGGGTGATCCTGAATCTGTATGCGAGCACTGTAATGCAATTTCTTGGTTCACTGAACGGTCAATGAATTCCAAACCGAATGCTTCCCCAAAATATTCAGCATGTTGTGTAAATGGAAAAATAAAGCCACCGTTAATGATAAAGCCACCAAAAAAGTTTTATGATTTATTTTTTGCATCCAGTGAAAAAAATAAATGTTTTTTTGCAAAATATAAGATCATATAACAACATGTTTTGTTTCACATCAATGGGTGGTAAAGTGGATAGATCAACTAACAATGGTACTGCAACTCCAGTATTCCGTATTAATGGTCAGAATTTTCATCGCATTGGAAGTCTTTTACCCACAGATGGGGTTTAGCCAAAGTTTGCGCAACTATATATTCACGATACACAAAATGAAATCAAAAATCGTATCAACTGTGTTAGGTATGTCATTCTATTAAGTAATAGTTCTTTATCTACAATTCAAAAAATAAATATTCATTAATATTAATATATTTGTTGGACGGTGTAATTTTGATAGGGCCAACGACGATAAGGTGGATCTACATGTAGAGATTGTTCATGACCTTAAGGATGTGTTAGATAACAATTATGTGTTCGTGTAGTCATTTCGTATGGCTAAGAAATTTCTTCATTGTAATCCCTCATTTGAAATCAAAATGAAACTAATAGGTATGAGGTCTACAGATGCACAGACTTATACATTACTCACTGCATCAGAGGTTACTACTCTAATTATAGGAGATTTAGAGCCTACAATGGGTGAACAAGACATTTTGGTAGAGTATAAGAGTGGAGGTTTGAAAAGAATTAGTGAATTAAATCCAGCATATTTTCCATTGCAATATCCAATTTTATTCCCTTATGGTGAGGATGGATTTAGGGAGGACATACATTTTTTAGCAACACTTACTAATCAAAATTGGGCAAGAAAAAGTGTATCTCAAATGGAGTATTTTGCATTCCGTATTCATGAAAGGTTAAATGAGATCTCAACTTTAATCTACGCTAGGAGGTTATTGCAACAATTCTTGGTGGATGCGTATACAATGGTTGAATCTTCTAGGCTGTGTTATATAAGTGCAAATCAAAAGGCTTTGAGATGTGAGGCATACAAAGGTCTTTCAAATTCCTTGGCGCGGGGTGAGGTTGAACCTAGCACTCAAGGGAAAACAATAATCTTACCATCAAGTTTTACTAGCGAAGCAAGGTACATGATACAAAACTACCAAGATGATATGGCTATTTGTCGATTTATAGGTTATCCAAACCTATTCATTACATTTACATGCAATCCTAAATGGCCAGAGATACAACGATTTCTTGAAAAAAGAAACTTGAAAGTAGAAGATCGACCAGACATAGTTTGTCGTGTCTTCAAGATGAAATTGGATTCAATGATCAAAGAGCTTTAAAAAAGGCAAATTATTTGGCCCCGTCAAAGCTGGTATGTTCAATAATTTATTATACATTTTCTTTGAAATACAATTTCGTACAACAAATCTAACTATTCATTTGTATTGCAGTTATTTACACAATCAAATTCCAGAAAAGGGGTTTACCACATGCCCACATATTGTTATTCATTGAAAATCATGATGGTTTCTCTGGCCCAACATTCATTGATTCAATCATTTCAGCTGAGATTCCGGACAAGCGTATCGACTTGTCATTTTATAAAGCAGTTGAGGAATACATGGTTCATGGACCGTGTGGCCATGCAAAAAGAAATTCACCGTGCATGGTAAATGACAAGTGCTCTAAACATTTCCCAAAAAAATTCATTGATGCATCCCAGTTTGACCAAGACGGCTACCCGTTGTACTGTAGGCGAAATGAGAACAGAACAGTGAAAAGGAGTAGTATAGAGCTGGATAACAAGTATATTGTACCTCATAATAGGTATTTACTATTGAAGTACAAAGCTCACATTAACGTTGAATGGTGCAACCAATCACGATCAATCAAATACCTCTTCAAGTATGCCAACAAAGGTAATGACCGTGTCACAGCTAAGTTTTATAAGACCACAACAGATGATACCGGAAATGAAGTTGTAGATGAAATGAACATGTACTATGATTGCCGTTACATTTCATCTTGCGAAGCAATGTGACGCTTATTCAATTTCAAGGTTCAATACAGAACCCCACCTGTTGAGAGGTTAAACTTTCACCTCCTGGATTGCCAATCAGTTGTTTTCCAAGACGATGATAGCGTTGACCGTGTTTTGAATAGAGAGACAGTTGCACAAAGTATTTTCAATTAATGGTTTGTAGCAAATAAAAAATACCCAGAAGCCAGGTTGTTAAGTTACATTGAGATGCCTACAAAATTTGTTTGGAAAAAGGACATTCGTGAATGGCATCCGAGAAAGAAGGGTTTTGCTATTGGTCGCATATTCTATGTTCCACCAGTATCTGGTGAAATATATTATTTAAGGTGCCTATTTAATGTAGGCCGTGGTCCTATAAGTTTTAAAGATATTAGGACATATAATGGGGTTGAGTATACTACATTTAGAGATGCATGTTATGCTCACGACCTGTTGGATGATGATAAAGAGTACATTGATGCAATAGTAGAAGCCAGTTATTGGTCTACTGCTCATTCAATGAGGAAATTGTTTGTAGTGCTATTAACCTCGAGTTCAATGATTAGGCCGGAAAATGTTTGGAATGAGGTGTGTCAACATTAGTTTGAGGATGCTCAACATTGTCAAAGAAGAATACTACAACAATCAGGTTTGAACTATTCCACATATAGTTTGATTCACTTAGTAAAAATAATTTGTATTATTGAATGACTTATTTTTTATCAATTTTGGAACAGATTTGGTTTTAACAGATGAAGAGAAGAAAAATTTTGGATTAATTGAGTTGGAGAAATTGTTGGAACTACATAATAGATCTTTAAAGGACTTCCCCCCGATGCCTATTCCAGACATGGTTAACACAAGATTGGTTCAAAACAGATTGGTGTTTGAAGAATTATCTTATGATTGTGAGTTTTTACAACAAGAAGCTTAAGAGTTGTGTGCTAAGTTAACGGAAGAGCAGAGATATATATATATATATATGACACCGTCTTAAAAGATATTCAGGTAATCTAGGTCGATTATTTTTTGTGTATGGTTACGGTGGCACTAGCAAAACATTCTTATGGAGAGCGTTGTCATCCACTTTACGAGGTAAAGGGCAAATTGTTTTAAATGTGGCATCAAGTGGTATAGCTTCATTGTTGTTACCTGGTGGACGAACTGCACACTGAAGGTTCGCAATACCAATTGCAATAAATGAAGAGTCAACATGTAACATTAAACCAGGGAGCCAGTTAGCTGATTTATTGATACAAACGAGTTTAATCATTTGGGATGAAGCGCCAATGATGCATAAACATTGTTTTGAAGCTCTAGATCGACCCATGAGGGATTTGTAGACCCTCATAGTTCAAACAAGACATTTGGTGGTAAAACAGTAGTACTAGGTGGTGACTTCCATCAAATTCTACCAGTAGTCCCCAAAGGTACCAGACAAGATATTGTATTTTCAACTATAAATTCTTCATATTTGTGGAACAGTTGCAAGGTACTGAGGCTCACGAAGAACTTGCGTCTGAATACTGTCATAGACACAGTAGAACAACAAGGGTCAGAACAGTTTGCAGATTGGATAACTTCTATTGGCGATTGGAAAATTGGTGGACCTAATGATGGTTATGCAGAAGTTGAAATACCCAATCATATGTTACTATCGTCAGATGGTGACCATATTGAAACCATTGTTAGAAGTACATTTCATATGTTTGCCAATGGTAATTCTGATGCAAGTTATCTTCAAGGGCGTGCTATACTAGCACATACACTCGATGTAGTGAACTCAGTGAATGAAAATATGAGTGAGTTGCATACGGCTGAAAGTAGAACATATTTTAGTTGTGACACAGTGTGCAAAGCCGATGCAGACGCTGGAATATTGGGTGATGTACACACACCGAAATTTTTGAACGGCATTAGAGCTTCAGGTGTACCAAACCATTCATTAACTTTAAAAATTGGCTCACCAGTCATGTTGTTAAGAAATGTTAATCATTCAGTTGGATTGTGTAATGGTACGCGGTTGGTAATCACCAAGTTAGCAGACTGTGTAATTGAAGCTGAGTTAATGGATGGTGCTAACAAAGGAACAAAAGTGTTGATCCCAAAATGTCAATGTCACCATCTGATACCAGGTTGCCATTCAAGTTTCAACGAAGACAATTCTCATTGATGTTATCATATGCAATGACTATTAACAAAAGTCAAGGTCAAACATTGTCACATGTAGGATTGTTACTTAAAAACCAATTTTTGTGCATGGTTAGTTGTACGTGGCTGCTTCTCGAGTTAACAACCCAGGTGCTCTTAAAATATTGATTGTCAAGAACTCAAGTTCCTCTATTACATCAACAACTAACGTGGTATACCACGAAGTTTTCAATAATTTGTAATTTTATCACTCTTATTTTTCTATATTGTATGTTAAAGCAATTTCTTTATTGTTTCTATTTTCCATTTTATATTTCTGTTCCAACTTTTTATATATTACATCATCTCTTAAATTTTTCACACAATTACACAATAAGATGAACAATATTCATCCCGTGCATCGCACGAGTATCATACTAGTATATAATTATATGAGTACGATCGTCAACATTGTCAAACATTACTCCGTAATTGATGTTGCAAATTACACTTTTAATCACTAAGTTATAGGATAATTGAAGAATTCATAATTATTATATTAGTCGTGCTTACTTTTCGTCCATAAAATATACTCCGTAATTGATGTTGCAAATTTCGTCCTTTTACTAACAAAACATTATGAACAAAGTATAGCTTAGAAAGGAAGAGTGACCACAACCTGTTATTAAAAGGACGAAATTTGCAATGTCAATTATAGCTTAGGGACGAAAAGTGAACACGATCAACAATTATGGACGAATTTTACAATTATCTCATAACTTAAGGACGAAAAATATAACTTTCGAGTTCATTTAATATATACATAATAGATTATTTTTTTTAAAAAAGTAGAAGGGGGCCAAAAGTGTAACTTATCCATATATATATATATATATATATATATATATATATATATATATATATATATATATATATATATATATATATATATATATATAAATTTTGGTTCCTATGAGGTCATGTCTTCCCGTGCGGTCAGTGCGGCATACACCATTAGGTATGTTTAAATGCACCATACAGTGTTCGAAAATACACCAGAATGAAATGTCAAAAAATACACCACACATAATGGTGTATTTACGAACACTGTGTGGTGCATTTTTACATACCTAATGGTGTATGCCACACTGACCGCACGGGAAGACATGACCTCACAGGAACCTGACCCTATATATATATATATATATATATATATATATATATATATATATATATATATATATATATATATATAAACAAAATCCTCCTATTTTATTTTCCCGCTCAAATTTTGTAGTAAAACTTATTTGGTAAATAAATGTAAAATAGAAATTAATTAAAATTTATTAATTGGTAATATTACATAATTACACTTTCCTTTTGAAAAATTATACAAGTTTATAATTCTCATATTTTCTATTTATAAATACAATGGATTGGTGAGTTTGGAAATTATAATTTTTCATTTTGCACTATTTCTCTCTTCTTTCTGTTCTCTCTGTGGAATCATATCTTGGTGTTGCACTCATGAATACGTAAGTATTTTTTTTTTTTACAATTTTCAAGATTATTATTATTATTATTATTATTATTATTATTATTATTATTATTATTATTATTATTATTATTATTATTATTATTATTATTATTATTATTATTATTATTATTATTATTATTATTATTATTATTATTATTATTATTATTATTTTACAATTGTCGCTGAAGTGTTTTTAGTGCCGCTGGATCCAACGGATTGGGCATTGATGGAGACCTTGGAAACATTGGCTACAAAGCTGATTTCATAATTTTTCGGCCGCAACGAAGGGCCAGCGTTTTTCTTATCAGAAATCAAACTCTTCTCCTCCTCACAGGAAACGAAGCGCTTTGCTGAACCGGAAAGTGATTCTTTTTTTTTTTTTTTCTCTCTCTCTCTTTATTCCTCTGAGATAATTACAAGATGTATATGAAAAACGAAACAAAACCTTGATTTCAACACAAAAAACACAGAAGTTAAGGATAGAGATCCAGGACTAAGTCACGGATTTGAACTAACAAATATTATTTAGTTTTTTTTTTTTCAAATCGAATTAGAGCAAAATCGAATTTCAAATCGAATCAGCTAAAGTCACAAACATTATTTCAATTTTTTTAAAAAAAAATGTAAACATATCGATTTCTGAAAAAAAAAAAAAAAAGCCCCTGAAAAAAAAATCAAACTTTAATTTAACTTGAAACTGAAAAACAAAATTGCCCCTAAATTACTATTATAAAATATTTTATACTATGGACACATTATTTTTAATTATTTTGATTTAATAATATTATATCTTATTTATAAAAATTCAAACTAATACTTTTAGTACGTACTATTGATGTAAGTAAAATTATCTTAATTATTAAGGCAATTAATAGCTTTAAAAAGTCTTCAAATGTATACATTATACGTAATAACATAGAATCAATTGGTAGGACAATTATATTAAGTAATGTAATTAATAATTTACTATTTAAATTATATAAACTTTTGAATATTGAATATTTTCTTAAAGTATATACACAAACTATGCTTATCAATATAGAATTAAAATTAGTACAAAATAAATTATACTTACCTTATTAATTAATTATTAATATTATTGCCTAATAATTATACTTACCTTAATATAGAATTAATTTTTAATATAATTTCCTAATTTTTGTTAATGGAAATTATTCTAATAATTTTTCTTTCCTTCTTTCGTGTCATTACTATGGTAATGTATTTAAATATTGAAAGAGAATAAATATTATAATTAATATAATTAATGAAATTATAATGATAATTGTCACAATATTTGGTAATTATAATTGATATAGTTAAAGAAATTGAGAAATATAAGATTTCTTCCGTGAAAATATTTGTGGTGATTTCATTAAATTATAATTAATAAAATATGAAATATAATTGAAGAAATGAAATTATAAAATTAACAAAATATAAACATTTATAAAACATTTTAAATACATAGATACATACACTTTTCACTCTACTAATCATACAAAATTTAAATGCTACTTTTTAAATTTCAAAATATAAATTTTAAAGTATAAATTTATCAATATAAGTCAAGCACCTTGTGCTCAGATGATACCTGGGTTGGACTCCCATATGGGAAGTTGTGAGTTCAAGCTTCAGTGGAGACTAATAATAATCAATAAAATTAAGGGGTCGTTTGGTTCACGGAATGTCAGATTACCTTAGGGAATGTTAGATTGCTGGGAATGTTAGATTACTGGGAATGTTAGATTCTTGTGTTTGGTTAAAATTGGGGTATGTAATATAATCATGTTTGGTTTAGGGTTATCTTTTATTCACACACTATAATATCCTTAACATATTTTCATATATTTTAATAAATTTAAAAATTAAAATAAATAAATAAGATAACGTTATCATATATAATTACACGATTTTAAAATATTAACTAAAATATTGAACTTGAGAAACAAAATTATTTTATATGCTAACCTAACATAATAAAAATAAAAGTATATAATTACAAAAATAATTATATATATATATATATATATATATATATATATATATATATATATATATGTGTGTGTGTGTGTGTGTGTGTGTGTGTGTGTGTGTTTGTGTGTGTGCGTGTGTGTGTGTGTGTAATAAACTAACATAACCAAGGTTATCTTACATAACCTTAGAAATTGAAGGGAATCACATTCCCTTCAAAATCCTATGTGGAGGGAATGTGACATTCCTGGGGAATGTTAGATTCCCTGAGATAATATGAACCAAACACAGGAATGTGAGCTTTGGAATGTCACATTCCCTTGGTTATGTTATATAACCTGAACCAAACACCCCCTAAAAGTTAGCATTAAAATACAAAAATAAAAAAGAAATAACCAGTTAAATAGGAAAATATAAAATGATTCTAAATCTATACTATTATTAAAAATAAAATCCTCCTAAACAAAATCTTATGTACTTAATTTTCTGCACAAACAACAGTAAAGGTAAGATGAAAAAAAGGAACAAAAATATTTCACAATAATATGGTTAATTGAAAAATGAAGTAAGTATTAATAATTGTCTGAAAAATGATCGATACTTGACTAAAATATAAAAGAAAATGGTCAGATAATTACATTTTAATTTTTCACAATAATATTACAAATTAAAGTATAATACATCAAATCACAATTATGTCATAAATCTTTCACAACTTTAAACAATAGAATGGAAATATTTCAATAAATAATAATATTCTACATCATCAAGTAAAGGTAAATTAAAATTGAAAAGGAAATATTTCAATAATAATATTCTACATCATCAATAGTAAATGCATATTTTAAACAATGGTAAAGGTAAATAAAAAATGCAATGAAAATTAAAAATGAAACAGATATATTTCAATAATAATATTTTAAATGATCAATTAAAAATGAAATAAAAATTGGGTAAAAATATCACCGCATCTGATATTTTAATTGACTAATGACTAATTGACTGAAAATAAAAAGGAAATAATTAACTGAAAATAAATAATGATATTACTAATTGACTGAAAATATAAAAGGAAATGAATATTAATAGTTGACTGCAAATAAAATATTATCCATAATTGACTAATATGAAAAAAAAATGTTAGATCATTGCATTTTAATTAAAATTGAAAGGGAAACTACCAATGTCGTGTACAAAAAAGGTTTCAATAATGTGTAAATAAAATCGTTGATATTATGTTTTTTTAAATGAAAAAATTGCTATATATTTAGACAAACAAAATATATCTTCCATACAAATGAATTAAGATAACAATTCATTCATATAACTGAGTTGCTAGAGAACAAACACATTTGCCTAATTTATTAAAAAAATACTAAACAATGATAAATAAAATCTCCAAAATTACAGCACCGCATGCGTACATCTATTCATTAGCTATTAATTTGAGCAATTATTTGTTTAAATTCAAACAATGATAACATCAAAACACATAAATGATCCAAACCGTATCTTCAATTGCACTATATAATATTTGATGTTCTAATTTAAATAATTATATATCGATTCAAATATTCTTAATATATTACAACAAATCTATTCCGTGCATCGCACGGGGCAAATACTAGTTATAATAATATATACCTATATATTTACTAAAAATGAGTGTGGGGTGGCTCCACCCCTGATTATGACGCATATATGCCGTGCATTTACGGTTTGCCACTCACGCAATAGCTCACTATGCATTACCATGTGACGCTACTAGTGGTATAAAAAGGGTTGGTGAATGGTGGTTAGTGGAAGCTGAAAAAGGACAGATCCCCCAAAACAGTTTCAAGTTTCAAAGACTTTTCTAGCATTTTCTCCTTCAGATTCAAAATCTAATCAAATTGAAAACTGTTTTTACTGTAATCTAGGGTTGTACCAAATCCCCCCTCATTATTATCTCATCTTGACCGTAATTCATACATATATTTAACTTGACATACGCATATACATCAACGCTGTATTCCTTTCGTGTATCGCCGGTTTCTTGATCTACGGTTCGTTCATGTACATGCAACTATTCTGTGCTTTTAGTTTAAAATTTTGTTGAAATTCGAATTAGTCGGGCGATTTTGGAGCTGTTGATGTGCGATATTGCTGGTGTTATTGTAGAATTTGAATAATCGATCATGACGATACCAGATTCGAGGTATATGATGATGGAGAACGGACCCATTGAATTGCCTTTCTCTTCGGAGGAAGAGGGGCGGATTATACAGGAGCTCACGAATAAGGCTGAGTCTAGTTTGCGAGAAGGAAATTTGTTTTATGTTATTTCTAGCAGGTAATTATCATTAATCTCTAGATTAATTTCATTTCTTCGGTAATATGTCTAAATTAATTACGTTTTTCAACTGTATTTTGGACATTGTATGGAACTATGGATTGGTTCGACTTGTATTGAAATGATATTGTACAGCTCATGCCAGATTTTTTGGTGTTGGCACTGATAAACGTCTTCGCACTATTAACTCACCGCAGTGCTTTTAGAGCAGAGTTCTGGTTTTTTATTTAAAACAAAAATGGAACAGCCTCTATCCCCTATCCCCTATCCCCTATGGAATAAAACTGAGAATATTCTCCCTCCATTCTCTTGTTTGAATTTTGATATCATCAAAACAGAGAAACATTCAAATATGAATGCAACTTTCTATGTTTTTTCAGGTGGTTCATGGCTTGGCAAAGATACATAGGGGAGCCTCTTAGTGGTTATCCATTCGATTCTAATGATTTACAGCGTTCATTGGTGCCAAATACAGTTGATAGACCTGGCCCAATTGATAATAGTGATATTATTGAAAGAGGGAGTGACAGTGAGGATGATGATCCACATCTTCTGAGAACGTTGCAAGAAGGGCGCGATTATGTATTAGTTCCAAAAGATGTGTGGGAGAGGCTTTATGAATGGTAATGATTATCTAGGGTGATTTTAGCTCTATATTTGATGTGCTTCTTCTCTTAACTAGGTGATATCTTTAGTTAGCTTATTTAGTAGCTGTCATGGAAACAAGTTTTAGAATTCATCTGAGCAACTTTTCTTGCTGAAGCTCTTTGACTAGCTCCATTTTTTTGGTTCTAACTAGATTCATCCGACAACAATCTTTGCCCATCTAGTCTAGTGGATAGCTAGTAATTTATTTAGGCATTGCTAAATTTCCATGAGTTAGGTTTTTCCATTTCACATTGAAATCCTGCTTCCTTAGGTACAAAGGTGGACCAGCATTTCCTAGGAAGATGATTTCTTTGGGAGATAACAAGCAGCTTAGTATAGAGGTCTTCCCACTATGTCTCAATTTAATTGATTCCAGAGATAATAGCCAGAATGTATTGAGGTTCAGCAAGAAGGTAAGTTATTGTGATTTTGGCCCTTGATATATATGTATCTTATTAGTTAGAAAATCAGCATTTCAATGGTATGATTTGTCTTTACTGTCTAACCCCAGATCCCCCCACCCAAAAAAAACTTTCAACCCTATGGTGTTAGTGTGTCAACAGTGATAAAGTACAAAAGAATTTTTTTATTTTTTATTTTAAACTTAGAATTGGAATTCTTTAGTTCTTGCTTGCATGCTGGCATCAAGTCTATTCCGGGATTTTAATACTACTATTAGGCTGTTTAGCCAAAGAACTGGAACATGTGCTCTTTCAGAACTCTTTGTGTTTTGCCTTCTCTTAGGAATGTATAATTTGTTTAGTCATTATCCATTAATGGGGTGTGTGCTCAAACATTCTCAATAGGAGTTTATGGCATGTAATTTCATGTTTTTCTAGTTTTCCTGAGGTTTAAGTTTTGAATTTCTCATTCAGTTAATTGCACATATTTGTGGTGATGTTGTTTGTAGTAGTAATCTATTATTGATAGTTGTATAATGGAGCAGCTTTTTTTTTGTTTTGTTTTTTTTTTTTTTTTTTTTTTTTAACATAATGTCTACCAGGCCTCTTTGTATGAACTTCATGAAAGAGTTCGTGGTCTTAAAGGAGTTGTGCTAGAAAAGGTCCGTTTGTGTAAGCAATATCTACTACTTCTCTTGCATTATATGAAAACAAAATGTTCATTATATGTTATGTTCTTTATGCTTTTCACTAAATTGTGCAGGTTTGCATCTGGGATTATTTTAATAAACAGAAGCAAAATTTGCTTGCTGCTTCTGACCAGACACTCGACGAATCCAACTTGCAGATGGATCAACATGTTAGTTCTCTATATTGCACATGCACTCTGGGTGTGACTAACCAATGACAGCAGATTAGTGATGGGCATGCATGAGACTGTGTTTCTGTTTGAACAGATTGAAAAATAGGAAGAATAGTGCAGACGATATTATAGGTGTTTATTTTCTTGTACATATTGGGATGCATCTGCTCATCTTGTTAGCATGTTCCATAGTATTTTGTTTCTAACTCTCCATGTACCATTTAAGTAGATGTCTGTATTATTGTTATTTTCATGTTTGTGTGCGCTTTTTATGCTTTTGTGAGAAAATTTTCTCGAACATTTATAGGAAATTGTTTGGTCATAGATTACCTAGTGAAATGATCTTATACTTGTATAATAATAGAGGACTTCAGAAGTATGGGTTATACATGCCATGAATATTAGATAAAGCCTGGTTATGGCTATTTCAGAGAAGTATTTTAGATTCTTCAGATGTTTTTTGCTGTGTATGTTTTTATGACTGATTTTTGCCCTCTTCATTTAAGTTTGTATGAATGTGTATTAGTACTAATCTGTAGCTGATTAATTAATGTTTTCCCAGATTCTTCTTGAGGTTCAAGGGGAAGAACATCAACCTGCCAGTGTTGGCATTGATTCAACTGGAAATAGCATGGCATTAGTTCCACTCGAACCCTTGAAGTCATCTGTCTCCATTGCTGGTGGCCCCACCTTGTCTATTGGTTCCACTGTGTCTAATGATTCTTCAACTGGCAATACCTCCAATGCATATCAGCTTAGCTCTTTAAACTCCACATTTGGAGATACAGATGGTGGGGACAAAACCCCGAGACCACTGACAAAAGCTGATAGGGGTTTAGCAGGGTTGCAAAACTTGGGTAATACTTGCTTTATGAATAGTGCTCTTCAGTGTTTAGTTCATACACCTCCCCTTGTTGAGTACTTCTTGCAAGACTACACTGATGAGATCAACAGACATAATCCATTAGGAATGCATGTATGTGAATTACTTTTGTCTAAAATGAAATTTCACCAAGACAAATTTAAAAAATTTCCAGTGCATTAATAATTTCTTGTGTAATTATTAAGGGTGAGCTTGCACTTGCATTTGGTGATTTATTGAGGAAACTTTGGTCCTCTGGCCGGACACCTGTTGCACCTCGTGTATTCAAAGGAAAACTCGGTCGCTTTGCTCCCCAGTTTAGTGGATATAACCAGCATGATTCACAGGTCAGAGTTGATTCTTTGTTGTTTGTCAAGGATTCACACGCATTATGAACAATTAATTGAAATGTTTTTTTCACCCAAATTAAACATATCCACACATGCTCCCACAACTCAATATTATTATCACTAGTATTGTGTTGAATTTGGAAGATGGAATGGCCTGGCGGGTGGAGAATATCACCACCCGCCAGTTAGGTGGAAGCAATGATGAAGAATCAAGGAATAGAAAATGTATATAAGAGTGAAATATATTAGTATTATTTTGTGTTTCTAACAAAGAAACATGGTACATATATATATTCAAACACATAACTGTAAGTAACTACCCATAACTAACACCTATTCATAAATAGACACAACCCTATAGATAAACTTAACTCTTTATTTTTCAACATATTGTATGTCAGTATGAAGAAAACAATTAGATTTAAGATACCTTTGTAATTTCTGATTTGGAAGATGGCATGAAAAATAGATGCAGATAAACATGTTTTTTGCTTTTCTAATTTAAAAATAAAATAAAATAAAATAAATAAAAATCTGAAACCATGGAGAAAGAAAACTAAAAAATGAACTACATTTGCCCTAAGAGTTGCATGTGATAAATATACTTCTTCTATTCAAGTAGTAATAAGATAATTGAAAAAATAATCTGCTTTCTTCTCTAGGAACTTCTTGCCTTTCTTCTAGATGGATTGCATGAAGATTTGAATCGGGTTAAGCAAAAGCCATATATTGAAACTAAGGATTCTGAAGGTCGCCCTGATGAGGAAGTAGCAAATGAGTTTTGGAGATACCATAAAGCTAGAAATAACTCTGTAATAGTGGATGTTAGCCAGGTGACTAGCTTCTCCCTGTGTTTTTATTTCCTAGTTTTTTTATATTTGCAGACTTCACTGGGAACAAATTTCACTGTACCTGTTCACATTGAGCTTTTACCAGATATACTGTACATTGATTTTACACCTGTTCACATTGAGCTTTTACCAGATACTGTACATGATTTTACACCTGCTGTTGGAGGCAATTTATTGTTTTCGGAATCCTAATTTCTAGAATAACCATTGAGTGGATGCTCTACTCATGCATATGTACTATATCTTGGCAATTACATTGCATGGTTGTGGGTTTTTGTGCATTTCCATGTGTATGCTACACATCAATTATTTTAGAATTTTATTGGCATATTTGTTTGTAATATAAACTTGTATATTTCAGGGTCAATATAAGTCAACATTGGTTTGCCCGGTTTGCAACAAAATTTCTATAACATTTGATCCCTTCATGTACTTGTCCTTGCCTCTTCCATCAACTGCCACCAGGTCAATGACAGTGACTGTGTTTTATGGTGATGGAACTAGCCTTCCAATGCCATTTACAGTTACTGTTTTAAAACATGGTTACTGTAAAGACTTATTGCAAGCTTTAGCAACGGAATGCTGCTTAAGGAGCGATGAATACTTATTGCTTGCAGAGGTAACATTTGTACACCTCAATTGTTTTTACAACACATTCTGCAACATTTGTATATGTTTTATCTATTTCTATAATTGAATGCTGCCTATATTTCTCACATCTCTTTTTCTTGAAGGCCTATGATCATCGGATTTTTCGGTACTTTGACAACCCTTCAGAATCCTTGTCTTCAATGAAAGATGATGAACATATTGTTGCGTATAGACTCCCAAAGAGGGCAGCAAAGTTAACAAAACTGGAGATTTGTCATCGATACCTTGAAAGGTAAGCACTTCAAATTTAATATCTACTAATTGCTTCTGCTGTTACATTCAAAAGTCACATAATTTTCATTGCCTTCATTCAAAACTTTATAGTTTGGTTAACAACTACATGTTTGGTTTAGCACCTTTCACTTTCTTTCTCAACCTATCATTTGGCATTGGATCACAAACACAAAAGTTTATTCATCTTTGGATTCATTTGCATTGGGTTAGTTACAAGTAGCCTCCTGGAAGTGCAGATGAATGTGATGGAAACATCTTATTTGATTCATCTATTAATTTCTTCATGTGGTGTTTCCGCTGTATTCATTTAAAACTCATAATTTTTACTAATTATCAAGTTACTTCTATGTGACTGTTCATTGTCAATTTGTAAAGTACTTTTCCCTGATTAAAAATCCTCTGAATTTGCAGTGCATCGATATAATATTCCTTTTCTATTTTTTACTCTCTTGTTTGACAAGGCCTTACTTTATACTTCCTCCAGATGTATGGACAATTCAAAGGTTGGTGAGAGGAAGCTCTTCTTGACACCGCTTGTTACTTTCTTGGAAGGCCCAGTGGCTCCAAGTGATATCAATTTTGCTGTTGATAGAATGCTTTCTCCTCTAAGACGAAAATATTTCAGTTCTAAAACTGCTCCAAGGGGTAAGGAAAATGAGACTGCCTCAGAAATGATAGAAAATCCAATGAACATTTGTGGTACCCAATTGGAACTTGTGGGTGGATCTGCACACAATACTGGATCAAAAGAAGCATCCAGCTGTGAGTTGTCATTTCATATTTGCATTACTGATGACCGGGGTATGAGCTGCCAGCCAATTATGATAGATACACAAATAAAACCTAGACCTGGTGGAATTGTGAAGGTGCTGCTGGATTGGACTGACAAAGAACACGAATCATTTGATTCTAGCTATTTGAAGGATCTTCCTGAAGTTCACAAAAGTGGACTGACTGTAAAGAAAACTAAGTCAGAAGCTATTTCATTATTTTCATGTTTGGATGCCTTCTTGAAGGAGGAACCCTTGGGACCTGATGATATGTGGTAAGCTAGAAGAAATTCATATATCAAAAGGTCTTATGCATGTAAGTTTTGCTAGAATATCGTTTTAAGTACTTACAATTTCAATGCAGGTATTGTCCTCACTGCAAAGAACACAGACAAGCAACCAAGAAGTTGGATTTGTGGAGGTTGCCAGATATACTTGTTTTTCACTTGAAACGTTTCTCATATAGTCGATGGATGAAAAACAAGCTTGATACTTTTGTTAATTTTCCCATTCACAATCTTGATTTAAGCAAATATGTGAAAAGTAAGGATGCATCTTCAAGTTCACATATTTACGAGCTGTATGCCATCAGCAACCATTATGGTGGACTAGGTGGTGGGCATTACACTGCCTATTGCAAGGTATTTATTTACAAGTAATATGCTTGACTCAAAAAAGTCATCATTCATTTAGTGCCTAGGCAGCAGGGATTACTTTGGTTATTCCTAGGTTTTCATGTATAAAACTCAGAGCATTCTATTTAAATGTTGTTGCAGTTAGTTGATGAAAACAAATGGTATCATTTTGATGATTCCCACGTATCACCTGTTGGTGAATCTGAGGTAAGGACTTCTGCTGCCTATGTGCTGTTCTACCGGAGAGTTAAAGCTCAAGGAATGTCCGAAGGGCCTTCCCAAAGTCATATAGCTTGAAGAGGAATTTACTTTGTTTGTCATAAAATTCTTATGCTTCAATTGAGCTCCAGAATGGCCAATTCCTGTAGAAGAGGGGGTTACATTTACAAGTCATAGTTGACATGGTGGCGGCAGATGGAAGATTGCACCATGAACAGTTTTCAGGTGACGAATATCAGCAGGGCACCAAAGAGATATAGAATCCCAAGTGTTACTTTCATTGGAAGCTAAGGATTTCCAATGGGTACTGTTTTTTGAAGGCCATTTCATGTAGAGTAGCCTTGTCTTTCCTATGTTTAGAATACATATTCTCACATGACAAGCATTTGTTCTTGAGAGAAGGTTAATCGGCATTTTGTTACAGCATAATATGTTCTTTTTCCAATTATTGTTGTATGCTTTTGAGAAGTGGCCATCAACTTCATCTCCTTTGTAGGATCTGTGGGGTATAATCATGAGATAGCCATCATTATTTTCATACATGGGAATAGAAGAATGCATTCCTGTTAAATGTAGATTCTGTTTGCAAGATGGAACATATGTTCATAATAAGCTAGTATTGCATTACTTGTGTTAACAGAAGATGCATCTAATTGCTGTACGAGTTTAGTTTACTAGTTTAATAGGTAGTATTTAAGAGAAGAAAATACAATCTAAGAGCATCTACATCAGAGGAGAAATAGGGAAGAATTCACTACTTTTGAGGCCAAAATGCCATGCTGGCAGAGAGAGAATCAAGAGAGAGAAGGGGTGGGGAGCATCTGCAAATGTTGGGATATTATTCTGCCCAAGAAAAATAATTAATGATGAAGGATAAAGAACCAATAGAGAAATGACATGCTTATTTTTTTTATATTTTTTTTTATAAAATCAGTTTTGATTTTTTTTTCCCTCCACTCCCACATTATTCTCTTTCCTACTCACTCTTACATTCTCCCCCTAATAACCCCAACTGATAAGGATGCTCTAAGAGCATTTACCTCAGAAGAGAAATGAGGGAGAATTCACTACTTTTGAGGCTAAAATGTCATGATGGCAGAGAGAGAATCAAGAGAGGGAAGGGGTGGGGAGCATCTGCAAAGGTTGAGATATTACTTTGTCCAAGAAAAAAAATTAATGATAGAAGAGGAAGAATCAATAGAGAAAATGAATTACTCTGACATGTTTATTTTATATATATATATATTTTAAAAAAATCAGTTTTGATTTTTTTTTTCCTACCATATATTCTCTTTCCTAATTACTCTTACATTCTTCCCACTAATCTCCCCCATTGATAAGGATGCTCTAAGTATCACTTCATATAGTATAGTATCGTTAATCGAGGTAGGTGTTATCGACTGGATACATATAATTCATGTAGAAGGTCCAGTTGAAAACAGGTGAGAACTGAGAAGGACACCAGTTTTCAAGAGTGGGAGCCTGTGCCAGCTAAAAATGAGGAAATTTGTGTGGCGTCTTTTGAATGTCGCGACTTGCGTTCTCATGTGTGATTACGTGGAATTGACTAATAATAGTTGCTGCCAGCATAAATATCTGTACTCATAAATAATGAGTTCTATTATATGGACTTTTAAATTTTACTCGTAATATAGTGAACACAATTTTGTGTATAAGAGTAAAAGTTAATGTTAGAATATCGTACACACATGTCATGTTTGGTAACATAGTTATGAAACAATCAATTAATATTTAATTAATTAACTTTTTGTTAAGGCTTATTGCTTCAAAATTCAAAGTAACTTTTTGAGAGAATCATTTTGCATGTAATCAACTAACAACTAATTTACCAAACACTTTTCTACAATAAGCTAATGCTATCAACTAGTCAAATTCACTAATCCAATCAGCTAACAGTTATTTACCAAACACCTACATAATATTTTTCATAAAGAATAGCCTACAATCAATAAGCTTATAAATGGTAGGTACAGTACTTACTCCCTGAATCAATCCAAAACAGAAGCAATAACAAAAGAATATGTTCATAAAACCCCAGGATCTGACTGATTCCAAGGATGTATGAGTCGAGGATGCACAGAGCACAGTACAAGCCAGAGTAACAGAATTATTGTAGCTAGGTTCTATCACAACATTTCTCCAACACAACAATTTCTACTTAAATTTGTTGAGTAGTAGTAGGAAGCCCAACATTATGAAACCCAGCCATTTGCTGCATAAATGAGGAGCTCTCACCTGACAACATTGAAATATCAACGTGTTATACATAATATAAAATCAAAATTGGATTGTCAAATATTTATACAGCTAGACTAGCCTACAATTGTCAGAGGCAAAACTGCAAGATCTATCTACAACCATATACGGAGTATTTATAATAATCATTATTATTGCAATTTTGGTTATTAAATTATAGGGTATTTGTAAAATTCGTTTATAATTATTGATTGCATTCACTTTTTATTTTTAAGCTATCATTAACGTTGTATTTTTTGTCCTTTTACTAACAAAACATTAGGGACGAAATTTGCAACCTTAGTATAGTTTAAGGACGAAAAGTGCAACACTAGTGATAGTTTAAAAGTAAAAAATAGCACGATTAACACTTATGAAATTTTTTTATAATTACCCTAGAACAAAAGTGTAATTTTCCCATAATATTAATAGTAAGGGCCTAAGGGGAATAGAAAAAAAAATAATAATAATAAAAAAAATAACAGTCAGAATTACAACTGAAAAGGATACTCACCGCATCGGACGTAATGGACAGATAACCGTCGGAGGGAGTCCCCGGGGGAGATGATATCGACGGCGGAAAGCCGGAGGGGGGTCCAGAAATGGTTGAATTGGAGTTAGTGTTGGTGGTGACGGAAAAGCCAAGTGGATATGCCGGCGTTCCGTCGGGGTTGAAGAGGCCGTAGTTGCGCTCCGAGGTGGGCCCGGGCTTCATGTTCTCATTGAACAGCGCAAAGACGAAAATGTTCAAATTGTTGGTGGGCTTCAATGGAGTTCCTTTCTTCTGGGCAATGAGCTTCAGGAGGTTGCAGTTGTACTTCCTAGCGTTCTCCAACGTGGCTCCCGGCTCGTCGGCGTCCCCCTTGGACGGCCAACCCGACTCCGAGATCTGCACGCACACGTTCTTATACCCTAGCGAAGACAACGCCCAATGAACGGCGTCGATTTGAGCGAACAGCATGTTGTCGTAGTGAAGGCCGGAGACAGGGTCATTTATCCCCGGATTCTGCTGGAACAGCACGAAATCCAGCTCCACATGGTTGGGATGCGCCTTGTAGGCGAAATACGGATACGCATTGATGAGAAAAGGGGATCCGGTTTTGACATGGAACTTGAGGATCTCGCAAACGCAGGCCACCAGATCTCGCTTGAAAGCCCCGGAGGACGGCGGATACGACGACTCCAGCACCGCCAGGGAGTGCGCCGTCGTCACGTCGATCTCCCCCTCCAGGTTTAGCTTCACCAGAGCGGCGTGAACGCTGTACATAGCCGGGAGGAGGTAGTTGGCGAGAGAGGCGTCCTTGGAGCTCAGGACCTCGTTCCCGACGGCGATGCAGGTGATTTTGGTCGCCGGTAAATACGCCGCCACGTTCTGCCTCACCCACGCCTCCGCTTTCTCAGGATCCTTCACTTTACACAGCTCGTTGTTGGTAACACTCACAATGAACTCCACGTTCGTGTTGGCGAAGGCTTTCAGCACCTTTGAATCCGCGTCGTAAAGCTTCAGCCTCGTTACGCCCATGGACTTCACCAGCGGAACCACATTTTCCGGCGACGGCAGGTTGTTCGCAATCTGCCCGTAATTGATGCCAATGCTAGTCACCACCACCGGCCAAAACATCACTACCACAATAATTTCACCCAATTTTACTTTTCAATTCGTACTATAATCATCATAACACATCCAAATTAAAACAGAAGAAACAATTAATTCAAACAGAAAAAAAAAAAAAAAAAAAAAAAAAAAGACAAAAAAGTAAGGGAATGGGTACGGTGGAGCAAATTAAACCTGAGAAAAACAGTGGAACTGAAAAACGGAGTTGAGAATTGAAGAAGAAAGCTTGCGGTTCCATCTAATTTAGTAAGCGGCGGCGGTGGTGACCAGGGTGGCGCGCGGTGGAGTGAGAATGAATGCCAGTTGGAATGTGGATGAACACTGCTCTGCTCACAAGTGAAGTAAAGGAGGAGTAGAGCACAGAGACAAAGTGGGGCTCAGCAGCATTCAGTTATATATTTTAAAGTTATACTGTAGTTTTGTCGGCATAAGCAACTCAGTTAATTACTATGTGAAATTTGAGAATAATTATTAGAGCCTTTAAAGTAACAATAGGCAATGGTCACTAAGTTATCATATTTACATCTTTTCATATGTTTTATCGGGCCAGAACGTGAGAGCCATTGTAATTAGAGATTCAATCTTGGAAACAACAAAGTTATTGCAGTTGGTAACTTTTTTGACATTTTGTATATGCCTTAATTTATCTACAAACTTTCATGATGCTTTTATAATTTATTATGACACCATTTCAAGTTCATGTATTCACACTATGTCTGATACATTTTATTTAATAGCTTATGATTTATTTTTGATTATTTTCGTCACATGTCTAATATATAGCCCATCCATGATAATGTAAGATTTTGGGGAGATGTAAAACCAAACATAATATCAATGTCTTACAATACAACATGTTGGAGATTTATAAGATGTTAATTTGAGTAATAAAGTTCTATCACATGCTCCATACTTTGTTACACAAATTAGGAAAAAAAAAATTAAAATTTAGGCCACCAAACTACAGTAAAAGTGTAATTGAGTCATCTACTTAAAAAAAAAGTGTAATTAGATCTTTGAACTGTTTAAAATTATATAATTGAGTAAATTCTAACATTAGTACTCCAACTATCGTGATTTTTCACAATTAGTTCTCGACTTTCAATTTGGACAACTTAGACACTTTGTCTGCGGTGAGGCGCGACCCACGACAAACGAAGGGGTTGGTTTGCATCTTTTGCAGCATCTCTTCCGGACTATCAAAATATTTCCAATATTGGTCCTTCCGTTCAAGGCTGGTTAAGTAGATGTTAAAATGAGGGTTAAAACATTTTGATAGTCAAGTGTCTAAATTGGTCCAATTTGAAAGTCGAGGATCAATTGTGAAAAATCATGATAGTCGGAGGACTAATGCTGGAATTAACTCAAACAATTTGAACAAATTTGACATGTTCCTCAAGTATAAATTTAAAAAATTATTATTTATAACTTTTAAAAAAATTATTATTTTTATGGGATTTTCTAGAATGACTGTCATGTTAGCGATGACGTGAGGAACATGTCAAATTTAGTCAAATTGCATAATTTTCGACAGTTCAAGGATCTAATTGAACTTTTTTTTTTTTTTTTTTTGAGTTGGATAGTCTAATTACACTTTTGTGTGTAGTTCAGTGAATAATTTGAACCTTTTTTCAAAATTTTATATAATATATACTCTTAACTATGTATAAAATATAAAACTTAATTCTGAGAATTTCTATTGTACCCATGGAAACAAGTATATTTTTATACCAGATAGGAGCATATATGCTATATAAGTTATATTGGGTAATACATATTCGGTACAACCAAACATAGCATGCATGATTATACATGCATGATGCAAAAAAGTATGAGTGTGAGTGAGATTGAGACGCTAGAAAAATGACGTAATTGTATGTATAGGAAGATTATAGCATGGTAAAAATATGTAAATGGTAAGGGATAAGGATGGGTGATAAGAATAGAGAAAGGAAGGATGTTGTTCACATGGGGAGTTGGGCAGTACAGTATAGTGCTGGTCACCACAAACCATTTCCAGCCAAAGCTTGGCAGGAGTGTGTTGTCTGTGTGTGCAAAATATGCGATGTGTACAACAGATGTGGACGTGGCTTCTTCACTCTACTGTTTCTTTGCATTCAATGCTGTCTTCTACACACTGCTAAACTATTAATACAACAAATTATTATTTCAACCAATCAAATCTGCCAAAACCTTAGTGAATTAATAAATCAATGGAAACATGATTGAGTGATGGGTAATAATTCAAATGTTTTCCTCACCTCTCTTTTCAAATTCTAAAATAATAATTTATTCATAGTAGAAGTAATGTTCTTTAATAAATACTTTTTAATCAAAGCTAAGTATCATTGTAAGTAGAATAAATAGTGCAACTGAATTCAAATTCTGATCTACATATTCAACATGTTATCATTAATGTGACAAATACGTGGCATGTTGATATTATGTATATCTCAAGCGTACCATTTATTATTTATTATTATTTTTTTTTAAATTGCTATTGTCTCCGATTAGAAATGGTTATGATTGTCTATAAAAACAAACAAGAGAACAATGGTTTCTTGAGAAAAGGCCGGGTTCATATTTGAACTTTGGTGACGAAGGCAACCAACCACTCTATCTCATATCTAGATAAATTGAACTTGAATAGAGATACAAAATGGGTAAGGGATTATTTTGAAATTAAATTTTATTTATCTCTACTTAATGGTTGGTGATTCAATTTTTTTTTTTTTTTTTTTTTTATAATATTGAAACGAGGGTTTACATACCTCAAGGTCGTAAAAATTCAGATAAGCAATCAATGTATTGCAATTGGTATCCTCCTAACGTGGAAAATTCTCATAGCTTCATCTTGTTGATTCATGTTGTAATGTTGTTGTGTTGTTTGTGCCCGTTGGCTATTAGCTCCTAATCGGTGAATTATAGGATTGGATCAATATAGATAAACGCAAATGTACAAGACAAAGAGGAGTAGAACAAGAGACAAGGAGAGTCATTCCATTGCACAAGCCGATTCAATACAATGTTACAACAAGCATATATAATCTACAAATAATAATGACGATACTAATGATGACCGTTATAACAGTTATGTATTGAATGCCCATAATGTCCACCATAATAATATATTTATAACACTCCCCCTTGGACATTATTTATCAATGACCTTGCCTCATTACAAACTTGCTAGAAAAACCCAGTGGGAAAAACCTAGACAAGAAAAGAGTACAAGGTATATGGATATTATACATTTGAATACCTTAGCTTCATGCCTCGTTAAAAACTTCACTAGGAAATCACGTGGGAAAAACCTAGTTGAAGAAAAGAGTACATGATATTTGTAAACTCATATATTGTTCTGATTGCCTCGTTAAAAACCTTAACTTAAGAAAACCTCGTGGGAAAAACTTAGTTAAGGGGAAAAAGAGCACAACCATAAGCCTTCAAGGCATAATCTTCAGGATATTTGGGGTTTGTTTATTTAAGTATTTATATACAACTCTCCCATTAATATATCATACTCATACCTCGTTAAAAACCACATAGTATGTATATGCTGCAAAGAGTATAACTATTAGTCTTTTTAAGACCCAATCTACAAGATTGACTCGAGTGAATGTACTTCCTGTCTCCCCCTGAAGATAACAATCTTCAAATTCTATATTGCCTGTAAAATCATTGTTTTTAAAGGGTGTAGAGAAGGGATATGGTACAATCTTCAAGATTGTCATTAGAATTTATCATATTTTTTCATGATCATCTGGACCAATAAAATTATTTATAGTTTATATTTTGTTGCTCCCCCTAAATATAATAATTTTTCTTTACCTACACATATCAATCTTATGGATATTTTATAGGTATACATTTGCTAACTTGTCACTGGAGCAAACCTTCTGAACAAATATTTTATCACTCTTCTGGAGTTCATGTGGATCAAGGTATTTTATATCATGAAAAACTATATACATTTTTATCTGTAACAAGTATGATGACTTCATGCCAAAAAGCATCAATACGAGTATTTTTACCTTGATTTGCTATTCGTTACGTTATCTTATCTCATAACTTAACATCATCAAATTCTTTCTATATTTCATTGATATTTACACCATAAATATTGATTGAGATAATAAATAAGTCCATTATCAACTCTTTATTGAGCACATAATGGTACATATTATTCCTTCTATATGAGGATAATAACCCCATTCGCAACTCTCTAAAAAGTAAATAATGGCACTTAAATAAATCATCATTTCGGGAATTATAAATCCATTAGGGATTTTTCAAGATATTGTTTCCTCTTGAAAATATCCTAAATATAAAGATATATTTAGGATATCTTTAGGATATTTTCAAGAGGAAACAATATCTTGAAAAATCCCTAATGGATTTATAATTCCCGAAATGATGATTTATTTAAGTGCCATTATTTACTTTTTAGAGAGTTGCGAATGGGGTTATTATCCTCATATAGAAGGAATAATATGTACCATTATGTGCTCAATAAAGAGTTGATAATGGACTTATTTATTATCTCAGTCAATATTTATGGTGTAAATATCAATGAAATATAGAAAGAATTTGATGATGTTAAGTTATGAGATAAGATAACGTAACGAATAGCAAATCAAGGTAAAAATACTCGTATTGATGCTTTTTGGCATGAAGTCATCATACTTGTTACAGATAAAAATGTATATAGTTTTTCATGATATAAAATACCTTGATCCACATGAACTCCAGAAGAGTGATAAAATATTTGTTCAGAAGGTTTGCTCCAGTGACAAGTTAGTAAATGTATACCTACAAAATATCCATAAGATTGATATGTGTAGGTAAAGAAAAATTATTATATTTAGGGGGAGCAACAAAATATAAACTATAAATAATTTTATTGGTCCAGATGATCATGAGAAAATATGATAAATTCTAATGACAATCCTGAAGATTGTACCATATCACATTCTCTACAGCCTTTAGAAACAATGATTTACAGGCAATTTAGAATTTGAAGATTGTTATCTTCAGGGGGAGACAGGAAGTACATTCACTCGAGTCAATCCTGTAGATTGGTCAATCATGTAGATTGGGTCTTAAAAGGACTAATAGTTATACTTTTTGCAGCATAGACATACCATGTACTCTTTTCCTCACTAGGTTACGTTTTTCCCAATGAGTTTTCTAGTGTGGTTTTTAACGAGGCATGGGTATGATATAGTAATGACAATGGGAAAAAGTTGCAAAGTAATTGGTTAATAAATGAACAAACTCCAAAATCCTGAAGATTATGCAGATTATGCCCTGAAGGCTTATGGTGTACTCTTTTTCCCTTAACTAAGTTTTTCCCACAGGGTTTTCTTAAGTTAAGGTTTTTAATGAGGCGACCAATAGAATATATGTTTTACATATATTATGTACTCTTTTCTTCAACTAGGTTTTCCCCACGTGGTTTTCCTAGTGAAGTTTTTAATGAGGCATGAATGTATTTAAATATACTATCGATATACCTTGTACTCTTTTCTTGTTTAGGTTTTTTCCACAGGGTTTTCCTAGCAAGTTTTTAATGAGGCAAGGTCATGGACAAATAATGTCTAAGGGGGAGTGTTATAAATAGATTTATGGTGGACATTAATAATAGTTTTGTAACGTTTGTAACGGATGTAACGGATGTAATTATCATTCATTATTGTATGTCTTTATGGTATCTTGTATATATATCATTGTACTATGATGAATGAGAAATATAGAGATATATATCCTCCTTTCTTCCTGGTCTATTCTGTATATTCTTTTAACACGTATATAATATAGAGTAATAATGGCATACATAATGAGACATTAATATGTCTGTTACAAACGTTACAAAATAATGGCCACCATTAATATATGTATAACAATTCATTTATTTTAGGGCATCATTTCTACCAAAGATCCAAAAACCAAACAAAGAGTAAAATTTTAAAATGCCTTTTCACCTTATATAGATACAAATAAAGAAAGTATATATATATATATATATATATATATATATATATATATATATATATATATATATATTTTAACTATTTCACATTAAAACTTAGAATTAATATTAGTTGGGGTTCTCCGAGTATATATAGTGACGCTTCCACGTTTAGTTTTAAACTTTCAATTAAATTATCCGTAGTTCTTCAACTTTTAAATTTAACTACTCATGGTCTTTCAACTTTCAAATCGACCACTCATAGTTCTTCAAACTTTTAAATTTTTAATCATCATTAATTATTTAACTTTGCCCTTACTTAAACTAATGGAAAGACCATTGATGATTAAATTTATTTAAAAGTTTAAGACTAAACGTTGCATTGTCATGGAAGACCGCTAATGGTATTAACTCTTAAAACTTAATTCAAAGTTATGTCTTTCTTTAGAAACAAAAAGCATCCTACTGCACATAAGCAGCAGTAAAACTACGTATATTAATTTGACTGATTGCTTTATTGCCTTTATTTTAATTTCCTGAGTGGTTTGACACTATATGGATAGGAAAATGATTAAGAGGGAAGTTTAACGGTGTGATAATTAAACAAATCATTAATCACAGGCCACAACTTTTTTACTTTGTTGATTCATGCTGTCTCCTATAAATTCGACTTTTTCCCCGTTTCAAAAATCTCTTTTTAACGCCATCGCCATCACCGTCACCTCTTGCCTTTCCTTCCATCCATCTGGCTCTGTGTCTCTTACACTTTGAATCTTCTCTACTTCATTCTTTCCATTCCCCTTTTTTTTCTTCTTATTTTAAGACTGGTATATTGTTGTACTTGGTCTTTCACCGGCCTCAGCTCAATAATTTTCCCTCTTAGCATTTAACGACCGATTGCTACACATGTCGGTCTTAATTGCACCGTTCTGATACCACTTATTCAATAATTCCTCCTCCCAATACCTGCCAATTAAGAAGGATTATTACTTGATAAAATTTCCAAGTATCATGTCAACTTTACAACAGATGGTGAAATGGTCAAAATACATAAAAAAAAAAAAAAAATATGCCTTTCAAAAAGTTTGGAAAATTCCAGTTCAGGGTATGAAGGGTTGAAAATTGGTTTCAAAATTGTTGAAAGTGTTTTGGGGTGATAACGAACGACCTGCTAATCACCAACTTCCCCTTTTCATACGATTTAAGATTTATGGGTGCAAAAAGAAATTTTATGCCTTGTTTGGTAAATGACTGTTAGTTAATTGGATTAATCAGAAGGTATAACTAGTTGATAACATTAGCGAATTGTATAAAAGTGTTTGGTAAATTAGCTGTTAGCTAATAGATGTTTGATATTTTTTTTTTCTCAAAAAATTAATTGAAAAAGTTACTTTGAACAGTTTTTTGAATTTTAACATTTTGGAGTTACAAAAAACTAATTAACCAAACAATTAATAATGATAAAATAAGTCAAAATTTGATAGGCTAACTATTTATCAAAAACGGCTTTAAATTTTTTTTTTTTTTTAAAGATAAGTTCAGTAAAAATAAACAATAAAATTGATAATTTAGTATCAAATTTCGAAACATTAATGTACTTCTCGTCAATTGTTTAACTCAATTCAAAAACATCGATTTGGCTTGAATTATGTTACATGTTTGTCGTAAATAATAAAGAATGATTGGTAATCTTTCTTAGTTTAAAAATATTGTTAAAAAATTACATGTAAATTATATTAAATTTGTTATGTATGTTGATTTTTTTTTTTAAAGGAAAAACTCGGCAATTTTATTAAATCATTGAAGCAATACAAGAAGAAATAGAATCCAACCAACAAATAGAGCCACTATTAGAACGGGCTGCCCTAGCCATAGCATGAGCTAGCTTGTTCTCTGATCTCTGGATATAGAGAATAGACACTGAATCAAAGTGTCGTTTGAGATTACGATAATCCTTAATAACACAACTCGCATAAGATAAATCCGTTGAAGAATGGTTGAGCAAATTACAGACCAGCTGAGAGTCTGTATAAATATTCACTTTATGAAAGCCTCAGATCCATAACCCACGACAGTGCTTCCTTAAAAGCAAGAGCCTCCGCCAAATGTGCGTCATTGAGACATCGTAGAGGACCATTCTTCGCTGCCATGTAGCTTCCCGTACTATCCTGGATAACAACACCAAAGCTCGCTTGTTGAGTATCAGGAAAGACAACGGCGTCCACAAACACCGCAACACAATCACATGGAATAGAGATAGGAGACTCTACGTTACCAGGCAAAGGAACAATGCTTGAAGCAGTAGCCTCTCGGAATTCTCGTCATTCATGAATAGTCCTTGCCACTTCCAGAGAGATAGCCTGTGGTTGCCAAGTCTTTTGCTTCCATATCAGAGAATTACGAGCACACCGTATGCACCACAGCCTTGCCACACAAGAAATAACAGACAAACCATCATCTGCCAACAGATGGTTAGACAACCAAGCACCGGAATCTTCAGTCGCATAAGGCAAAGAGCAATTTGGTACGTTCTGCCAGAGGTGGGATACATGCAAACAATCGCAAAAAAATATGCTTAATGGACTCAGGGTGTTGCTGACAAAGAGGGCAAGATGTATCTACCTCAACTCTTCTTCCAGCTAGAGCAAGTAACGTGGGTAGCGCTCCCTGCAGACATCGCTAAAGAAAATTCTGCACGTTTGGGGGAATTTTTATTTTCCAGATTGCATGCCAAGCTCTAGAGTTATTAACACCATGCGACTCTCCAGATAAGAGGCGATATCCCTGTCGCACATAATAAACACCACGTGAGTCTCCCCTCCAACACCATTCATCCTCATAATGATAAGCAACATGCATTTTCTGAATGAGTTCCACATCACGGCTATCAAATAATATGGACAGTAAATCAACATTCCATTCATGAGTATCATTGTGAATTAAATCACTAACCAACATATCACCGATCTGGGAATGCAGATCAGTGCTAATATAAGGATTTTCATCATTTGGCAACCAAGGTTCCATAACTTCGTAGAAGTTCCATTACCAATCCTACAATACAACCGCGACGTAGAATGTCCTGACCAGCAAGAATTGATCGCCAGCAATAACTGGGATTCACACCCAGTTTAGCATTCATAAAGTCAGTATTTGGATAGTAACGAGCCTTATACAAATGTGCCACCAAAGAGTTAGGATTTTTCAAAAGACGCCAGCCTTGTTTGGCCAGAAGTGCAATATTGAATCTGCTAAACTTTTTAAATCTCAACCCGCCATCCACCTTCCTCTCACACATACGACTCCATGACATCCACCTTATGCCCCCTCCACGATTATTGCCAGATTCCTACCAATACTTATTCATTATTTTCTCTAAACAATCACAGAATGTAACCGATAAGAAATAGATGCTCATTGTATACATTGGTAGTGCTTGTGCAATACTCTTAAGAAGTACCTCTTTTTCTGTCCTTGACAAGATCTTTTTATGCCACCCTCCAACACGTTGAATCAACTTTGTTCCAATAAAGGAAAATACTTCCTTTTTATTGTGCCCAATTCCCAAAGGAAGCCCAAGATACTTGTCAATATTACTCACTTGCTCCACATTAAAAATGGGGGCCACTTCATTTTGCCTAGCCTCAATTGTGTTCCTGCTATAAATTATGCAAGACTTCCCATAATTTACAACTTGACCTGACATACATTCATAGCAAGATAGGCAACTCTTTATTTCATTAGCTTCCTAAATGGTAGCTTTGAAAAAGAGAGGACTATTGTCGGCGAAAAATAAATGTGACACGCCAGGGGCCCCTCTTGCTACAACACATGGAGAAATAGAGTCATTCTGCACTGATTTAGAGATAAGATGTGAAAGACCTTCAGCACACAGTATGAACAAATACGGTGACAAGGGATTACCTTGCCTCAAACCACAAGTTGGGATAATAAAATCAGAAAGATCACCATTGACCCCAACTCTATAACGGACCGTGGTTACACATATTAAAATAATGTCTGTCCATTCCTGAGCAAAGCCTAAACGATTCACCACTGTTGGAAAAAATAACTTAAAATGGCATAAAATGGCATGTTAGGCGACTATTTTGTGGTACAATTATCAGTGGGGTCGACTTCCGACTTGGGTCGGGTCAAAGTGGATTCGGATTCTTCGTAGTGAGACGAAGAGATTGATATATTGTACGCTCAAAACGGATAATGGGTGAATGAGATATTGATTCTCAAAGTAGACCCATTTGAGTTGGAAAATGAAGGGAAAAAGTGAGCTTTTGTCCCACATTGGTTTGGGAAGAGGATTTGCCCCACTATCTATACAAGAGCTCTTTTTAGATTTATTCAATTGTATAGCATAGAGGTTCTCTTTCGTGCACAGGGAGGGGTGCAAATTAAATCTTAAAATGAGATTGATTCCAATTCAGCCACACGAAATAAAATTAGCTGTGACAATATTGTTAAAATCACCATGACCGAACCAACATTGTTTAAAAACAAATTAATATTGTTTCTTTGGTGGTGAAATAGTTTCACCTTGGGCCGATCATGGTCGAACCAACATTGTTTAAAAACAAATTAATATTGTTTCTTTGGTGGTGAAATAGTTTCACCTTGGGCCGAAAGTTCAAAGTTCGGCCTTGCCATGGCCGAACTGAAGCTCCTGTTACGGGATTAATTCTTTGAATTAATTCCAATTTTAAATTTTGAATTAAAATCGATGTTAATGGTTGCTGTTACAGGAGTTGTAGGGGTGCCCTTAAATGCCTAAATTAAAAACTATTCAACTCCTCAACCCCTATATAAGAAAGAGTTGGACAGTAGAATTTTACACACAACAAGAAAGTATCTTTTTGCCTCAAAATTCTCTGTTTCTACTCCTTTCTTAAGCCTACTGTGTTCATAATCTTGCTTTGTTCGCCGGATTCCTTGTTTGAGTGCTCAAACATTGAATCATAGCAAGTTTTATCCTGGGAAGCCTAGGCCACAACGCTCCTAACACTTTTTGGAGGTAGCAAATAAGGTTTTAAGGAAAGAGTGATCGCTTGACTCATGCAAAAAACCCAACACCAAACACTAGCCAAATTCTCCATCTTTCCTTCCCTTCTTTTCCAGGAAAATAATAATCTTGTTTTTATTGGATTATTATTTGTTTTCACCAACGGATATCCAACAGTCTTAAAACCTTATATCTTCGTTTTCCCGTTGGTGGTCTTCTCCGAATTTCTTTGAAGAAAATGGAGCATCCTGTACTGCCAATTGATGGGGAGGATAATGTTGTTGCGGACAACAATGGAGGAAACTGCAACAATGTTGCTATTCCCAAGCTACACCAGTGAACGTTGGTTCACAAATGGTGGGAGCACCGAGGGATATATTCCCATGACTCGGGTACCTTCGGTACCGAGTGGATCGGCTGAGAAGCCGGAGAAGTTCACCGGTGTTGGTTCGAACTTCAAGAGGTGGCAACAAAAGATGTTGTTTTACCTAGCAACTCTCGGCTTGGTAAGGTTTTTGTCCGATAGTGTTCCTGAGTTGAAGGAACAAGATGCACAATCCGTGATGACAGTTGGCTATTGGAAGGATTCAGACTTCCTTTGCCGAAACTACATCTTGAACGGATTGTGTGACACGCTATATGATGTATATCGAAAGATAAGCACATCGAAAGCGTTGTTGGAAGCTTTGGATCATAAATAACGAAGTGAGGATGCCGGCTCAAAGAAATTTGTGGTTGGCCGATTCCTCGACTTCAAAATGGTTGATTCAAAGACCGTGCTAAGTCAAATAGAAGATTTGCAATTAATCTTTGAAGAGATCCGTGACGAGGGCATGGTTCCAAGTGAAGCCTTCCAAGTGGGATCCGTGATCCACTTGTTGCCTCCAGGTTGGAAGGACTTCAAGAACTACCTTAAGCATAAGCGAAAGGAGATGAACCTGGAAGACCTGATCCAGCGACTCAGGATTGAGGAGGGGAACAGGACGAATGATAGGAAAGTTCCTATCGTTGTTGTCGCTAAGGCCAACGTTGTGGAGCATGGTAAAAGCTCCAAGAGGAACAAGAAGGACAAGCGAAAGCTGGGTCCGAAAGGTGGCGTTACCAAGAACAAGTTTCTTGGTGAATGCTACAATTGTGGCAAGCCTGGCCACAGAGCATCTGAATGCAAAGCTCTAAGGAAGAAGAACAAGAGTTCTGAAGCCAATGTTGTTGGAAATAGCAGTCAGAAGGAGGTCGAGATTAGCCTTTCGGCGGGGGCTCTAACCCACTTGAGCGGTTCATCGACACCGGTGCAACCAGGCATTTGTGTTGCAACCGAGAGATGTTCAACACCTTTGAGACCGTTGAGGGTGAAAAGGTGTGGATGGGAAACTCTGCTCGGTCTGCTGTGGAAGGCATGGGCAAAGTGGTTCTGAAGATGACTTCCGGGAAGGAACTGACGTTGAACAACGTGCTGTATGTTCCGGAGCTGAGGAAGAATCTTGTGTCTGGCTCTCTGTTGAACAAGCATGGCTTTCGCATGGTGTTCGAGTCAGACAAAGTAGTTTTGTCCAAGTTAGGGATGTTTGTTGGTAAAGTGTAACACCCCCGATTTTCACAACTTTTAAAAACCAATTAAAGATTAATAAAGAGATAAAGTCTATTCATCGAGATCAAAGTAAAGCAGAAGCTAAAAGACAAGTACGGGTGATGTTATGCCACACCTATACATCTATAGGTGCACAGGCTAAATCTAAACAAACACATAAGTCATACTCGTATAAAAATCCGTAGCTCACAGGCCAAAAGTCTAACAAAACAGTCATAGGGAGCTACACTAACTAACGAACTGCTAGCGCGCTCTCCAACATGCTACTCATAACCTGTAAAGCAACATAAAGATAGGGGATGACACCCGGTCAGCGAACATTGCTGGTAACCCATCAATACGCGTTAAATAACATATATAGATAGTATAAGTTAAAACCATTTTCGAAACGGAATACAGTATATATCATTTCAAAAGCCATAGAGAGAAGTCAACTTTAAATACTTTTTCACACTCTCAAAGGAAAGAGGGAAATCAACATCCCATGACAACAAGACAAGAATACCAACAGTAAACAATACAACTCGAGATGTATTTTACTGATCACAAAGTAGAATATATCAAGACATGCTCAATAGCAAAGAAACACATCCACACATTGGCAACTACATGCCACAATGACAACTACATGTCACAAATATCATAGTTCCAATCTTATGCCCTGTTCCAACCTTATGGCTACCCCGGCCTTATTACAGTTCCAACCATTACCTCCGAGTAACCCCTGTACTTCTGGGTCCAACCTTATGCCTCCGGGAACCGTCGTTCCCCCACCAACAACTGCCAACATTTCCGCCAACATATTAGTACACGAGGGTACAATTCATATCACACAACCGCCAACATATGAGCCTACGCTCAGGTCACACCACCAATTTCAATCATGGCCACACGAGGACCGTATCATTATCAGGAAAACTAAGGCCCCATAAACCTTAGTCATGCTTCCGTCAAATGGTACAACAATTACACAAGTTCACATCATAGGAATCAATCAATGGATCACAACAAAGATATGAAATCATACTCAACAACGAAAGATCACAATCCAACACCAAACGATGGTCAACACAAGTTGCCAATCTCAAGAGGAAAGAACAAACCTCACACACTAGCATTTCAACATCAAACTAGCATGTTTATCAAACGGGTAAACCAAAAGTAATTCCATAGAACATACAAGACTCAACATCAATCCAACGAATCACAAAGTTGGACCACAAGCACGATTCAAGACACCAAATCCTACATGGATTCCTAACATACCGTTCTACACATACGAAACATCAAGAAGACACTCAAATCGCCCAATAAAACAACATCGGGAGGTCAAAACATCAATACCGAGTCAAAAGAATCACGAGGAACAAATCCCCGCCAACATCCACATGTGTTCCCCGCGGGTGGGGCCACGGGTGGACAACCACCCGCGGCTCCGCCCGTGGGTATAACAACCCACGAGGCACGTACCCCGCGGGTGGGGCGGCGGGTGGAGCTCTGCCCGCCGTTCCGCCCGCGGGTACACCTGTACACCAAAAATAATCCCTTCGGGGATTTTCAACAACAAGTCCAAATTCAAGTCCAAAACACCCAAAATCTCACACAATACAATAATATGACTTGAACCCAAGAAATAGCCAAGCAATGGCATTCAAGAACCCGAAGTACAAGCTCTAAACATGCATCACCACAAGACAATGCATCAAATCTCACATTTCAACACAAGAATCACAAGTAGAAGTCAAGAAATCATCATATAAGTAAGAAAATAGGTTTTGTAAAGCATGGGTTACCTTTGTAGCCTAGAACTTCCCTTTTCCAACCTTGGAAAGCTTCTCTTAAAGCTCTCATTCAACACCAACTTCACAAACAACCCAAAAGACAGCAAAGATTCTATTTTTAGAAAAAGACAACTAAAAGGATGCTAAAAACACCAAGAGATCAAGGATCTTACCCTCCATTATGCTCAATATTAGGAAAGTATGAATCTTGGAAGACAACTTGTAGGATTTAGGATGCCCAATTTTGGCTTGAAGCAGAAGCTACCAAATTCTTAGAGAGAAGGTAGAGGTTTTGTGTTTAGAGTGTTGGTGGATGAAATGAAGGGATGATGCTAGGTTAGCTTGGAGCACAAACTTTAGGTAGAAAGACTCCTTTGCCCTTACTAAAGTTGGAAGAATAAGGAGACAAGGGAACAACTCACTAGGCATAAGGTACAACTCTTTGACTTGGATTGACTAGTCAAATTCTAGTCCCCCGGCTATTGAATTTTCAGGATTTTAGGAATAAATTAACAATAAGACTAGGATTAATTCCCTAATTAATCCTTAATTAGAGTTTGGATTTACGGGGTGTCACATAAAGGATATGTAACTGATGGGCTTTTTAAGCTCAGTGTAATTCCTGTTATCAATAAAGGCAAAGTTAATCTGTTTACTTGCTTGAGTCTTCCAATTTGTGGCATGGTAGACTAGGTCATGTTAATTTTAATTCTATGCGTAGATTAATTTGCATGGACCATATTCCTAACTTTCAAATTAACACAAATAACAAGTGCGAAATTTGTGTTGAAGCAAAACTAACGAAAGTACCTTTCAAATCGGTAGAAAGGGAAACTGAACCACTAGAATTAATCCATAGTGATTTGTGCAATTTTAGATCAATACAAACGAGAGGTGGTAATAAGTATTTTATCACATTTATCGACGATAGCACACGATACTGCTATGTGTATTTCCTTAAGAGCAAAGATGAAGTCGTTGATAAATTCATTCTTTATAAGAATGAACTGGAAAACCAACTTAATCGGAGAATTAAGAAGGTTAGAAGCGATAGAGGTGGTGAGTACGAAGCACCGATTGGTGACTTCTGTGCAAGTGTAGGTATAATACACGAGCGTACGACACCTTACGCACCTCAATCGAACGGTGTTGCCGAACGAAAGAATCGTACATTGAAAGACATGATGAATGCGATGCTTATAAGTTCGGGTCTACCTCAAGATGCTTGGGGTGAGGCGATTTTGACAAGTAATTACCTTTTGAATAAGGTACCCGGCAAGAAGCTCGATAAGACTCCTTATGAGCTGTGGAACGGTAGGAAACCTTTCTACCAATACCTGAAAGTGTGGGGGTGTCTTGCCAAAGTTTTGGTGCCAACACCTAAGAAAGTAAAGATAGGCCCTAAGACGGTGGACTGTATCTTTATTGGCCATGCACATAATAGTAGTGCTTATCGGTTCTTAGTACACGAGTCCCATAATCCGGACGTACATGAGAACATGATAATAGAATGAAGGAATGCATATTTCTTTTAAAATATATTTCCTTGTAGGTCCAACGAGGGACCAAGTACGTCAAAACGAATGTTTGACGAAACTATGGATAATGATAGTGGGGAATCTGAGAAAGAACCCGAGCTCGAGCTGAGACGCAGTAAGCGGGCGAGAGTTGGAAAATCATTCAGTCCTGATTTTCTAACTTACTTGTTAGAGTGTGATTCGGGTACTCTAACTTGTTTATTAGAAAATGAACCCGATTTTCTATCTTGTTTGATAGAGAACGAGCCTCGAACGTATGTAGAAGCCGTGACATCTACGGAAGGACCAATGTGGAAAGAGGCTATAAAAAGTGAAGTAGATTCTATCCTACAGAATCACACTTGGGAACTTGTTGATCTTCCTCCTGGTAGTAAACCTTTAGTATCCAAATGGGTCTTTAAAAGGAAGATGAAACCTGATGGTTCCATCGAGAAGTATAAGGCTAGGCTTGTAATCAAGGGTTACAGGCAATGCGAGGGCCTTGATTACTTCGACACGTATTCTCATGTGACGAGAATAAACTCCATTAGGATGATACTTGCCATAGCCGCGTTGCGGAATCTGGAAGTTCATCACATGGACGTTAAAACCGCTTTCCTAAATGGCGACGAAAGAAATGCATGGCCGAAAGTTGATGTTTCGGCCTAGTGGCCGAAAGTTCGGCCTTGCCATGGCCGAACTGAAGCATTCTTTGAATTAATTCCAATTTTAAATTTTGAATTAAAATCCATGTTAATGGTTGCTGTTACAGGAGTTGTAGGGGTACCCTTTAATGCCTAAATTAAAAGCTATTCAACTCCTCAATCCCTATATAAGAAAGAGTTGGGCAGTAGAATTTTACACAAAAAGAAAGTATCTTTTTGCCTCAAAACTCTCTGCTTCTACTCCATTCTTAAGCCTACTGTGTCATAATCTTGCTTTGTTCGCCGGATTCCTTGTTTGAGTGCTCAAACATTGAATCATAGCAAGTTTTATCCTGGGAAGCCTAGCCCACAACGCTCATAGCACTTTTGGGAGGTGGCAAATAAGGTTTTAAGGAAAGAGTGATCGCTTGACTCTTGCAAAAAACCCAACACCAAACACTAGCCAAATTCTCCATCTTTCCTTCCCTTCTTTTCTAGGAAAATAATAATCTTGTTTTTATTGGATTATTATTTGTTTTCACCAACGGATATCCAACAATCACTCCCTTTAAAAAAGTCCACTCCATCTTATCGTATGCTTTAGCAATGTCTAGCTTGAGAGCACACCACCCCTCTCGACCATCCCTCTTACGATTTAAGAAATGTATAATCTCCGAGGCTACTAACACATTGTCTGTAATAAAACGTCCAGACAAAAAAGCATACTGAGAGGGTGATATATTCTTTCCATGACTTCCTTCATCCTGTTAGCCAATATTTTGGAACAGATCTTGTACGTTACATTACATAACACTATTGGGCGCAGCTCACCCATAACAGAAGGTACAGACTTCTTAGGAATTAAAGTAATAATCGCATCATTCATACCTTCCGGGAAGTTGCCACCGTTCAAACAATCAATGATGAACCTCGATACCTCCTCACCGATTTCTTTCCAAAAATGCTGGAAAAAACCCGGACTAAAACCATTAGGACCTGGGGATTTGTCCGGCGTCATACTAAAAAGAGCATGTTTAACGTCATCATGCGTAGGAGGGCAGAATTATCAGCAGCGGTGATCTTTGGTGTAATACCAATCAACGCATCATCCATGATGTCCCCTTAGCCGTAAAAATCCCAGCATAATATCTCTTGGCTAGTGCAAGTAAATTAGGTCCATCAACCCAATTTCCATCCTCGTCCTTAAGCTTAGTAATCATATTTTTCCTCTTTCGCGCCGTTGCATAATGATGGAAGAACCTGGTATTTCGATCACCTTTGCTTAACCAAAACTGTTTAGCTATTTGTTTCCAATACATGTTCAGTTGATCATTTAGAGCATGTAGTCTACTATCAAGGTCACGAACCAGATTAAGAGACATAGCATCACGCCTCTCACTTAGGGAGTTTATTCGTGAAAGATGTGACGCAATTTCCTCTCTGTCGTCTGTACAAAATTTCCGCCCCAGGCCTTTAGAGAACTGCCACAAACTTCTAACCGAATGGGAACAATTTCACTTGCAGCAGCAGTCCATGCATTAAAAAAGTATGTTGATTTAAAAAAAAAAAAAAAGAATGCCTTCACTCAAAACTAACCACATAATTTATGCCAATGATGATCTTCTGATCAAGGGGCATGAAATTCAAGTCCCAACGGTATTAACTCTTTGTGCTTACTTGAACAAATACTCCAATGTAACAGACTCAGACTCAGTAGTAATCAAAGAAAAAAACACACACACACACACACAAAATTTTTATTTTTTATTTTTTTTTTATTATTAATTTTTTTTATGTAAGCTAAAAATCAAATCAACGAAAATTATAGGTTTTTTAAGAGTAAATACCCAAAATGGTCCCTCAACTATACCTAAATTCACAAATTGGTCATCGACTTTCAATTTTAACCAATTAAGTCCTTAACTTTGCAATTTTAACACGATTTGGTCCTCCATCTATTTGACCGTTTGTTGACCGTGATCTTCGAGGATATATATGTAATTTCATCACCGCCCGCCCTCATCCGCTGCCGTGACACAGTCTATCTCCCAACCACAAGCCATTGTCTAGCCGCCCTCATCTACTGCCATGATACACTCCACCGCATAGCCTTCACCTACTACCACGACACAATCCACCGCCCAAACACCTTCGCATAATTCATCATTGTCGGCGCTACAACCCAATTTGTAATCTTTATCAGCTCCAACGCCTCAAACAACCGTGTTTGAGTCTACTGGGCGGCGCTGGGCGATTCTCGTGTCCAACAAGAAGCGCGATTCGGGTCGGGCCAAGTACCGGCTCATGCACGTGGTCCGCACGCACAAGGGCGCAGACCATAAAGCCTACCGTTGCGTTTACGAGCAGGAAGATCCGCAAGGAAAAGTCAGAATCAACCTCTCAAAAGACCTAATGGTGATCATCGGTGAAGCCCTCAAATCCAACATAACCACAATCGGCCCGCTCGTTCTCCCGCCATCGGAGCAGCTTATCTTCCTCTTCACCCTAATCAACCGGAAAATCTTCAATCCCAAATGGAAACCCTACATTCCCGACTTCAAACAGGCCTTTGAACACTTCTGCATCATTGCTGGCGGCTACGCCGTCATCGACGATCTCTAGAAGAACCTGCAATTCTCGTCGGAGCATGTGGAGGCCTCCAGGATGACGCTGCACCGATTCGGAAACACGTCGTCTACTTCTTCGCTCTTGTACGAACTCAACTACATTGAATCCAAAGGGAGAATGAAGAAAGGCGACAGGATTTGGGAGATTGCTTTCGGCAGTGGATTCAAATGTAACAGTGCGGTATGGAAATGCAACTGGAACCTTAAAAAACT
The DNA here is from genome assembly GCF_001879475.1 of Ipomoea nil. NCBI lineage: Eukaryota > Viridiplantae > Streptophyta > Magnoliopsida > Solanales > Convolvulaceae > Ipomoea > Ipomoea nil. The sequence continues at coordinate 336,879 of NW_017617410.1, forward strand.
GACGATAGACCATGAAATTACATATATATCCTAAAAAATCACAGTCAACAAACGGTCAAATAGACAGAGGACCAAATCGTGTTAAAATTGCAAAGTTAATGACTTAATTGGTTAAAATTGAAAGTCGAGGATCAATTTGTGAATTTAGCTATAGTCTAGGGACCATTTTGGGTATTTACTCTTTTTTTAAAGCAAGAGTTTATTTGAAAACTTGGAATGTGACTTTTGAAAGTTATTTTCTAGATTTTATTTTTGGTATTTGGCTATTCAAAGAAAATAAAGGTCATGTTCGGTAAAATAGTTAGTCTATCAGCCAATGCAATTCTAGCTTGTTTGACCACTATTAACCGTTTGACTTGGTTAAACAACAAATATGAGTGTTTGATTAATTAGATTTTTATAATAGCTTATTTCTCCAAAACACTAAAATTCAAAAAGATGCTCAAATCAGCTTTTTGGATTAGCTTTTTGAAAAAGTCATTTGGTATGTTATCAACTATCAAATAACAGTTAATTTACCAAACATCTTTCTACAATCATCTAATATATACTATCAACTAGCCAAACTCATTAACTCAATCAGCTGACAACTATTTGCCCTGGCCTATTTACCAAACACCTCCAAAGTCAATAAAAAATATTCATTCTAATTAAAGAAACAAAAATTCATTTCAATGAAAAAATATCCTCATAAACTTTTACTAAAATATCATTTTTCAAATCTCCTTCTGCTCTCTCTTTTGAACTCTCATATCGGCTCCATCACTTGTCTCACTTTTTACGAGAATTAACCAAGTCTATGTACATGTATTCATCCTCTTTCTTCTTTTTATTTTTATCTTCAAATTTAAGTTATTTTTTAAAACCTATATGTTAGATTTTTTACCTTCAATTTTTTGTTTTGTCCAATTTTTTAAAAATGTTTTTGCCTTTTAGAAGGCATAAACCAATTTTTTAGTTGCTACCTTCACACAGGTAAAAATTAATCGGATAATAATTTTGTTTACTTTTTTTTTTTTCATTTGTATAGATGGATAATTAATATTTTATAGGAGATAATTGTGTAATAATTTATGTTATTTTTTTGAAAAATGAACCAAATAGAACCAAAAAACAAAAAACAAAAAAACAAAAACAAAATTGTTATTTTTAACTAAACAGAATGTTAGGACAAGTGTAAAATAAATTTTTGTTATAAATATTCTATTTTGATGGTCATTGTTTCTCCAATTCCTTCATCTTCCCTATTAATGTTATATGTTGAAGATATGAAAGGTTATTAGATTGTATATATATTCCCTTGAATACAAACTACATGCATTTCCGTACAACTATACCGGTAGACTTGGGCTAATCGAACATCAAATTACAACACGTCATCTGCACGACTCGTCATTGTAATCTCCAGTGAACGGTACTATTGGTTGTTTTCCTGTGCATTTTATATTATGGGAATCTATGCCATTGTTTATGTATAAATATTATGTGTATATATGACTATGAGTTTGGTTTGGAACCTTCAATTATTGTTTCTGTGAAATTAGTGATAATACTTCTTGTCTGTTAACTACTTATGAGTAGATGAGCCCCACCAAGTAGACCCATTTGAGTTGGAAAATGAAGGAAAAAAGTGAGCTTTTGTCCCACATTGGTTTGGGAAGAGGATTTGCCCCACTATTTATACAAAAGCTCTTTTAAACTTATTGAATTGTATAGCATAGAGGCTCTCTCTCGCGCACAAGGGGGGTGCAAACCAAATCCCAAAATGAGATTGAAAAGGCTTGGCTTAAGCCTAATCTCGTGAGGCCTTGCGGGCATAAGATATGCGTGGAGCGTGAATTATGAATTTAATTTTAAGGTAGTGGCCTGCTGTTATAGCTGTTGCAAGGCTAGTTTAATGTCAGTTTGGGTAGAGGCACCAGAAAATTTACACATAAGAAAGATAATTTGCTAGCCTCAAAAACTCTTTGTCTCTACTCCTTTCTTAACCATACTGGTTAATCTTGCTCTAGTTCGCCGGATTCTTTGTTTGGGTGCTCAAACACTGAATCGTAGCAAGTTTTATCCTGGGAAGCCTAGGCTACAACGCTCCTAGCACTTGTGGGAGGTAGCAAATAAGGTTTTAAGGAAAGAGTGATCGCTTGACTCTTGCTAAAAACCCTACACCAAACACGAAGCCAATCCCTTCATCTTTCCTTCCCTTTTTCTACAGAAAATAATAATTCTTATATTTTAGGATTATTATTGGGTTATACCAACGAGATATCCAACATTACTTTCCATAAATTTACTTTTCAGATGATGTTTACTTCCTGGACTTTATTTTCCGAGGAAGTTTACTACTTCTCTTAGTTGGCATGCTTATTTACAGAAATTTTTCTCATGCAGGAAATCATGACCCTCGTATGCAATTGACTGGTTGCTAATTCAAAGTGAAATTATTATTTGTTCCATAAATCCTATATCAACCCCGAAAGGATTGCTATTATCAAAAAATTATGATAATCCTTTTTTGACTAAATTTTAAGATGTCAAAATGACGAATCTCTCTCGGAATATGACTTAATGCAATTCTATGTTATTTAAGGAGTAGTATGCTCCTTTATAAGAATGATCTTTGATTTATGTCATACATGATATAATTGGTTTGAATGCTATTTGAAAGATATAAGCGAATTATATCATATCAATTTGCTCAAAGCAAACGAGGGAGTGAATTATATCATATCAATTTGTATGAAGCTAATGATGTTACTCTTTGAAAAGATGAGGATACAGATTTTTGGAAAATCTTGAAGGTCTATTATTATTTGTCAACTTCCCAGCTTCATTATGATTGTTGTGTACCCTTATAATGTCGTCTGATATATATGTTTTCATATATGATTATATATGCATATGTTTTTTGGGTACGTCATATGTTGCGATACATTTTTAAAAATTTTAAAGACCTAAATTATCTTATAGTATGGCATGAGCTAGTGGGTCGCCCTGGGAATTTGTTTTTAGTGAGTTAGATTTATATACATCACAATGTAGCCTCCTTTATTCAAATGCATATTTTGTGAGGCATGTATGAAAGATGTTTTCTCATTAGGGACATCAATTTTGTATAATTTTGTTTTTGTCCAAAATCTGACCTACTGCATATCATAATTATTCCCCTAACACCTAGTACATGGTATAAAATTAAACATTTCCCATCTATGTTTTATTCACAATGTGTAGTCTTTTTCCTATATCACCAACATAGCGTACCTTTGTGGGCTCTCAAGGAAAACTGGATGTATATGTTGATTATAAACCTCCATCTGTTATTTAAATTCTTAGAGACCATGATAAGGGATCAATATATAATTAGGTACGTTGACTGCACACTTTATGAAGATCATCTCACGACATTAAGGGAAAATAAGAGCTCGAATTTAATAGAATGCCGAGAAATTCTATGGATGATTGATGAAAAAGATTTTCAATATCTAAATCCACGTACTAGGTAGACTGAACTAGAAGTTTAGAAGAGGTGAACTGAACTGGAAGTTCAGAAAATAATTAATCTGCAAATATATATTCTAATCATAAAAGGAGTGACTAGGGTCCTATATATCTTCTCCAACTTGGACCGTATGTATCTACCGATGCTCTTTGATGATGCCAGAAGCATGGGAAACACATGTCGGTATAAAAGACTAGAATCCGCGGAAAGCTAAATGATTACTGTAATTTGGGGCAAACAAATAATACCCGGAGTATTCGGGTTGTCGAACCACAGAGAGGTGGTGTACTAATCACTAGCTACTAGGTTACTCATATGAAACTAGTCCGAACAAAACTTGAAGGTTGATTGATTGCATAAAATAACAAGCAGAATAAAATAAGTAGCAAGATTTTGTAGACAATAGAGCAAAATAGGATTCTTGGGATCACAATGTTTAATCACCTAGTGCCAATTAACGTTTGTAATATTTGGTTTGGAATTAAGATTTGTATGGGAATGCAAAGTGGAATCGAATTACTCCCGTAATCTCTATTCCTAGTGAATTTCCACTCCCATGGCTTAAACACCCAATAAGATCAAAGATCAGCATTCAATTATTCCTAATTACTACCATCTCCCGATGAGCAATAATCTAGAATAAACTTCCCCTAATAAGTTCCCCTTTCCCAAGGACCAACCATTAGGTGCAATCGTGTGTGCCCTAATTTATGCCCCAACTCCCATTGGTGACACAAACATGACTGTGAAGCTAGTAATTTAGGCCTTTAACTACCAACAACAACAGATTAAAACAAGATTGCAACACAAATCATAAAACCAAACATAAATATATTAAGAAATTAACGAACTAGGCACATAGGTTCATAAACAAATTCACCCAAAAATCCCTAAGGAATTTAGCCGAGCATGGCTAAATTATACATAGCAAATATGAATAAAGGATTACAAATCATCAGAAGAATACAAGAATTAACCAAGCGATTCTCCCAAATCTCCCTGGCTTCCTCCTTGCTTCCAAAGACGACTTGAGCCTCTTGATTTCTCTCTTTCTTGTCTACAAAGAACTCTAAAAATCTCTCGGTATCTTTAGGGTTGAGGAAGGAGGGATTTTATAGTGGGTACAAAGTTGAGATGAAATAGGAATCTTGTACCAAATTGGACTCAAATTCTAATTCCTATATTTAAACAAAGAAATTGTCGTCTTTAATGATATTTAGAATTTGGAAGATTCCTTGAATTGCTAACTTTTAATATGGAGATATGAGCCTTGAAATCCGCGCAATTGATATTAGGAAAAGAGATCTCGCGCTTGTATTGAATTTTGCCCAGCTGCGCCACTTTAAGCGTCTGTTTTTATCCCAGAAACAGACGCATATTCGACGCGTCGAGAATTTTCTCGACGCGTCGAGACTTCCTGTGCGCGAATTAATTAGCTACTGGAAAATTTCGACGTGTCGAGCCCTTGGCTCAACGCGTCGAGTCCACTAGGCCCCGAACTCATCCAAAATTGCTCCAAACTCATCCTTGAACTCCCCTTGGTCATATCTTTGACCTAAAATGGTTCAAAAACACTAACAAACACCGTAAAATATTCAAAACAAGTGCGAACCATAATTAAATGATAATAGCAAGGAAAACATGTATTAAATAAGCAAAATTAAAGAGCTTAATTACTGTGATGATTCAAAATAACCATAAAAACAAGCACAGATGTGATAACATCACCCCCTCACACTTAAGCTTTTGCTTGTCCTCAAGCAAAACTAAGGAATAAAATCACAAGTCAAAACGTACAAATTACTCATGCTCTCTCTTGCACAACCTTTCAAACCACCAACCCACTTGCTACAAAACAACAAGCTTCAAGAATCAAATTAGTTTGGCACATAAGAGACCCATTTCCAAGCCAATAACCAAGCACCAAGAATTTAAAGCATGTGAGGATCAAATGTGCACAAATACTCAGTTGAGATTATGCACGATACGGTTCATGAATGAGATCTCTTAGGCTTGCCTTTCATACTCCCCTAGATCAAATCTAAGAATGCATGCTAAGATCAAATAGGACTTTATTTAGCTTGTAATGGGGCTACGGGTGATGGCTAACAAAGAAGTGGTATGGAAAAATTAATCAAAAAGAGAGAATGTCACAATTTATCTAAACTTTTCAAAATTTGGAAGAGATGAGATAATCATAATTCCAAGGAACAAATTTCTTTTAAGAACTTAGCAACTCTTTGGTAAAGTGGGGATCCAAACTCAAAAACTTTCAATCTCTTTTTTTTTTTTTTTTTTTTTCTTTTCATTCTTTTCTTTGTCTTTGGACTTCTTTTGGATATAGCAAGATAATTTTAATCCAAACTTTCATGACCTCCACACTTGAACATTTGTAACACTAGCTGCTTCTTTTTTTGTAGCACAACTCCATAAAAACTCTTCTTACAGAAAAGATAAAGATAAAAGTTTCATTCTCTCAAGGGTGGATGGGAAATATTTGGCCAAGGGCTAAGGGTTATAATAATGGGGTAAATCAAAGAAAAACAATCACAAAGAGGGGATAAGTGCTTAGCACTTATTTGAACAAACAAAAGGCACAATGGGGAAACGAAGGATAAAAATATATATATAGGGACAGGTTTAAAGGCTATGGCTAAACAATAATGGCCTAAATCACTTCAAAACATGCAAAACTTAGACATCACTTAGGGAGTAATGAGGCAAGTTCTAGCAAAAACACCCATGACCGGAATCTCACATAAGCCTTCACTAGCAATGCAAAACACAAGATCAAGGATTAATCCAATTATTAAGTGGTTAACAAAGCTATTGGCAAGGGAATAGATCAAATATGTGTTACACCTCAAATCATCCATCACAAATTGAGATGCAACAAGCACCACTAAAACAAACCACAAACCAACAAGAGAGAGTAATTGTAACTGCATGCTAAGACAAGTAACTTATTCACCAAAAATAGCATATGAGTCATCCAAGCAAAAGCAAAATTTTTTTAAATTTTAGAAATAGCCCCAGAAATATCCCCAAATTAATGATTCCTCCCCCCACACTTAAAACTTTGCATCGTCCCTGGTGCAAGAGAAAAGAGAAAAACTATAAAACAAAAATAATCACGAACTAGAAAGCAATAAAACTAAATAAAACGAATCTAGAAAGCAATAAAATTAAACTAGAAAGCAATAAATATGAAAGAAATAAAAGATAACATGGGGTGCCTCCCATGAAGCGCTAAGTTTAACGTCGCTAGCTCGACCTAACCTGGTTATGGAGTGCTCATCCTGGTTGATCCGCGAGTTTGATCTCATCACCCCATAGACTCTTCAAATGCAAATACTCATCATGGGTCACCTTGAGAGTAGGGTCGATGTGCAAAATTGACTTGCACTCAATGATTTTTGGCTCATCAAGAACATTAAATTCCACCTTTTCCTCCCCAAAGTCAAAAATCATGGACCCTTTCCTTGCATCAATCATTGCTCCAATAGTGGCTAGGAAGGGTCTCCCCAAAATGAGTGGAACGTCTAAGTTCCTTTGGACATCTATCACAATAAAATCACAAGGCACAAAATACTTGTCCACACGAACTGGGACATCTTCAAGGATTCCAATAGGCTTTACGATGGATCTATCTGCCATTTCTAGGGTGAATTGGATTGGTTTTGGCTCTCCCAACCCTAACCCTTGACAAAGAGTAAGAGGCATAACACTCACACTGGCTCCTAAATCACAAAGGGATCCCTTTAACGGCCGGCCTCCAATCACACAAGGAATTGTGAACTTCCCCGGATCTCTATGCTTAGGTATATTCCTCCCAATTCCCGGGGTCAACGCTTGATACTCTTGTGCCACAGCTACCATCTCTCGTTCCCCATATTTCTTTTTCTTAGCTAGAATCTCTTTCAAAAATTTTCCATAAGAGGGAACTTGTGAAAGCAAATCAAGTAAAGGAACTGAAACTTTCAAACTCTCAACAATCTCCAAAAACTTTTTCCACCTACTTTCTTTTGTTGTTTCAAGATTTTGAGGAAAAGGCAATGGGGGTACATACCTTCTCACAGGTTTCTCTACTTCCTTTTGAACTTGTGGATTATTTTGCACAGCAATTGTCTCATCTTCTATACCATCAAGTATCTCTTCAATCTTCTCCTCAACTGTCTTTTTAGGAGTTGATGCTTTGATTGGAAGAGGTTGCTCTTCAAGTACTTTGCCACTCCTTGTAACAATTGCATTTACATGCTCCCTTGGATTTTCAGGCATAGCTGGCAACTTCCCTGTGACTTTAGTACTTGATATAGAAGGTTGATTTGCTAATTGCCTTTCAACCATATTTTGGCGAGCTTCCATTTTATCCATCCTTTCTGTAATCTCTAACTGACCTTTAATCAATTTTTCCAACAAAACTTCCGTATTCGATTGTGGTGGGGCCTCTGAAACGGGAAATTTAGATTGAACTTGAGTACCTTGATAACCCAGAGGACCTCTATTAACAAAGTGTTGAGGGTTGGCAGCTCCCACTGGGTTGCTCCATGAAAAGCCGGGATGGTTCCTTGAATTATTAGGATGGTAGGTCCCTTGAGGTTGGTAAGACTGTTGATGAGGCCTATTATATCCCAACATATTAACTTGCTCCATAGAGGTTTGGGAGTTTAACTCGTCGATACAATCTCCTGAATTGTGATTTTGGCTGGTGATTTGGGCAAGTTTTTGAACCAAGGAGACCACATTATCCAACTTTGTTGACAAATCGGCTAATTGCCCCGCATCATGAATTCCTCCTACAAGCTTTTGTGGAGACCTCTCCGTGTACCAAGTAGATCCATTCATAGCAATTTTCTCCAATAGTTCCTCGGCTTGTGTTGGCTCTAGAATCATGAACGAACCAACCGAAGAAGCATCCACCAAAATCCTAGAATTATCAAGCAATCCTTCATAGAAAGACATCATCAAATCCCAACTTTGAAATCCATGGTGTGGACATTGCCTCTTCAATTCCTTAAATCTCTCCCAAGACTCAGTGAGGGACTCAATTGCCAGTTGCTTAAAGTTTTGAATTGCCCTTCTCATCCTTTGAGTTTTGGATATAGGATAGAACTTCTTCAAAAATTCTCCATGTAATTTGTCCCAAGTGTCAAAATGGTTATCTGGATGTGAGGATAACCAATCTTCAGCCCTGTCCTTCAGTGTAAAGGGAAAAAGCCTAAGTTTGACGACATCTTGAGTGACTCCATTTATCTTGAAAGTGCCACAAAGTCGTAGGAACTTGGTGGCGTGAGCATTGGGATCTTCCGTGGGCATCCCTCCAAATCGATCTGCCGCAGCCATGCTAAGTATGGCCGGATTGATCGCAAAGTTATTGGCCTCCACATTTGGAATATTGATGCTACCATGCTCCTCAACATCCGGAGCAAGGTAGTCAGACATTGATCTCCCTCCAGCTTGGTTTTCTTGTACCTGTGCCATCCTAGTTTGTTTCCTAAGAAACTTGACTCTTTTCTCAATCTCAAGATTCAAAGGTAATAATCCTTCTTTCCCACGAGATCGTGTACGCATAAAAAGCCAAGTTCTTAGATTCAAAGCAAAATCACACTCAAGAACAAGGAACTTGTTATGGATTAGCAAATAAATAAAATAAATAAATAAATAAATAAATAAATAAATGAACTAGACTCCTAAAGTAAGACTTTCACTAATGTCAGTACGTAACGACACCTCCCCGGCAACGGCGCCAATTTGATTACTGTAATTTGGGGCAAACAAATAATACCCGGAGTATTCGGGTTGTCGAACCACAGAGAGGTGGTGTACTAATCACTAGCTACTAGGTTACTCATATGAAACTAGTCCGAACAAAACTTGAAGGTTGATTGATTGCATAAAATAACAAGCAGAATAAAATAAGTAGCAAGATTTTGTAGACAATAGAGCAAAATAGGATTCTTGGGATCACAATGTTTAATCACCTAGTGCCAATTAACGTTTGTAATATTTGGTTTGGAATTAAGATTTGTATGGGAATGCAAAGTGGAATCGAATTACTCCCGTAATCTCTATTCCTAGTGAATTTCCACTCCCATGGCTTAAACACCCAATAAGATCAAAGATCAGCATTCAATTATTCCTAATTACTACCATCTCCCGATGAGCAATAATCTAGAATAAACTTCCCCTAATAAGTTCCCCTTTCCCAAGGACCAACCATTAGGTGCAATCGTGTGTGCCCTAATTTATGCCCCAACTCCCATTGGTGACACAAACATGACTGTGAAGCTAGTAATTTAGGCCTTTAACTACCAACAACAACAGATTAAAACAAGATTGCAACACAAATCATAAAACCAAACATAAATATATTAAGAAATTAACGAACTAGGCACATAGGTTCATAAACAAATTCACCCAAAAATCCCTAAGGAATTTAGCCGAGCATGGCTAAATTATACATAGCAAATATGAATAAAGGATTACAAATCATCAGAAGAGTACAAGAATTAACCAAGCGATTCTCCCAAATCTCCCTGGCTTCCTCCTTGCTTCCAAAGACGACTTGAGCCTCTTGATTTCTCTCTTTCTTGTCTACAAAGAACTCTAAAAATCTCTCGGTATCTTTAGGGTTGAGGAAGGAGGGATTTTATAGTGGGTACAAAGTTGAGATGAAATAGGAATCTTGTACCAAATTGGACTCAAATTCTAATTCCTATATTTAAACAAAGAAATTGTCGTCTTTAATGATATTTAGAATTTGGAAGATTCCTTGAATTGCTAACTTTTAATATGGAGATATGAGCCTTGAAATCCGCGCAATTGATATTAGGAAAAGAGATCTCGCGCTTGTATTGAATTTTGCCCAGCTGCGCCACTTTAAGCGTCTGTTTTTATCCCAGAAACAGACGCATATTCGACGCGTCGAGAATTTTCTCGACGCGACGAGACTTCCTGTGCGCGAATTAATTAGCTACTGGAAAATTTCGACGTGTCGAGTCCACTGGGCCCCGAACTCATCCAAAATTGCTCCAAACTCATCCTTGAACTCCCCTTGGTCATATCTTTGACCTAAAATGGTTCAAAAACACTAACAAACACCGTAAAATATTCAAAACAAGTGCGACTCATAATTAAATGATAATAGCAAGGAAAACATGTATTAAATAAGCAAAATTAAAGAGCTTAATTACTGTGATGATTCAAAATAACCATAAAAACAAGCGCAGATGTGATAACATCACTAAACCTAGTAGAAAATTTCATCAATTTTGAAATCGCTTAAAGAAATATGTCCTGAAAACATTTGTCTAGAAGGCGAAAAACCCCAGTAAATTTATAGGTGCACCCAAAATCATAATGTTGGGGATGCGGAACAACCAGTTAAAAATATCTTTGAGAAATGGCTAGAGTGTGGTTGAATTAGAAATTGCCATGAATTTTATATATATGGGAGAAATTTATGAAAAATGTTATAGTTGTCGACAACACAATTGCTGTTATAAATTGCTCTCGTTATATGAGAATCTGAATCCAAAGTTAGGCACTAGTAGTGCCCTGATTTTTTTTTTATTTTTTTTAAATGTAGAAAAGGAGAAATTAAGGCATATATAGCTCATCTCGCTAAAATTGTATTCTCTTTATAACATGTACACCATTTAATGTTAACCCTGTAGGTTACAAATGAGTGTTTGTACAAAAGAGAAATACAAACAATCTAGTGGTATGATATAAAGCGAGATTGACAAACTTAACATCATTATGTTCCACTAATTAACATCATTGGCAGTGAAATGTAAATTTAGATATGCAGTTCAGGAACGTCGTGACCGCAAACTTATAGCTAGGTCATTAGATGCTAATATTTATTTGTAAATCTTCGATGGATTCAATACTTTTTGAAATGAAAAAAAGTGAAAATCGCAATGTGTATCATTAAATTACAAAAGTGTTTGTATGACTTCAATATTATTGACTGAGTATTTTTCCTTTTGAAGAAAGAATGCATATTGAATGATTGAATTGACTGAGTGTTTTTTTCCCCCCGAAGAAGAAATATGCAAATAATATGTACCATTATGTATTCGTTAAAGAATTATTAATGGAGTTATTTTATTTATTATCTCAGTCGAGATTAATGGTTGTTATTGAAAGTTGAAACACATAGAGAGCTTGGTGATATTAGCTCATGCCAAAAGACGAAATTTTGAAATAAAAGACTTGGGAAACCTAAGTATTGTCTCGACCTAAAGATTGAGCTTCTCCTTGAAGGAGTTTTATACACCAATTAGCCTACTTGAAAAATGTCTTAAAGATGTTTTATATGGATAAGTATCATTTACTTATCACAATAAACGGTTGTCCAATAATCGCTTCAAGTAGATAAGGGACCATTTAGACTCGAAGATGATAATGAGGATATTTTGAGATTGGAAGTTCAATACTTCATTGCTATTGGAGCACTATTATAGAATTAGAAGTTCCATAATCGCATTAGGCCTGATATTGAATTTGCGATGAAATTGCTAGCAACGTTTATTGCTCCCCCTACAATGAAATATTATATTATAATGGTGTTTAACATATCCTCCAACATTTTCGAGGTACAAAGATTGTGACGTTTATGTGAGAAACCAATATGTGGTTTTGATGGACTACTTGGGTATTGTCTCTTTTATTTGATCCCTATGATGCCAAGTCCCAAACTGGTTATGCTATGCTTTTACTCCCAATGTCCCATATGAGGACAAATAAAGATTGTGTTGCACAAGCAAGTAATAGGTTTGTTAAGGGGAACCTCACAAAACATATTGCACCTAAGTCCTTCGACCCACATGAACTCTAGAAGAGTGGTAAAATTCTTGTTGAGAAAGTTCGCCCCAGTGAACAATCTGGCAGATACGTTCACTAAGTCTCTGCCTACATCCACTTTTGAGTAATATGTTTATAAAATTGGGAAGCGTAGGCTTAGAAGATTGTTGTCTTCAGGGGACGAATAGACTTGAAAGATTGTTATATTCAGGGTGAGCGACAACCCCTAGCTGCACTAGAATGGACAATATAGAAGACTTTTGAAATCATGAAGATTATGCTCCTAAAGCATATGGTGTACTATTTTTCCCGCAGGGTTTTCTTAAGCTAAGGTATAAATGAGGCAACTGATGCAGGTGCACTTGAGTGGATAGTCCTGAAAACCCTTGAAATCTTGAAGATTATTGATAGACATATTTTACACTCTTATTTTATATACATCTTTATAATATTTTTGCATTAGTTATTTATAATTATTTCATTTTAGAGTTTAATAATTATAATTATTTAGTTAAATAAGTGTTTTATAATAATGTTTAATTAATAATTTAAGTTTAGACTCCATTTAGTTTATAGTCCAATTCTATGGTATAATATTTACTATTATTTTTGTTTGTCCCAATCTATTTATACTATATATAAAAATAAAATCATGAACTTTAACTTCCTGCTCAATTCCTAAAAAATCTCACTTTCTACTAAAATATATTGTTTTCTACTTTACTATTCGTACTATAATTCTAGGTTAAAATTCGTATTCTAATATTATAAATAGTGAAATACAATTCCTAAGAGAATATATTGTTTCCTACTTTCCTATTCGTACTATAATTCTACATTAAAATTCCTATTCTTCCCAAACTTCACCCCTATGACCAGTTGAGCTGCGCATGCGGGCATTAAAATTTCTATTCGTAATACAATAAGACAATATATTATATCTGGCACTACAAATACTCCATTCGTAAATATATTCTATCTGGCACTACAAATACTCCATGTGTAACTCTTTGAACGCACAAAAAAATCTCGCACTACAAATACAAGAAACGAAAAATCTAACAATATTGTAGTTTTGGCGATTTGAAATTTTATAATCTATGCATTCCAACAATATTGTTTTTTTTAACTAATGGAGTCTATTTTTGTCGTCTCTGCTTTCGACCTATCTCCCAAGACGAGAAAAAGTTGTATAAGCCTCCAGCTCATGCGTTGTTATTTGTCATGGGAATATCCACGTTCCACAGTCAACCAACAGACAGTGGAGGTGCTTACTCCATGACTCCCAGGTGAATGTTATTAATTATAGTTCTATGATTTGTAGTAAACGTTGATAATTTTGATTTTATTTTACTAATATTTTGTTTCTCTAATTTTCAATTCTATTTTGGCGTGTTTGGTAAATACTTATTAGCTGATTGGGTATAACAATGAGTTTGACGTCTCTTTTCTTTCAGTTTTATGCATTGAGTTACTTCTCAACTCCAAGTGATTGTAATATTGTTGCTCTCTTGCAGGCATTTGCATCACAGTATATAGGGGTGTAAACAAATCAAATAAAAAAAAATCGATTCGTGATTCGAATACGAATCCGAATTTGAATACTTTTTTCGATTCAAATATATTTCGAATACGAATACGAATTAGAGTGTATTCGATTCGAATAGTATTCGAATATTTTCTGCTATTTAAATATAAATTTTTATTATATTTTATCTTAATTTATTGGCGAATTTTGTAAAAAAATGAACTTAGATATTTCGAATTCGAATATTTGAGTCGAATCGAATATATTCGAATAAACTCGTCGAATCGAATACGAAACAAATTTGAGATTCGAATATTAAACGAATATGAATACGAATATTCGAATATTTAGTCGAATTCGAATCGAATAGTGAGATATTTGACTCGATTCGATTCGTTTATACTCCTAACAGTATATATACTGCCAAAAGAAGAAGAAAAAAAAAACATAGAAAAATTATGTAGACACAAATTAAATTCAAATTAGAAAATGATTTGTTTAACTAAGAATATAATTATGAAATAGGTGGAATTTTATGAAGATAACTTACAGATTTTCACTATTTTTTTTTCTTGGGGAAATAGTGTTTTTTTTTTTTTTTTTTTTTTTTTTTTTTTTTTTTTTGCTATGCTAGGTTAAAAATGGAAACAAATTAATAATTTTTTCAATCTTCATTTAAGGAGTCTTTAATAGCTTCAGTTATAAGTTTTTTTTATTTAAAAAATATAATACAAGAGCGTTTTGGGAAAATGTTAATAATAATATTATTATTATTATGCAATAATAAAATAAAATTTATAATAATTTATAATAATACTAATAATAATAACAATAAAAAATGAATAATAATAATAATAATAATAATAATAACAATAACAATAACAATAATAATAATAATAATAATAATAATAATAATAATAATAATAATAATAATAATAATAATAATAATAATAATAATAATACAAAGCAAAAAAAAAAAAAAAAAAAAAAAAAAAAAAAAAAACCAAAACAAAACGTAACTGATGTGGAATCAACTTTGCTCTCACATCGTTACTGAATGAATAGGAGCTCAAAAGAGCTCATCTATATAATAGGAACATTGTTTCAAACTGTTGAAGGACCAAATGACTTTTTTGGCATTTTGTCTCCGGTCAAAATGTTAAAATGGCGGATCTGTCAAATAAAGGTTAGAGTGGTGTGTTAGAGTGGTGTGTGCCTATAAGATTTAGAGAGAAGAGGTACTGAAACAGTGAAGTCTATAGAGTGTGTATTCCATGATGATGGGGAATTGTATTTTTGTACTATCGTTTGTATATTTTTTAATTCAAAATGTTTTGTGATGGGGTGTGAACCTCGGCCCAAGAAGAAGTACAAAAGGAGAAGCCCAAGAGGGAAGGGGAAGTCCAAGAAGGACGAAGAAGCCCAAGAAGAATAACATACGACCCAAGGTGGGGAACCCGAATAAGTAATAAGGCCTGGAAGAGACTAAGGTCGAGCCCAGGAGTCGGCCCGAGCTTAAGGATAGGACTGG
Source organism: Ipomoea nil (assembly GCF_001879475.1). Taxonomy (NCBI): domain Eukaryota; kingdom Viridiplantae; phylum Streptophyta; class Magnoliopsida; order Solanales; family Convolvulaceae; genus Ipomoea; species Ipomoea nil. Next base: position 352,245 of record NW_017617410.1, read on the forward strand.
GACTCGACCGGATTGGTAAAGAGCCGTTGCACGACATTTATGATGGCATTGAAGAGCTCGGTCAAAGGAGCCGTTGGGAAGCCCAATAACGGCAGCCCAATGGCCCTGTAGCGTAAATAGCACTTAAGACCCCTTAAATGTACTTGAAGTCAGATTAGAGGGGGGGGGGGGGGGGGGGGCACCTATATATAGGCCCCTCCGAGAGTGTGAAGGGGAGGCGAGTCCAGGCCCAGAGAATAGAGAAACAGTTTTCCACTTTTATTCATTCCTTTCCATTTCGTTAAAGCTTTGTTGAAAGGTGAATCCACCAACCAAGGTTGTGTTGGACCTCCCTGGGCTCAAAAACCCTAAAACCAACACTGGCGCCGTCTATGGGGATCGAAACGAAGAGCCACGTTTGCTCTTGAGCAACAGAATTCGCAAAGGAAGAGAGACAAACGAGCGAGAGAATGTCTAAAGAACGAAGTCGCGTTCCCGACGGCAACCGCGAGCCGGAAGCCGACTTAAGAGACCAGCTGAACCAGCGAAACGCGCAAAGTCAGGAAAATGATTTGGCGCCCCGAAACCGACCCCCGCAGATGATACCTCTCACCCCGGAGCAGCTTAGGGCCATCGTACGAGCTATTGCTGCCGAGAATCGGGAGAGAGGAGAACCGTCGGTTTCGCGACCATCGCCGCGCAACCAGCAACCGCCCCAAAGGTCGAACGGGGATAGAAGAGAGGATCAGCGAGTGGAGGATCCACCGGCACGGTCAGTCCATTCGAGATTAGGCCCGAATGTGACGCGACAATCGGCGAGAAAACGGCTAGGGGAGAGAGAGCCCAGCCGCGCACTAGCAAACCAACGAAATCGAGAAGTCACTCGAGAGAAAACCCGCACCAAGAAGACTCGAATTCGGGCACGACAAACCGAGCGACTTACTCGTAATGATGAGCGACAGGTCGAGTCACAGGCCGGTGAAAGCACCGAGTCCACAGGAAATCACACCCGAAACGCCGAGGATGTGGCCCACTTGGCCCAAGAGCTACGGAATTTGAAGGAGCAAATGGAAGGTCGAACCAAGTCCCCATGTAAGACGTTACTCACTGCCTTGCCCTTCTCGGCCAAGATTATGGCGTATAAGATACCTGGCGACTTTAAGTTCCCTGAACAGGCCACCTTTGACAGATCCGGCGACCCACGCGAGCATCTTTTGAGTTACCAAGCTAAAATGCAAGTGCTGGGGGTTCGAGATCCCGTCATGTGCTGCGCTTTCCTGCCGACACTGAAGGGATCGGCGCAAAGATGGCTCGTGGCCCTGCCCCCGGGCTCAATTCATAGCTTCGAAGAGTTGACTAATCGCTTCATGAGTCATTATGCGGCTAACATTAAACCGCAAAAGGATCTAACACATCTCGGGGATATCCATCAAGAGGAGGGCGACTCTCTCAAAACTTACTTGGCCCGGTGGCAAAAAGAAATTCAGTCCATTGAGGAAGTAGAGGACCAGACTGCTCTCACCTTCTTCATCGAATCGCTGCGATCCGGCCAACTGTATCGCGACCTTCGGGACAACCCGGCCCGCCACATACGCAGAGGCTATTCACATGGCCAATAAGCGGGCCGATACGGAACAAGCCGTAAAACATAAACGACAACGAGAAGTCGGAGGATCCTCTGGGGGAAAACGAACCCGGACAGAGGTACGAGAGAGACGCCCAGATTCGGCCCGGCGACCCGAAGCTCGACGTGCATTCGACAGACCCAGCATCCAACCATATCGGCCGACCTCCCAGCATCCAGTACATGAAGTACAGGCTGTCGCGCCGCCTCCTACTGGAGAGCGCGCGGTGAATGAGGCTCCGGGTAAGTCATGTAAGTATTGTCGATATCACAAATCCTACACCCACAGCATGGAGGAGTGCTACTATCTGAAGAAAATCATGGAGGGGATTATTCAACAAGGGACACCGCCTCCCAACCAATGGCGAGGGAGATTTGTGGCTAGGGAAGATGGCGACCCCTCAGAGACGGTCGAAGGCAATCGCTGCAAGCAGTCGGCAACCGACGAAGAAGAAATCCAGTGGAGACAGAAGCCGGTTATCAATATGATAGTCGACGGACCAGAAGGAGGCGACTCTGCCAACACTAGAAAGGCCTGGGCTCGGCAATTGTACGTGCGGACGGTTTACGGGCGAGAAGGTGGCTCGAAGAAAGCATGTCGAGAGCCTATTGCCTTCACAGACAAAGATCTACCCACCGGCGAAACACCACATCGCGACGCTCTAGTCATCGCAATGGATGTAAATGGAGTAGTTGTCCGGCGAATCCTGGTGGACACCGGAAGCAGCGTTAATGTCTTATATCTCGAAACCTTCGTCAAAATGGGATTATCACGGGAACAGCTAGCCTCAGTCAAGACGCCACTGGCCAGCTTCACGGGCGACTCCGTGGAAACTGAGGGATCTATTGTTCTGCCCGTCGAGGTGGGTACATATCCCGATGTACAGAAGCTCGACATGAAATTCATCGTGTTCGATTTGGCATGCTTTCACAATGCAATCCTCGGCCGACCTGGTTTAGAAGATTTAGGAGCTCTGATCTCCGTTGAGCATCTTTGCTTAAAGTTCCGCGCACCAAGTGGAGTAGGTACGGTGCGTTGCGACAGAAGAGCCGCCCGCTACTGCTACCTACAAGCCTGCCGGGGTATGAGCAAATGAGAGATACAGGTCCATGAGATCACGGAACGACCTCTGAAGAAGACGATGCCGCCTCGCCCTGACCCGTCTCAACCAGAAAGGCGAGTGAAGATTGGAGTCGGCATTCGCGAAGAAGTGCGAGAGGAAGTTATCAAGGTGCTCCGGGAAAACCGCCTAGTTTTCGCATGGGGGCCCGAAGACATGCCTGGAGTGGACAGGTCTGTCATCTCTCACCGGCTCGCTGTCGACCCTGGCCACCGACCCGTGATACAGAAGAAGCGATACCTGGCTAATGATCGCCGAGAATTCGTCAAGAGAGAGGTAAGTACACTATTAGCCGCTGGCCATATCCGGGAAGTCAAGTATCCGGAATGGTTAGCCAATGTGGTGCTCGTGCCGAAACCACCAGCCTGGAGGATGTGTGTAGATTATACCGACCTTAACAAAGCCTGCCCAAATGACCCTTTTCCTTTGCCCAGAATTGACCAGTTGGTCGATGAAATGGCAGGGTTGGCGTTGCTGAGTTTCATGGATGCCTTCCGAGGGTATCACCAAATCCACATGCACAAGGCCGAAGAGGAGAAAACAGCCTTCCTAACCCCGGATGGCGTATACTATTATCAAGTCATGCCCTTTGGACTCAAGAACGCAAGAACCACATATACGCGAATGGTCGCTCGGCTGTTTCAGGATCTGTTGGGAAAATCCATGGCAGCGTACGTAGATGATATGCTGGTGAAAAGTCGGGAAGAAGCCAGTCATGCCGGGGACTTAGCTGACTGCTTCCGGGTAATGCTTAAGTATAATCTGTGGCTTAACCCCAAGAAATGTGACTTTGCCGTACAAGGGGGGAAGTTCTTGGGATACATGGTAACCAAAAAGGGCATCGAGCCTAATCCCGAGAAGGTGTAGGCTATAATGGACATGCAGCCTCCTGGCACTGTTAAGGATCTGCAACGGTTGACCGGGCGACTCGCCGCCCTGAGCCACTTCCTAAGCAAGTTAGCGGACAAGACTGTGCCCTTTTTCGAAGCCATGAAGAGGAAGGAAGGATTCGTATGGACGGCTAAGTGTCAACAATCCTTTGAAGAGCTGAAAAGGTATCTTTCCACACCTCCAGTTCTGTCTACCCCCCAGGTTGGCGAACCTTTGTTCTTATACCTAGCGACTTCTGCCAAGGCTGTGAGCTCGGTACTTGCTCGAGAAGAGGAACGAATCCAGCATCCGGTGTATTACGTTAGTCACTCCCTAAAGTCGGCTGAGACCCAGTACACGCCTCTGGAGAAAATAGTTTATGCTCTGGTGATCACAGTACGAAAATTGGCTCCCTATTTCCAGGCTCACACCGTCCGAGTCCTGACCGACCAGCCTCTGGGAAGTGTGTTGCGGAACCCCACCTCGTCTGGTCGACTCGTGAAATGGGCAGTAGAACTGACCCAATATGGGATCGAGTACTAGCCTCGACTTTCTATTAAAGGGCAGGCCTTGGCCGACTTCTTGGTCGAATGCACCGCGGGAGAAAATGGCCAAGCCTCAGCCTCAGAGGAAGGCCCCGGCGAATGGTGGGAGATGTATGCGGACGAAGCCGCGAGTCGCCAACACTGTGGCGGCGGAGTCATGTTGATCACACCTGAAGGATTTAAACTCTACTACGCTTTGAGTTTCTTATTTCAGGCATCCAACAATGAAGCTGAATATGAGGCAGTATTGGGAGGGCTCCGACTAGCCAAGACGTTAGGTGCAGACCGCCTGCGGGTCAAGACTGACTCGCGTCTAATAGTAGGACAGGTGTCGGGAACCTGCGAAACCAAGAATGCCCGGATGGCACGATACAAAGAAAAGACAACGGAAATATTGAAAGAATTTGTGGCTTATGAGATAGAGCACATCGCGCGAGCCGACAATACGGAAGCTGATATATTGTCAAAGATAGCCTTGGAAGGCGTGCCAGATCGTCACGTGAGAATTTGCCAGAAGGAGGAATTACTCTGACCTAGCATAGAAGAGACAATTGCCGAGATTCAACAAGTGACGACCCAGGAGTAGGATCGCGACAAGAATCTGGAAATGTTTTGGGTGGACGACATTCGCCGTTACAAAGAAAAGGGAGAACTGCCCGACGATCCCGCGGCCGCTGGCCGAGTCCACCGCAAGGCTCCATCATTCGAGATCATAGACGGACAATTGTATAAGCGATCATTCGGGGGTCCTCTCCTCAAGTGCCTGGTCAGAACGGAGGCGGAAAAGATAATGAAAGAAGCTCATCGTGGGATATGCGCAGCCCACCAAGGCGCACACACACTCGCCCGGAAGCTAGTCTTCCAAGGCTATTACTGGCCTACTATGATGAGAGACTGCATAGAATGGATATCCAAATGCGTCGTCTGCCAGGCATTCGCCCGGAGAGATACTCTGTAACACCCCCTATAAACCAAGCTATTTAAAGCCTCAAATATGCAGATATCTAACAAAACATCAAACACAGCGGAAGACTGAAAGAGAAATATATATAAACTAGAAGAAGAGGGGTGATATGCCACATTCATCTAGGGATGAACGCACAGGCTATCATCTGCATAAATCAAAGTCTAAAACCATACATGTTCAAAGTTCTAAGTCTAAACTGGCTCACAGGCCACAAAACATAGGGAAGGAGCTACACTAGCTGGCACTAAACCGCGCTCTCGTCTAAACATCACCTGAAAGAAACACATAAAAAGATGGGACGATGCCCGATCAGCGAATAATGATGGTAACCCACCAATACATGTGAAATATCATACATAGATAAGATATACGTTTGTAAAGTCATTTGTGAAACGGAATACATATATATAAGTTCAAAACCAAGAGCAAAGGTCAACATAAGACTCAAGCACTCACAACAAGATAAGGGAACACATCCCAAGACCACGAAGGACAACAACAACTCACCAGGACGGCTCGAGGTATAATCTATCATCACACAATAGATTAACACCCGACATGCACAACTCAAGAGAATAAGGACACACCCAACGGCAACACATGCCTTTGTGACTACACACGTCACAAGAAGAGAACTCACAACAACGGCTACACAAGCCCTCGTGACATCACCCATTACGAGTTGATATGCCTTCCTTATGCCCGGTTCCAACCTTATGGCTACCCCCAACCTTATATCTAGTTCCAACCTTTACCTCCAGGACCCCTGTACACCAAGTCCAACCTTATTCCCCCGGGAACCGTCGTTCCCCCTCCAATAGTCCCTCCAACAGAACCACCGATTTCATAGTACACGAGGGTACCGATCACACACACGGCAACACATGCGTCCCAAGAAATACATGAACCTTACACAAAGGCCACAGCTCCATAATCACGTCATGGCCACCACGAGGACCACTGCAATACCTTGGTGACTAGTGTCCCATACCACTAATCGTGCAATCCAGGTAAAACCACACACACATCACACCTCAACAGGAATCAATCAACGGATCACAACGAAGATATGAAACCATACTCAATCAAGGAATGGATCACAATCCAACAACAACAACGATGAATAACACAAGTTATCATCAACCAATAAGAAGGTACGAACAACACACACGCTAGCATTTAAACATCAAACTAGCATGCTTATCAAACGGATAAACCAAACGTAGTTCCGAAGAACACACAAGACTCATCACGGTTCAACGAAACACAATGTTGAACACTTAGCACGATTCAAGACACCAAAACCTACATGGATTCCTACCATATTGTTCTAGACATACGAAACATCAAGAAGACACTCAAATAGTTCCACAAAAGAACAACGGGAAGTCAAAAGACCAAATACCGAGTCAAAAGAATCACGGGGAACAAATCCCGAACATCCACCATGATGTTCCCCGCGGGTGGACCCACGGGTAGGCTCCCACCCGTGGTTCTCCCCGCGGGTACATACCCACCGGCCATATGTTCCCCGCGAGTGGGCGGCGGGTGGACACCTACCCGTCGTTCCGCCCGCGGGTACGTACCTGTGTCCAAAATAATCCCTTCGGGGGTTTTCAACTCGAAGCTCAAATTCAAGTCCAAAACATGCCAAATCTCACCAAATACAACAAAATAACTTGAATCAAAGGAATAGCCAAGCAATGGCATACATGAACCCTAAACACAGGCTCTAGATATGCATTTTCACAAGACAATGCATAAACACTCACATTTCATAGCAAAACACATGTAGAATCCAAGAAATCATCATATAGGTAAGCAAAATAGATTTTGTAGAGCATGGGTTACCTCTTGTAGACAAAAACCTTCACTTAACACTTCACTAAGCTTCTAATATGGCTCACCTTCCAAACCCACTTCAAGAACACACCAAAAGATCACAAAGATCTATCTTTAAGAAAAGACACCTAAGAAAACACTAAAAACACAAGATGAACATAGATCTTACCCTCCTAGATGCCCAAATGTATGAAAGGTAGAATCTTGGAGACAACTCTTGAAGATTTGACAAAGCTTCAACTTGGCTTGGAAGAAAAGCTATCTACCTTTTTAAAGAGAAGGTAGAGCTAAAGTTTGGGAAGTGTAAGGAGAGAAATGAGGATTGTCTACTAGGTTAGCTTGCATTACTAACACAAGGTGACAAGTCATGAATAACCTTACTAACATAAAGAGGTGTAAGGGAACAAGGGAACTCCTCTCAAAGCTCAAGGTACAACTTTGACTTTGGGGTTGACTAGTCAATTACTAGTCCCTGACTATTGAATTTTCAGGAAATTAAGGAAGTAAATTACCAATTGGTTTAGGATTAATTACTTAATGGATTACGGGGTGTCACATACTCGACCTGCTACCTTTTACACACCAGTCACCACGGCCATCCTGTTCGCCAAATGGGGTATTGACCTGCTAGGTCCTCTACCGGTCGCCCCAGGACGTCTAAAGTTATGCGTGGTGGCTATCGATTACTTCACTAAGTGGATTAAATCAGAGCCGCTGGCCATCATCACGGAATATCAATGCCGATGCTTTTTGTGGAAGAAGGTGATTTGTCGTTTCGGGCTACCCGAGCACATAGTCAGTGACAATGGTCGACAGTTTGACTGCCGTCCCTTTGCCGACTTTTGCCAGCGGCACAACATACGACACACTAAAGTATCGGTCGCCTACCCCTAGGCCAATGGGCAGGTTGAGAATGCGAACAGCACGATCGTGGACGGTATCCAAAAGAAGTTGGAAGACGTTGGAGGAAACTGGGCGGACGAGCTTGATCGGGTCCTATGGGCGTATCGGACCACTCAAAGACGGGTGACTGGCGAAAGCCCGTTCTCTTTAGCATATGGCTTTGAAGCAAAGGTACCAATAGAAGTCGTCGAGCCCACTCACAGAGTCCGCAATTATTCGGACGAGAAAAACGTTAGGATCGAAAAGAACTTCTTAGAAGAACGAAGGGAGGCCGCCCATGCCCGCATAGTGGAGTATCAGCAGACCCTGCAGAGGTACCGAGATCGACGAATTCGTCCACGAACCTTCCAAGTGGGCGACCTCGTGCTGCGAGATCGACAGGCTAGCCAACCCACGGATGGGGGAGGGGGGGGGGGGGGGGGAAGTTCGCTGTCAAGTAGGAAGGGCCCTACCGCATTGCCGATGTGGTCCAGGCCGGCACATACAAGTTATAAACCCTAGAAGGCAGGCCCATCGACCGGATTTGGAATGTAATCCACTTGAAGAAGTATTATCAGTGAGAGGTCAGTCACGTGTATTCATTTAAAGTTTGACTTTAAATAAAAGGCCTATAGCTTTTTGTATAATGGCAATCGTTTCCGAGAAAAAGCCAACAGGAGTCGCCTCTCTTGAGAGACTCGGCAAGAAAAGAGAAAGAAACTAGGGTTCTGACCCCAAGATGTTTCTGAGATAGGAAAATCCTAAAAGGGTCGCCTCGACCGAGGGACTCGGCGAGAAGAGAGAAGGAAATAAAGGGCTCAGATCCTTAGACATTTTCGAGAAAAAGCCTACATGTGTCGCCTCTCTTGAGAGACTCGGCAAGAAAAGAGAAAGAAACTAGGGTTCCAACCCCAAGACGTTTCTGAGATAGAAAAAGCCTAAAAGGGTCGCCTTGACTGAGGGACTCGGTAAGAAGAGAGAAGGAAATAAAGGGCTCAGATCCTTAGACATTTCCGAGAAAAAGCCTACATGAGTCGCATCTCTTGAGAGACTCGGCAAGAAAAGAGAAAGAAACTAGGGTTCCGACCCCAAGACATTTCTGAGATAGAAAAAACCTAAAAGGGTCGCCTCGACTGAGGGGCTCGGCAAGAAGAGAGAAGGAAATAAAGGGCTCAGATCCTTAGACATTTCCGAGAAAAAGCCTACATGAGTCGCATCTCTTGAGAGACTCGGCAAGAAAAGAGAAAGAAACTAGGGTTCCGACCCCAAGACATTTATGAGATAGGAAATCCCTAAAAGGGTCACCTCGACTGAGGGACTCGGTGAGAAGAGAGAAGGAAATAAAGGGCTCAGATCCTTAGACATTTGAGAGAAAAATCCTACATGAGTCGCCTCTCTTGAGAGACTCGGCAAGAAAAGAGAAAGAAACTAGGGTTCCGGCCCCAAGACGTTTCTGAGATAGAAAAAGCCTAAAAGGGTTGCCTCGACTGAGGGACTCGGCGAGAAGAGAGAAAGAAATAAAGGGCTCAGATCCTTAGACATTTCCGAGAAAAAGCCTACAGGAGTCGCCTCTCTTGAGAGACTCGGCAAGAAAAGAGAAAGAAACTAGGGTTCTGACCCCAAGACGTTTCTGAGATAGAAAAAGCCTAAAAGGGTCGCCTCGACTGAGGGACTCAGCGAGAAGAGAGAAGGAAATAAAGGGCTCAGATCTTTAGACATTTCCGAGAAAAAGCCTACAAGAGTCGCCTCTCTTGAGAGACTCGGCAAGAAAAAAGAAAGAAACTAGGGTTCCGACCCCAAGACGTTTCTGAGATAAAAAAAGCCTAAAAGGGTCGCCTCAACTGAGGGACTCGGCGAGAAGAGAGAAGGAAATAAAGGGCTCAAATCCTTAGACATTTCCGAGAAAAAGCCTACAGGAGTCGCCTCTCTTGAGGGATTCGGCAAGAAAAGAGAAAGAAACTAGGGTTTCGACGCCAAGACGTTTCTGAGATAGAAAAAACCTGAAGAGTCACCTCGACTGAGGGACTCGGCGGGATTAGACAGTAGAAAGAAGGTCAGGGTGTCGAGCCTCCGATCTTTTAAAGAGCATAGCACACTAAGAGTCGCCTCGACATAAGGGGCTCGGCCGAGAGAATTTGGGTACGCCAATAAAAATCGCATAAGCAAGAAAAGATGCAAAGTTCCAAAAAACCAATGTTTCATTCCTAAAAGTCCTAAGGGAGGACTAACCCTTACAAAGGGGAAAATTCAAAAAATGAAACCTAAGCTACAGGGGAAGGCACGTCAACGTTGACTTCCTCGACCCGCTCCTCTGCCGATGTTCTAGCTGGAGGAATACGCGAAGGGTCTTCCGTTGAAGGTAGTGACTCAGCCGGCACAACTGGATCCACCACAGGCAGGGCCGCAGCTAAAGGATCAGTAATCGCCACGACTGCCTCAGGGGCCGGCAGAAGGTCCAGCACGGGCTTCAAGCCCCAACTTTCAGGAGTGAAAGTCAGATCCCGGGCCTGAAGAAGGCCATGTATCTCCAGCTGCGCCTAGTCGTCTCCTTCTGGGGTCGCCAGCCACTCCTTTGCCAGCGCCTCTCGACGACCCTCAACTGCTGACTTCACGTCTGCCTCAAAGGCGGCTGACATCTTGTACTCAGCAACGGCGGCAACGGTAGTGGCAGCGGTGGCGGCGGCCTTGTCTCGCTCTGTCTCCCACTGATGAGTGACCCCCAAAAGCTCGGTCGTATGGACCTCCCTGGCCTTGGCGAAGACAGCTTGCTCCTCTCGACGGGCCTCCTCCGACTGTTGCAGATGGTGGCCAAGGGCTTGCATGGTTGACTTGAGGGCCCGTATCCGCTTCCTTAGCTCCAACTGGAAGGTGAGGTTCTGAAAAAGAGGCATGTCAGTGGAAAATCGAGATAGCAAGAAGAAAGTAAAAAGGTAAAAGGACTCGACAAGGACTCACCCAGTAGGATTGGCGCAGAAAAGCCTCTAGGATGTACTCGTCCTGCATCTTAATGGCCGCCTCCAGGTCCTTGTGAAGGAGAACGTGTTCGACCCATTTCTGAACCGAGTAGTTGCCCTACCAGATTTGGGCGTCTTCTTCGAGCTCCAAGCCCAGCCGGATTTTCTTGGGAGGAGGAGGTGCGTCCGACTGCTCCAGCGGGCGCTTGGAGCTTGAGCTCTCTGTTGGTGCCGGAGGCGGAAGCCTGGAAGGAGAGGCAACAGGAGACGGCGTCAGGTCCACCACATTTCTTGGTGGAGTTGGAGTCGCCCGGGGAGCTGGAGAAGGGAGTGAGGAGGAAGCTGCTTGTGCACCAGACGACCGTTGCGACAGTCGGCGTCTCATCTTTTCGGCACAGACGGCCATGGCGGGCGTTGAAGCTTCGGCTTCGTCCGAGCTGGTGGAGTCGGAATCGTAAGGACCTGCACAGATTCGAAGGGTTAGCAAAAAGCAAAGAATGAAAGCAGAGAAAAAGAAGGAGTTATGAAAGGCTACCTAGGGTGGCCGCCCCAGTCGGTAGAAGACCCCATTTCGCCATGGCCCGTACCCGGGACCAACGTTTGACAGAATAGGGCCCCATGCCCTTCAAGAACTCGGTGCCCTAGATCGCGTCCTGAGTGAAGACGGCGTGCCAGGAGCAGGGTTTGAAGAGAGAAGCCGGCCACATGGTGGGAAAGGTGAAGGTAGAAAAGGAAGGACGAACGAAGAAGAAATAGGGCTTCCAGTCTTTTATGGAATCTGGAAGACCCTCGAAAAGTTGACGCCCGGGTCGGGCAGAGACTTGGACGAATCCGGGAGAGTGCAACCCGACCTTGTTCACCGTGAACAGGCACCTAAAGAGATCTAGGTCAGGTTCGCAATACCACCAGTGGCACAAGGTGATGAAGTAAACGAGAAGGCGGTGCAAGTTGGGTACGAGTTGACCCGGGACCAAATTGTAGTGGCGGAAGAAGAGGGAGTAAAAGGGAGAAGGTGGCACTCGGAAACCAAAGGCCACCGAGTGTAAGTGAATGCCGACGCAATTTTCCAGCGGGTCAAAAATCGACCGGCCTTCCGGCGGAAAGACGGTGGCCGAAGTGCCAAGAAGGAAGCGGGCCATCTCAAGGTCCGCCTCAGTGACTAGCGACGGAGACCCCGCCGGCCGGTAAATGGGGTCAAACTTACCCCTCGGCCGTTGGGAACTGTCGGGAAGAGCCGCCACCGTCGTGAGAGGGGCCGGGCTCAGAGGAGTAACCGCCCTCGAAGAAGAGGGAGCCGGCTGAGACGAAGACGCCGATGGAGGACCAGACGGGAACTCCATACGGCGAGGTGAAGAGGAAGAAGACGAAGTCGAGGAGGAAGAAGAAGAAGAACAACAACAAGGATCCGCCAAACGACGAGAAGAAGAGGAAGAAGAAGGGGAAGACATGAGCACCAACCTGGAAAGGCTCCGGCGAAAGGAGAAGGAGAAGGATGCTGAATTTGATTCAGAGGTCTTTTGCAGAATTTTGGGGTGGAATGGTAAAAGATGGAAGAAGGTGTATTTAAACTTGGGGGAATCCCAAGGGGTTGCCACGTGTCGATCGCCTGTTGGAGGATAGAAAGGGTCGATGAAATGTGATGGGACGGATGCAATAAATGCCCTGGGGAAGCGGAACGACGGTTGGACCTAGGGTTAGCCTAAGACGGCGCATCTGCAAACCCTAGGCCTAAGACGGGTCGAGATGACCCGGTCTACTGACATAAGGCCCATCCTTGGCCCTGGCTCCTGGGCTACCCGGGTAAAGGCCAGGTCATCTGAAGAATAACCGTTGGGCTGAGCTCGTCAGTCGACATAAAACGACTTTGGGCGAGTGAATAAGAAGGCCAAGTCCATCGGTCGACATAGGAGTCGACGCCAACTTCACGTTATAACAAAAGCCTAGTTTGGCGAACAGTTTAAGAAAAACAAGGAGCGAAGCCCGGCAATTTTATTGATTAAGGATAGATAAAAGCCTTCGACTCGGCCATGTTACAAGATAAAAGAGGAAATGGAAGTGATAAGTCAAGAACTATCATTCTCTTCCGCCGGGTGGACTGGAGGTGGACCCTCTAGGAACAGCTGAGGGCGGAAAGGAAGTGGACACGGGTCTGGTTTCGGCGCGTCGTCCAAGTAGACGGCAGGCTTCCCGTCATCGATCATTTGGAGGGGCTTCTCGAGAGCGCTGGGAGACATGGCCACCCCGAAGAGAGGAGGAACCTCCCACACCTCTTCCTCGTCTGGTGCCGGCTCCTCCACCACTGGCTCCACTCGACGCTCAGTCGAGTCCACAGGAACCAAGTCCAACATGTCCGGTGGCACAACAATGGGATCTGAGGAGGAGTCGCCCACCAAGCGACCACCATTAGCCAACCTCTGTTGCCTTAGCTTCTCCAGTCGATCATGTTCCTTCTGGCGGATGGAGAAACGACGATCACCGGTTCGATAACTCATGATCGGAGTTGTTGAGTCAAAAGGGGTAAGGAGCATGAGCGAAAGTAAGCCCCTTTATATAGCCTAAAACGGGAGCGAATATCCAGGCGAAAATCACGAAAGGGAATCTTAACTGACTATCCCCTGCCGAGATTGGACAACGTTCAGGAATCTCTGTCAGAGAATAGTTCCGTCAAATCCGCTTGGGAAGAACAAAGATTCGCATTTTATCTGGAAAAGTGAGATCTTCTAGGATATTAGGGGATCACTGTTGTCAGACATTAGGATAAGGCGCCAGGTCGACTCGGAAATTGGCCGACTAGTGAACCCAGTCGAGTGAAAAGGAAGATTCCAAAAGGCGAAAGTTTTGAAGATTATTATTATTCAAAGGGGCGGTACATCCAGAAAGGAACTTATTACATCAACTTTTATTTATATGCTCCTTTTACGGCTCTCCCTTGAAGACTTCACTCGGCGCTACTGACAAGACCCGGCCGACACGATCACTCGTTAGGGGAAGAAGGCGGCACAGCTTGATTGGTGTTCAGCAAGGCTTCACTGAGCGTCTGCATCGTCTACGTCAGCTGATGGAGATTCTGAGCGAGCTGCACGTTCATCGGGGTCTCTGGGGTGCGAGCGCGGGGACGAGGAGGCATCGCAAACTTCTACAACAACAGCGAGGTTACCAAAAGAGAGCAACCAAGCAAGACAGAAAGCAACACACAGCTCACTGCGCAACCTAGAGTCCTAAGCCTAACACTTAGCTTCTTAAGGTCGCTTAGAGGTCTCAAAACACACTTAACCACTTAGAAAGTCTAGACTTAACCCTTCCTAGGCTCAAAACCAAGGCTCTGATACCAACTGTAACACCCCCCAAACACGACCTATATAAAAGGCCTTAACACATGCAGATCAAACAACAAAACTAGCACAGCGGAAGATAAAACGAGAACTGGATAAAAGAAATCCAAACGGGGTGTTACGTCACGTCTACCAAACACGGTAAACGCTACGGCGGTCAATCTGCAAGTGTATACATCTATCCCAAAGACATTAGTCTAAAACTACATTGGCGCACAGGCCACAAAACAAGGATCAAGGTACTAAGCTACCAGGCACTAGACATCGCGTTCGTCCAAACTTCACCTGAAAGATACAAAGATAAACATTGGGACGACGCCCGGTCAGCGATAATTGCTGGTAACCCACCAATACATGTGAAATATCATACATAGATAGATATAAGTTGTAAAGCCATTTTCGAAACGGAATACACAAGTATATAAGTCAAAAACCAAGATCAACAGTCAACACAAGACTCATCACTCACAAGGATAACACGGGAACACAACCCAAACCACAAAGGTTAACCACAACGCAAAGGATAAAGACAAGACCGATGGCAACACATGCCAAAGCAACACAGGCCTTCGTGACTACACACGTCACGAAAGAAGAACACACAACACCGGCTACACAAGCCCTCGCAACATCACCCATCACGAGTTGTTATGCCTTCCTTATGCCCTGTTCCAACCTTATGGCTACCCCCAACCTTATATCTTCTTCCAACCATTACCTCCAGGACCCCTGTACTTCTTAGTCCAACCTTATTCCCCCGGGACCGTCGTCCCCCACCAACGAAACCACCAATTCATAGTACACAAGGTACCGTACACGGCAACACATGCCCAGATAACACATGTTATCCCCCAAAAACGTGAACCTTACACAAAGGCCACAACTCCATAATCACGTCACGGCCACCACGAGGACCACTGCAATACCTTGGTGACTTGTGTCCCATACCACTAATCGTGCAATCCAGGTAAATCCACACACGCACCACAACTCAACAAGATTCGAACAACGGATCACAACGAAGGTATGAAACATACTCAATCAAGGAACGGGTCACAGCCCAACAACATCAAAGATGAATAACACAAGTTATCATCAACCAAACGGAAGGTACAAACAACACACACGCTAGCATTTAGACAACAAACTAGCATGCTTATCAACGGGGAAACTCAAGATAGTTCCGAGGAACACACAAGACACCTCACGGTCCAACGAAACACAATGTTGAATACTTAGCACGATTCAAGACACCAAAGTCCTACATGGATACCTACCATATAGTTCTAGACATACGAAACATCAAGAAAACGCTCAAATAGTTCCACAAAAGAACATCGAGAAGTCAAAAGACCAAATACCGAGTCAAACGGATCACGGGGAACAAATCCCGAACAAACTCCACCATGTTCCCCGCGGGTGGACCCACGGGTAGTGCCCCACCCGTGGTTCCGCCCGCGGGAACATATTCCCACAGGGCTTTGTACCTGCGGGTAGGCCGGCGGGTGGTGTCCCGCCCCCCGTTCCGCCCGGGAAACACTCCTGTTCCACAACAAATCCCTTCGGGGATTTTCTTCTCCAAACACAAATTCAAGTCCAAAACATGTCAAATCTCACCCAACACAACAAAATGACTTGAATCATGGAAAATGCCAAGCAATGGCACAAAGGAACCCTAAACACAAGCTCTAGATATGCAATATCACAAGACAAATGCATAAACCCTCACATTTCATAGCAAAACACAAGTAGAATCCAAGAAATCACATATAGGTAAGCAAAATAGGTTTTGTAGAGCATGGGCTACCTCTTGTAGACCAAAAGACTTCACTTTACACCACAACAAGCTCCCCACAAGGCTTACTTTCCAAACCCACTTCAAGATTAAACCAAAAGATCATAAAGATCCTACCTTTAAGAAAAAGACAACTAAGATGGATCCAAAAACACAAGATGAACTTAGATCTTACCCTCCTAGATGCCCAAATAGGTGAAAGATTGAATCTTGGTAGCAAATCTTGGAATCTTGACAAGGGTCTCAACTTGGCTTGCAGAATAAGCTACACTTCTTTTCTAGAGAGAAGGTAGAGCTAATTTCTAAGAATTGTAAGGAATGAAATGAAGAAGTCTTCTAGGTTAGGTTACAATACTAACTCTTGGTGAAAAGTCAAGAATACCCTTACTAACCCTTAGAAAGTGTAAGGAACAAGGGAACTCCCCTCAAAGCTCAAGGTACAACACAACTTTAAGGTTGACTAGTCAAATACTAGCCCTTGAGTATTAAAAATCAGGATTTTAGGAATTAATTCTTCAAATAAAATAGGATTAATTACTCAATTAATCCATGGATTGAATGTGGATTTTTGGGGTGTCACAATACGGCCCAAGGTGGGGAACCCGAATAAGTAACAAGGCCCGGAAGAGACTAAGGCCGAGCCCAGGAGTTGGCCCAAGCTTAAGGATAGGACTGGGACTAGGCCGGATTGGTAAAGAGCCGTTGCACGGCATTTATGATGGCATTGAAGAGCTCGGTCAAAGGAGCCGTTGGGAAGCCCAGTAACTGCAGCCCAACGGTCCTGTAGCGTAAATAGCACTTAAGACCCCTTAAATGTACTTGAAGTCAGATTAAGGGGGAGGGGGGCACCTATATATAGGCCCCTCCGAGAATGTGAAGGGGAGGCGAGTCCAGGCCCAGAGAATAGAGAAACACTTTTCCACTTTTATTCATTCCTTTCTATTTCGTTAAAGCTTTGTTGAAAGGTGAATCCACCAACCAAGGTTGTGTTGGACCTCCATAGGCTCAAAAACCCTAAAACCAACATTTTGTTTATGCATATGGTTTTTTACTATATTTTTTGTAATACTTTAATTTCAGGGAACTTTTCTTCATGCACATATTCCTAAAGATTATGTTCAAAAGTATTTGAAGAGATTTAAAGAAGGCTGAGTTTTTTGTATAAAGATTTTTTTAGTGATTGCTAATTTTTTGAAGTTCTATTTTAACAAAGTTGTGAGAGAATTCAAGAACGCAATTTTTCCTAGGCATATTTGTGACAAAGAAGATGATGATTTCTTCAATGAGGTGCAGTATTGTTTACATTTGTGATTACTTATTTGTCACTAATAGTTTTTCCTTTTTGTGTAACTTTATTAGTTATTTGACTTTTCCTACCTTTTAGGACTTTCTGGATGGAGAGGTGGTTGAAAGTCCTATTGGAACTTTGGAGCGAAACAAGCAATGTGATGCAAAGGATGGTGGATCTGTTAAGAGCTGTGAATGTTGAGAAGTTGGATTGAAATTATTAATAAAATGTTTTTCTGTTGGGAGCCTGGCCATTTATGCCTTTGGGCATTAAACATTCTTCCAAAAGGTTGAACCCCAACCCTAAGGGCCCCCCACACTCCGACCCGACAGAGCATTTGGGAGGATGTAAATCATGGTAACTCAACTGAGCATGAACCACAGAGGCTAGACCTTTGCTCACTGCGTACAAGGAACCCCCCTCACTTTGAGAGGTATCTCCCACACTGCCGCTGGTGTTTGGGCATTAAACATTGTTCTTATGATTGATGGTTGACATTTTAGAGACATTTGTCTCTGGTCATTTTAATATTTTTGTTATATTTTATATTTATAATTTTAAATTTGTGTATTTTGTTTAAATTGCAAGATTGCATGGTTTTACATTACTTTGAATATGCATTTGTTTTATTTGTTTATTCACACCATGTTCAGATGTGAAATTATAGTTTTAAAAAATAATATTACAAAAAATAATTATTACATGAGAATAAAAACGACACAAAATTTAGGTCAATTGGAATAGGAAATGAATATTAATAATTAACTGAAAATTAATAATGAAGCCAAAACTTACTCAAATGCACAAAAAAAAAAAAAAAAAAAAAAAAAAAAAAAAAAAAAAAACACCCAAACAATAGTATATGTAAATTGGTAAAATATTTTTTATTAATAATTTACTAGAAATATTTTAAAAAGAATCTGTTATTAATAATTAACGAATTGACTACTTGATATGCATTTAAAAAGAATAATTGACTGAGAATAAAAATTGCACAGAAATTAGGTCAATTGAAAGATGAAGTGAATATTAATTATTGATTGAAAATTAAAAATGATTCCAAATTAACCAAAATAAAAAAGGAAATGGTCAGACCGCCCAAACAATAGTATATATAAATTGGAAAATGAATCTATTATTAATATTTTACTTTGAAAATATTAAAAAAATCTGTTATTAATAATTAACTAATTGATATGTATTAAAAAAATAATTAACTGAGAATATAAATGACACAAAAATTCGGCCAATTGAAAAAGGAAATGAATATTAATCATTATCTGAAAATTAAAAAAGATCCACATATTAACTATTTCGAAAAGGAAATGGATTAGTTATAGTATAGGTAAACTGAAAAAAGTATATGTTATTAATAATTGACTGAAAATATTAAAAATAAATCTGTTATTAATAATTAACTAATTAATATGTATTAAACAATAATCATTGACTGATAATAAAAATGACATGGAAATTAGGCAAATTGGAAAAGGAAATGAATATTAATACTTGATTAAAATTAAAAATGATCACAAATTGATTCAATTGAAAAAAGGAAATGGTCAGACTGCCCAAATAATAGTATAGATAAATTGGAAAATGAATTTATTATTAATAATTGACTGGAAATATAAAAAAAATTAATAATAATAATTAATTAATTGATATGTAGTAACAAAATAATAATTGACTAAGATAGAAAAATGGCACGAAAATTATGCCAATTGAAAAAAGAAATGAATATTAATAATTGGTTGAAAATTAAAAATGATCCCTGATTAACTATTTCGAACAGAAAACGGATTAACTATAATATAGGTATTATATGAGATACATATGGATCTGAACTCATTGATTCCCAGAGAAAATTGTCATGCAATGAGCAAACTATTTTGAGAATACTTTGCACAGAGAAGATTGTTACTACGTTGGTGGCCTGAAGGTGTTAGCTCTAGACGAGGGTGGACAAGATTCTGTTGCTACTACCAATGTCGTCTACAAAGAGATTGTCAATAATGTGTAATTCTATCTAGTGATATTATGTTTTCTTTTTATGCGAAGATGACAAAATTGGTATATATCTACACAAAAATATATCTTCCATACAAATAAATTAGAATAGCAAATGATTTATATAACTGGGTTGCTAGACAACGAGCAAATTTGCCACTTAATACAAATCATAAACACTGATATATAAAATCTCTAAAGTTTCAGCACCGAATGCGTACATCTACACATTGGCTATTAATTGGACAATTATTTGCTCGAATTTAAGCAATGATAACATCAGAAAATACAATCGATACAACTCAATTCTTCAATTGTATTATATAACATTCGATGTTATAATTTATATAATTATATATCGATCTAAATATTCATAAAATATTATAACAAATCTATTCCGTGCATTGCACAGATGAAAATACTAGTTCCTACGAAAAAGATAACACAAATTGAAACATTTAAAAGCAAATGTTTGCTTATTTCTTTCCTACAGACCATGTGGCGCAGCAGCGAAAATATTGGAAGGACTTCGTCAATTACAACACTATTCTGACGACATTATTACAGAAACTACGGAAGACTATTGTACAGGCCAGTTAATAGTGCTAAATTCTTCTTGTAAGGACTTCGTCAATAGTGCTAAATTCTTCTGGTAAAGAGCCAATCATCCTTCTTCCTGCATCTAAATTCTTCTTTTTTTAAGTTGTTATCAATGTTTCTGAGTGACTAATTTTTCTAGCTTGGTTTAGTAAATTGAAGCCCCATAATTGATTATGTTGTGAGATTATTTATTTATTTTTATTATATAATTTTTATATATTTGAGTATTAAATATTCGTCTAAATTATTTGAATAGTTGTATCATTTAATTGCTAGGAGGCCTACTAGTTATTTATTTGATATAATTATTTGCTATATTAGTTAATGTTGTGCTACAATTATTCTAATATTCAGTAGCAACTGAGGTTAATTATTGACGGCTTTAGTGATAATTGGTCTCAGGTAGAATATTTTCCTAAATTAAATGCAATCGATCGCTTGTGCTTGTGTTATTTAGTTTATCGGTTTTCCTAGTTCCTATTGCTGCTATTAAATTAAATATATAGTGCTTGTCTTAGATTATTTAGTAGTTATGGGTAATTAGACCGTGTGTGCTTTAGTTACCTACAACTAAGGGAAAACGGAAATGAAATAATTTCACGACAAATATTCAATTGCATATTAATTACCTTTTGAATCAATGATCAGTGCTAAATTCCGGTGGTGGATATTGACTAACCAAGGTTTTCTATTCTAAGTACTTTTAATATCTTGTTCTTTATCGATTTCTCGTTTATTTAATTTCTTCTTTTATTTAAATCTTTATTCTCGTTATATTCCAAATCCCCATAATTTCCTTAAGCACAAAAATTAAACTAGTTACTCCTCGTGGGATCGAACCTTACTCCCGCTACTATATTTGTAAGGTTCTAATTTTGGGAGCCTACGACAGCTCGCCAAATTTTGGCGCCGTTGCCGGAGGGCTTTTCTAGCTTATTTTGTGTTTATTTATTTATTTGTCCAAAATAAAAAATAAAAATTCATTACGTTACATAATTGCCACATTTGGTTTACGCCTATAACTCGATATGCTAATCGAGAAATATTGTCATACAATCGAAAAATTGAAAAAAAACTCTACGTAGGTGGAGGAAACAAGCTTTGAGGAAATATGAGTTTAGTGATCTGGCTACCGATTCCACTAGTTCTGATTTAGAAGAAGAACCCATGGCTCAAAATCGAACTTTAAAGGAGCTTGGAGCTCCAAATTTACATCAACAACCTTTCTGCATCACTTTTCCTACTCTAGATGCTAATGTACAATTCGAATTAAAATCTGGATTAATTCATCTTTTGCCTTAGTTTCATGGACTTACAGGTGAAGATCCTCACAAGCATTTAAAGGAGTTTCATGTGGTATGTTCAAGTATGAAACCCACAGGGGTTACTGAGGAACAAATCAAGTTGAGAGCCTTCACATTTTCTTTGAAAGATTCAGGGAAGGATTGACTATACTATTTACCCTCCGGGAGCATCACCACATGGAATAACTTGAAGACAGTGTTCCTTGAAAAATATTTCCTAGCTTCAAGGGCGGCCAACATTAGAAAGGAAATCTGTGGTATAAGGCAAAACAATGGAGAGTCCTTGTATGAATATTGGGAACGTTTCAAAAAGCTTTGTGCAAGTTGCCCACATCATCAAATCAGTGATCAATTACTCATTCAATACTTTTATGAAGGACTTTTTCCGACTGATAGAAGCATGATTGATGCCGCGAGTGGAGGTGCTCTAGTTGACAAGACACCAGAGGTTACAAGAAATCTAATTGCAAACATGGCAGCAAACTCTCAACAGTTTGGCAATATAATTGTCCGATCGTCTAAGCAAGTGAATGAGGTAAATATTTTTGCTATTGAACAACAAATTTCTGGTTTAACTACTCTTGTTCGTCAATTAGCTATAGGCAATATGCAAACTGTAAAAGCATGTGAAATCTGTTCGGTAATTGGACACCAAACTGATGCTTGTCCGACGCTTCAAGAAGAACCTATTGAACATGTCAACATGGCTGGAGGTTTTCCTGGACAACCTCAAGGTAAGTATGATCCATTTTCCAATGCATATAATCCTGGATGGAGGGATCACCCAAACCTTAGCTATGGAAACTCACAAGGGAACCAAATTGTTCAAAATCGTCCCAATTTTCAGCAGTATAGACAATATTTTCCTCCAAGATAACAACCAGTCCAAAGCTCTAGCTCAGGTATGAATTTCGAAGATATTGTTAAATCTCTTGCTACTAACACTTTGCAGTATCAGCAAGAAACACAACTATTCCAACAAGAGACAAGAGCTAGTATTCAAGAAACAAAGGCTAATATTCAAAACTTAGAAAGACAAATGGGCAAACTAGCAACTACGGTAAGTCGTTGGAGGCACAAACTTCTAGAAACTTACCATCTCAACCGGTTTTTAATCCTAAAGAGGATGTAAGTGCAATTAGTGTGAGAAGTATGTTGTTGTAAAAGAATGTTGATTCAGACAAAGAAACAAGTGCAGGTAACATTGTCAACAATAAAGAGAAATCTCAAGGTAAGTTTTCCTCTTTTTCTAATTATGAACTAGTACCCCTATTTCCCCAAGCTCTTTTAGAAACAAATAGAGGAAAATCAAATAATAATCTGTATGAGACATTTCATGAATGTGAGAGTAATAAGCCATTTTTAGATTCTCTTAAAAAAGTACCTCGCTATGCGAATTTTCTAAAAGATTTATGCAATGTGAAAAATAAACAAAATGAAGAAAGAGTTGAGGAGGTGAAAGTGCAAGAGAATGTCTATGTGGCTAGTCAAAGCAATCTTCCTGAAAAGTGCAAAGATCAAGGTATGTTTACTATTCCGTGCATGATAAGATGTGTGAAACTTGAAAATGCTATGTTAGATTTAGGAGCTTCTATTAATGTCATGCCATATTCTGTTTATAATTCTTTAGGTCTTGGACCCCTGAATAAAACTAGTAATTCAATTGGCTGATAGATCTACTACATTTCCTAAGGGTGTGATTGAGGATTTGCTTGTTGAAGTTAATAACTTGGTTTTTCCTGCTGATTTTTATGTGCTTGATATGGAAAATAATAATAAAATTTCTCATATTTTGTTAGGAATTGAGGCCATTTTTAAAAACTACAAAAACTAAAATTGATATTCATAGTAGCCTGCTTACTATGGAGTTTAATGGTAAATTTGTGAATTCTAATATTTATAATACCATGAAATTTCCTAGTGATGATAATTTTACAATTTTTGTTGATTCTTTGAAACTTGTTAAATTTGATGAAATTGCGTCTAATAAAAACAAAGAAGAAAAATATAATAAATCATTTTTGAGTACTAATCTGCAGGAAGTGACTATTTCTTTGAATAATCGTAATCATCAAAGGTACTCAAAAAGACGATGGAAATTTAAAGAAATATCATAAGTCAAGCCAACGATGATAAACAAAGGTGCTGCTTGGGAAGCAACCCAAGGGGAGTTCGTTCCATTCTTTTTCTTTTATTCACTATTCTTATTTAATTTCCTTCTTTTTGTATGAATTTTTTTCAACATTGGGGACAATGTTGATAATAAGTGTGGGGGAGGGGATTTAGTTTTATTATTTGTTTGACAAAAATTTCAAAAATATTTTCGCATTGTTTTATGCAAAAAATAAAATAAAAATAAAAAAGAAAGTATTATTTTGGAAAATTATTATATTTTTCCATTTTTGAAATTCATAACATGATTGAATAAATAGTCTCGCAAGTTGTGATAATTTTGTTAGCATTTCCTATTTGATATGTAGTGGCTAGATTAAGTAAGCAATAAATCTGTGAGTTTTTTGAGCCATTGACTGACACTTCGCTCTTATTTTCTTCATATCGTGTGATTTCTTCCATAATTTTGTTTCTCTAGAACTTTCCTTGATTTTCTTTTAAAGCTAATTTGACCACCATGCATGATTCAAGTGTGATTAAGACCATTATTTGATTTTTAGCCTCACTAGCCAATATAACCGATTTGTCCTATGACGTATTTTCCTTTGTTAACCACTTTGAGCTTTATGATCATTCTTTTCTTTATTTTGAACCACATTACAAGCCTTTTATATCTAAAAATACTGTCTTGACCTAAGCCGAATAACTAGTGGAGCAAATTTTAGATTATTCTTGTAATCTACGTGAGGTTGTGATGAATAAGTGTGGGGGAGATCACTTAGTTTTGTTAATATGATTGAGAATGAGGTGGGTTGTATCTTCATTGCCGATTTGTTATTGGTCTTCTATGAAAAAAAAAAAAAACGAAGACAGTTCATGATTCCAAAAAAAAAAAAAAAAAAAAAAAAAAGTATGGAAAATCGAAAAAATGAATGAATGGGAGAAATGGAGAATATATGTTTGAAAAATAAAAAAGTTGCTGAAAATTTATGAGAAAAATGAGAAAGAATCAGTAATTAGTTTTGAGTTGAAGTTACTTCTAAATAAATGAAGCAAATGGGAAGTTCTTGTAATATTGTGGAAAAATTCTATATTTTTAAGAATGATAGTCATGTTGAAGCCTCAATAGAAAGTGTTTTTGAATGGAAACTGAGGGTATTGAGCAAGGATATTGGATTGTTTGTATTTATTTGCTCCTCTAGTTTGAAAGTTTTTGTTTAAGCTACTTTCCTAAAATGTTCCCTACCTTAACCCTAGCCACATTACAACCTGTGAAAAGTTCTTATGATTTGTGTCGTACATGACACTTGTAGTGGTGATTGAGAAGATATGCAAGCCTACGATCGTAGAGCAATTTTATAGGAATGAACATGAGTGAAATCTATACCCATCAAACACTTGAGTGATGAGTGA
Source organism: Ipomoea nil (assembly GCF_001879475.1). Taxonomy (NCBI): domain Eukaryota; kingdom Viridiplantae; phylum Streptophyta; class Magnoliopsida; order Solanales; family Convolvulaceae; genus Ipomoea; species Ipomoea nil. The sequence goes on from NW_017617410.1 coordinate 376,883, forward strand.
TATATATTACTGTGAGGGCTTACTTGTTTAGTTCTCTCCATTTTTGAACAGGGGTGCTAACTTATTAATTGCAAGGTGTTTCAGATTGTTGTTCATGAGGTGTTATGAGTTTTGAAAATCTCATATTAATTTATTTCGCAAATAATATTTTTGCTTGGGGACAAGCAAACGATCTAGTGTGGGGGATTTTGATAGGCATATTTTACACTCTTATTTTATGTACTAGTTTTTTACGCGCATTGCGCGATTGGGATAATGCCCAATGTTTTTCTTAAATAAGTATTTTAAAGTATATCAAGGCAAGATTATATTGAAATTGGTCATGCATAGATAATTGAATGTTGAATTTGCGTATTTAAATTCGTAATTCTAAGTTTACAAATGCAAAATAATATAGTCAAGATTGATTATAAATTTCAATAAAATAATTGTATGGGTATGGTTGAAACCAAATACGGAACATAAGGGAGAGCAAATAAAAATTAAAGCATAAAATATTAAATTTATACTAATATTGTTTGAGGAGATTCCGGCAGTAGGATTTGTGGTTAGAGTTCTATTAAGACTTTAATATTAGAATTAGATTAATGTTGTAGTTATAATTCTATATTAGACTTTAATATTATAATTAGACTAATGGTGAATTTACGCTACTTAATGAAAAAGTTAACGGATCGGATAATCATATAATTAAAGATAAATTAGGAAATCTCAAGGAAAAATTAAAATCTGAACAATCTGAACTATTCATTTGATTTAATAATTTGATGGTCATTTTTTCTACCAAATGTTTATAATTAAATAAATATTTGAAAGTATAACAATGCAAGATTATATATGAGAAGTTCAACCTAAGTAATTTAATGTCTAATTTATTTATTTAAATATGTAATTTATAGTATATGAATACAATGTAATATATGAGATTCATTATAATTGTTACTAAAAAAATTTTAAATAGTAACCAAGTATTTTTGTTGCAAAGGGTTCTAATATATTTAATGAATGCACATATATACAAGATCAATGAATGAATCAACGGTACCAGTCTTTTAAGTGTTTTGCTCAGTGTTCATTTAGTTCAACCATTATTATTGAATAAATTATTATGGATAAAGAAATTCCTAATTTAAGGAATTTAGATGTAGTAAAAATTTAAAAAATTTAATTATAATGTAGCCCAAAGATATTGGACGATCGGTAAATATGATGTAACCCAAAGATCAAAATGTTAAAGAAAGTGTTTTGGATATTCAACAGTTTGAAACAACAATTTGTTCCAAACCACTGAAAATACAAACATTGCAATTTACAATATTTTCACTTAGCATTTTTGAGAATGATTTCCCCAAAACACATCTATATTTTTTTAAAAAATTATTTTTAAAACAATTATTATTATTATTATTATTATTATTATTATTATTATTATTATTATTATTATTATTATTATTATTATTATTATTATTATTATGTCATTTTAAATGTTAATTTAAATAGCTAATCTTTTCAAATATATTTTCACCAACCATTGAATGTAAAGAATTTTTATATTGGAGAAAAATAAAGACAATATAACTAATGAAATATTTCTCTTAATTAATTTATTGATAATAATTTTTTTTTTAATAAAGACATTGTAAGGACAATGTAGCGAATATAATCAATTGATGAATTTGAATTTTGAATGTAAAGAATTTTTTTATTGGAGAAAAATAAAGACAATATAACTAATGAAATTATTTCTCTTATTTAATTTAGGAATAAGGTCCAAATTGGCCCCTGAACGAAACATGAAAGTGCAATTTGGTCCCTGAACGTAAAAGAAGTGCAATTACCCCCCCCCCCCCCCCCCTCAACATCTCAAATATGTGCAATTTGACCTAATAGCAGGTTAACATTCCATCCAACCGGTTATATGATGATGTGTATGCTGACTTGGCATTTTTTTTAATTTCCTTTTATTTCCTTTTCTTCCATTCACCGTGTATTAAGGCAAAGCTTCAATAGAAATTCCCAAACCACGCATCAAAATTCCCAAACCTGCATCAGAAATTCCATTCATCGTGTACTTGCATCAGAAATTCCATTCACGTGTACCTGCATCAGAAATTCCCAAACCACGCCCGTGAAAGCTATTAACTTGTTCGTTGTTAATATAACTATGTAAAATTGAATATTTTTTCATGAAATTTATCCTGCTTGTAAATTTGAGAGAAGATATCGATGGTGGAATATTACAACTGCTAGAGTTAGTTGTTTTGTAAAGAAGAAGACAAAAGAAGGAAATAAAAAAATGTCAAGTCATCTTTCCAAAAAAAAAATGCCAAGTCATCATCCACGTCACACATGCAACCTGCTAGATGGGATGTTAACCTGCTATCAGGTCAAATTGCACATATTTGAGGTGTTGAGGGGAGTAATTGCACTTTTTTACGTTCAGGGACCTAATTGCACTTTCACGTTTCGTTCAGGGGCCAATTTGGACCTTATTCCTTTAATTTATTGATAATGAATAATTTTTTTTTTTAATAAATGCATTATAGACACATAATTCTAAATTAAAGAAATGCATATGTATTATTTTTTGTTGTAGCTACTAAATTATTATTTTAATTTAATAAGAGTGAAATAGAGTACTAATTATGCCAATTTTGAATGGGATGAGGTTCAAACCTAAGACCTTTCTTATTGAAATCAATAAGTTAACGGTGAACTAACAGAAATTAACGGAAAAGATAATATTTAACGGAAAAGTTAACGGATAATCATATTCATTAAGGATAAATTAGGAAATCTCAACGAAAAATTAAAATCTGATCAATCTGAGCCATTCATTTGATTAAAAAATTTGACCGCCATTTTTTCTACCCATTATAGGCCTAACTCTCTTGGCTCTTATTAGTATAGTAGATATCTTTATAATATTTTTGCATTAGTTATTTGTAATTATTTAATAATTATTTCATTTTAAAGTTTAATAATATAATTATTTAGTTAAATAAGTGTTTTATAATAATATTTAATTAATAATTTAAGTTTAGAGTCCATTTAGTTTGTAGTCCAATTCTATGGTATAATATTTACTATTATTATGGCAAATTATGTTGTGCATCCGTATGCACCTTGCATGGTGCATACGGATGCAAAAACGATGTCGTTTTGCATAAAACGTGCGCCCTACTTTAAAAAAAAAAAAATCAGTTTCGATTCCCATCAACAACATTATGTTATTCATTTTTAGTTCATTCATTTTGGATTTTTTAGTTATGAAATTCTGGAAGTGTAGTTATGCAATTCTGGAAGTGTAGTTATGCAATTCTGGATGTGTAGTTATGAAGTTATGGATGTGTAGTTATGCAATTCTGGAATTATAGTTATGCAATTCTGGAAGTGTAGTTATGCAATTACGGATGTGTAGTTATGCAATTATGGATGTGTAGTTATGCAATTCTGGAAGTGTAGTTATGCAATTCTGGAAGTATAGTTATGAAATTATGGATGTGTAGTTATGCAATTCTGAATTTTTTTTTATTAAGTTAGACGCCAAAACGACGTCGTTTTTGATCCGTATGCACCATGCATGGTGCATACGGATGCACAGCATAACGCTCCTATTTTTGTTTTTCCCAATTCCTACTAAAAAGATAACACAAATTGAAACACTTAAAAAAGCAAATGTTTGCTTATTTCTTTCCTACAGACCATGTGGCGCAGAAGCGAAATTGGAAGGACTTCGTCAATTACAGCGCTATTCCGACGGCATTATTACAAAAACTACGGAAAACTCCCGTACAGGCGGGAAAAAAAGTACAAAATGGATGGTGGTCTAGAGATTGATTTGAGTTTAGTCTAAGAGGTGTATAAATAGTGCTAAATTCTTCTTGTAAAGGGCCAATCATCCTTCTTCCTGCATCTAAATTCTTCTTTTTTTAAGTTGTTATCAATGTTTTGAGTGACTAATTTTTCTAGCTTGGTTTAGTAAATTGAAGCCCCATAATTGATTATATTTTGAGATTATTTATTTATTTTTATTATATAATTTTTATACATTTGAGTATTAAATATTGGTCTAAATTATTTGAATAGTTGTATCATTTAATTGCTATGAGGCCTACTAGTTATTTATTTAATATAATTATTTGCTATATTAGTTAATGTTGTTCTACAATTATTCTAATATTCAGTAGCAACTGAGGTTAATTATTGACGGCTTTAGTGATAATTGGTCTCATGTAGAATATTTTACTAAATTAAATGCAATCGATCGCTTGTGCTTGTGTTATTTAGTTTGTCGGTTTTCCTAGTTCCTATTGCTGCTATTAAATTAAATCTATAGCGCTTTTCTTAGATTATTTAGTAGTTAGGGGTAATTAGACCGCGTGTGCTTTAGTTACCTACAACTAAGGGAAAACGGAAATGAAATAATTTCACGAAAAATATTCAATTGCATATTAATTACTTTTTGAATCAATGATCAGTGCTAAACTCCGGTGGTGGATATTGACTAACCAAGGTTTTCTATTCTAAGTGCTTTTAATATCTTGTTCTTCATAGATTTCTCGTTAATTTAAATTTCTCGTTTATTTAATTTCTTCTTTTATTTAAATCGTTATTCTCGTTACATTCCAAATCCCCATTAATTCCTTAAGCACAAAAATTAAACTAGTTACTCCTCGTGGGATCGACCCTTACTCTTACTATTACGTTTGTAAGGTTCTAATTTGGGAGCCTACGACAGCTCGCCAATTATTCTCTAAAGGCATTGATGTTATCACATTTGGGCATGTTTTTATAGCTATTTTGATTCATCTCAGTAACAAAGTTCTTTAATCGTGCCTATTTAATACGTGTTTTCATTGCTTTCTCGTTAGAATATAGTTTTACACTTGTTTTGAATGTCTTATGGTGTTTGGTGGTGTTTTTTTCACCATTACAGGCTAAGTGTAAAAGCAAGGGGAGATTTTCAAGCACGATTGGATCAAAAAGAGGAAGTAGTCGGAGCATCAGAGCCTCGACGCGACGAGCCCCCACCTCGACGCGTCGAGAATTTCCAGTAGCTACAATGCGTGCTAGATCACAGGCTCGACGCGTCGAGAGTGCGGAATTCTGAATTTTTGGAACCTTCCTAAATTAATCCCATTGGGTTGCCACTATAAAAGGATCATTTTCCATCAACCCTAGAGTTCCCTTTTTTCCCAGATTTTGGCATTGGAAGGCAACTAAGAGCAAGAACCAAGAGGACCAATTTGAAGATTTACGATTAGCTTTAGAGTAGAGAATTTGCTAGGAAGATTTGGGAGAATTCTTTCACTCTTTCTCTTATTCCTTTTGTTATTTGTTTATCTTTAAAGAGTGTATTGATTGCTATTATGGCCATGAGTGGCTAAAACCCTTAGGGATTTTTGGGTGAATTTGTTTATGAACCTATGTGCCTTGTTCTTTAGTTCTTTAATATATTTATGTTTGGTTTTATGATTTGTGTTGCAATCTTGTTTTAATCTGTTGTTGCTAGTAATTAAAGGCCTAAATTACTTGCTTCATAGCCATGTTCATGTCATAACGAGAGTTAGGCATAAGCTAGGGCACACACGATTGCACTTGATAGTTATACCTTGAGAAAGGGCATCGAGAGATGGTAGTAATTGGGAATAAATGAATGTTGTTCTTCGTTTTGATTGAGTGTTTAAGCCACGAGAGTGGAAATTCACTAGGAATAGAGATTACGAGAGTAATTCTATTCCACCTTGCATTCTCACACAAGTATTAATTCCAAACTAAATATTACAACTTTAATTGGCACTAGGTGATTAAACATTGTGATCCCAAGAATCCTGTTTTGCTCTATTGCTTACAAAACCTTGTTAATTATTTATTCTGCCTTTTATTTTCTACAATTATCCAATCTTCAAGTTTCGTTCAGATTAGTTCCATATGAGTAACCTAGTAGCTAGTGCTTAGTACCTCATCTCCCTGTGGTTCGATAACCCGAATACTCCGGGTATTATTTGTTTGCCCCAAATTACCGCAATCAAATTGGCGCCGTTGCCGGGGAGGTGGCGTTACGTACTGACATTAGCGAAAGTCTTACTTTAGGAGTCTAGTCTATTTTCTTTTTACTTTATTTTTATTTTCGCTAACCGATAACGAGTTTCTTGTGTTGTGCTGTGTTTCTGTTATCAGTAGTCTTGGTGTTGTATGCGAACTCGCTCTTCGGGGAACGAAGGATTAGAACCTTTCAAACCGGAGATTGAAAAGCAAGCCAAGTTCTTAAGAAAACAGGTCAGGATGGCGCATGGAGGAAATCAGAACAATCTGGCTCTCAATGAAGAGGGAGTCAATCAACCACTACGCATTGGTAGGCCCATTTCAGACTACATTGCTCCAGATGTAGTAGAACATGGAAGTATCAATGTGCCAGGGGTTGATGCTAATAATTTTGAAATTAAACCGGCTATTATTAAGATGGCTGCTTCAGATTCTTTTGGTGGGTCACCAACAGAAGACCCTAATGCTCACATTGCAAAATTTCTAAGGATCTGCAGCACTTTCAAAATTAATGGATTCCCGAGTGAGGCTATCAAGCTTCGCCTTTTTCCATTCATTGTAAGAGATAAAGCTAGTAGTTGGCTTGCCTCTTATCTGGTGAACCATTTTGAAACATGGGACCAGTTGCACAAAGAGTTTCTTAAGAGATTTTATCCCATATCTAAGACTCAGAAAATGAGGAGATCAATTCAAAATTTCATACAGTTGGCTGGTGAGTCTTTGGCAGAGTCATGGGAGAGATTCAAAGAGATGAGGAGACAATGCCCTCATCATGGTATTTTGAATATGAGGAGACAATGCTCTCATCATGGTATTCAGAGTTGGGACTTAATGATGGTTTTCTATGAGGGATTATTGGATAATTCAAAAATCCTAGTTGATGCTTCATCGGGGGGGATCATTTACAGTCCTAGAGCCAGATCAAGCTGAAGAACTATTGGAAAAGGTTGCGATGAATGGAAAAACTTGGTACTCAGAGAGATCTTCCTAGAAATTGGTGGGAGGTGTGAATGATGTTGATCAAATATTAGCTCTATCAGCTAAGTTTGATAATGTGGCTAATTTAGTTCAACAGTTGGCTCAGATTGCTATCAAGAATCAAGCTCCAGGTAATGTTTCTACATCATCTACTCCTCCAAGACCTATAATGATGTGTGAGTTTTGCGGAAGAGAGCACAATTCAGAGGAGTGTCTCAGTGTTGATTCTCAAGCCACAATGGAACAAGTTGATGTGATAGGGTATGGTAGGATACAACCGGCATTCCAACAACAAGGAACCTATAACCCAAATGCACCAAGGAACCATCCTGGTTTATCTTGGAGTAATCCAGCTGGGGCAGCTAATCCCCAACACTTGAGTAATAGAGTTCAACCACTAGGATTTCAAGGACAGCAAAATTTTAGAGGGGGTCCTCCGCAACAGTTAAGGCAAAACCAAGGATATCAAGCTCCAGTAAATCAACCTAAGCCTAATGTGGAAGCACCAACCTCGTCAAATGTGGAAGCATTGTTGGAAAAATTGCTTAAAGGTCATGTACAGCTTATAGAGAGGATAGATCAGATGAGTGCTCACCAAAAGATGTTAGAAAATGAGTTAGCAAATCAAACTTCTACATCGAGTACTAAAGTCACGGGAAAGTTGCCTGCTTCCACCGAAAATCCAAGAGAGCACATAAATGCCATAACTACTAGGAGTGGAAAACAACTACTGGATCCACCGTATCCCAACAGTGAGCAAACTGTCAAGAGGAATCTGGGAGGTGAGAATGAGAAAGTAAATGAAGATGTTGTTGCCCAAGACAAGGAAGAAGAGATACAAGAAATTTAGCCCATGAAGAAGCATACACCACCTCTACCCTTCCCACAAAAATTCAAGAAATCTAGGGAAGAGGAAAGAAGAGCAAAATTTTTCAGTTTGATCAAGCAACTGGATATCTCCATTCCTTTGCTTGATGCAGTCACTGAGATTTCTTCGTATGCTAAGTTTTTGAAAGAAATTCTATCCAACAAGAATGTAGTGCTTTAATTCAAAACAAGCTTCTTCCAAAGATTAGGGATCCTGGGAGTTTCTCTATCCCTTGTGTTATTGGAGGATCACTTGTTCAAAGAGCTTTATGTGATTTAGGGGCAAGTGTGAGTTTGATGCCCTATTCTTTGTGTCAAAAGCTGCAACTCGGAGAGCCAAAACCTACATCCATGACTCTTCAGTTGGCAGACAGATCAGTGAAGTATCCTATTGGAATCCTTGAAGATGTGCCAGTAAAGATTGACAAATTTCACATTCCGGGAGACTTCGTGGTGTTAGAGATGGAAGGAGATGCTAAAGTTCCTATTATCCTTGGGAGACCATTCTTGGCAACAGCTGGAGCTGTGATTAATGTCAAAAAGGGAACCTTAGTGCTTGAAATTTGAGAGGATAAAGTTGAACTTAATGTTTTTGAATTGGCTAACAAATCTTCTTATCTTGATACTTGTTTCTATGTAGATGAAATTGACTCATGTGTTGCAGCCTATGAGAGGGGTAAATGGATCTCAAATGATCCTTTACAACTCGAAAGTGAAGACACTACAAAGTGTAGATACTTGGATGATGGCACGAATGGTGGGGAATCACAGGAAACACCACTAATGTCCATTGCTTGTAGTCTTGAGGAAAAGGAACCACCACAGGTAGAATTAAAACCTTTACCAACAAATTTGAGGTATGCTTATCTTGGTCCAAATTCTACCTACCCATTGATTGTAAGTGCCCATTTGAAAGATGATGAAACTGAGAAATTATTAAATGTGTTGAGAAAACATAAGAAAATCATTGGGTACACTATTGATGATATTGTTGGAATTAGTGCCTCTTACTGCATGCACAGGATTAATTTAGAGGATGGGCATAGACCCAGTGTTGAGTACCAACGTAGGTTGAACCCTACGATGCAGGAGGTTGTGAAGAAAGAGATCCTAAAATTGTTGAAGGCTGGCATCATTTACCCTGTTCTTGACAGTAAGTGGGTCAGTCCTATTCATGTGGTCCCAAAGAAAGGGGGGACAACTGTGGTCCGCAATGAGAAGAATGAGCTCATTCCTACCAGGTTAGTCACTGGGTGGAGGATGTGTACGGATTACAGAAAGTTGAACGATGCCACCAGGAAGGACCATTTTCCTCTTCCGTTTGTTGATCAGTTGATTGAAAGGATGGCTAAGTATTCTTACTTTTGCTTTCTTGATGGTTTTTCGGGGTTTTTTCAGCTCCCTATTCACCCCGATGACCAAGAGATTACTACTTTTACATGCCCCTATGGTACCTTTGCATATCGAAGGATGCCATTTGGGTTATGTAATGCACCAGCTACATTTCAAAGGTGCATGTTAGCCATTTTTTCTGATTTAGTTGAGAAGACTATGGAAGTATTCATGGATGATTTTTCTGTATATGGTTCTTCTTTTGATGATTGCCTTGATAATTTGGATGAAGCATTGGGAAAGTGCCAAGAAGCCAACCTTGTTTTAAATTGGGAAAAGTGTCACTTTATGGTATAACAAGGGATTGTTCTTGGACACAAGATCTCACAGAAGGGCATTGAGGTTGACCCAGCCAAAGTGGAAGTCATTGAGAAATTGCCACCACCTGTCTCAATAAAGGGGATAAGGAGTTTTCTTGGCCATGCAGGGTTCTACATGAGATTTATTAAAGACTTTTCAAGATCTCTAAACCTCTAACTCAATTGCTTTTAAAAGATGCTAACTTTGCTTTTGATGATTCTTGTCTTGAAGCTTTTTCCAGGTTAAAGACGGCATTGACAACAGCTCCCATAATGTCTCTGCCAGATTGGAGCTTACCATTTGAGATTATGTGCGATGCTAGTGACTTTGTTGTAGGGGCCGCCGTCCTTTGTCAAAAGAAGGGCAAGTTCCTACACCCAATTTACTATGCAAGTCGTACCCTTGATGATGCTCAAGTTAACTATGCCACAACAGAGAAGGAGATGTTGGCTGTAGTTTTTGCTATTGATAACTTCCGGTCTTATCTGACTGGATACAGGGTGATTGTCCATACCGATCACTCAGCATTGAGGTACTTGATGAGCAAAAAGGAATCCAAGCCAAGACTGATGAGGTGGACTCTTCTGCTTCAAGAGTTTGACTTGGAAATCAGAGACAAAAAGGGGACCAAAAATCTTGTAACTGATCACTTGTCCCGATTAGAGAACCATAACGAAGTGGCTGAAGAAGAGAAGATTCCAATCGATGATTACTTTGTGAGAGAGCAACTGATGGCCCTTCATGTTTTTATGCCCTGGTATTCAGATTTGGTGAATTATGTGGTTTGTCAACAATTCCCACCAAATGCTTCTAGATCATTGAAGAAAAAGTTACAAACTGATGTCAAATATTATCTTTGGGATGAATCGTTTTTGTACAAGAGGTGTGCAGATTGAATATTAAGAAGATGCTTACCCGAAGATGAGATAGAAAGTGTCCTAACCCATTGCCACACATCACCTTATAGGGGGCATTTTGGAGCTTCTAGAACTGCAAAAAAGGTTTTATAGTCATGATTTTATTGGCCCAGCATATTCAAAGATTCACACTCTTTCGTGGCTCGTTGTGATAAATGTCAAAGAGTGGGCACAGTGGGAAGGAGAAACGAGATGCCTCAACAAAGCATTCTTGAAGTGGAGCTATTTGATGTTTGGGGTTTGGATTTCATGGGTCCATTCCCCAAGTCTTTTGGTAATGAATACATCCTAGTGGCAGTGGATTATGTTTCTAAATGGGTTGAAGCCATTGCTTGTCCTACTAATGATTCTAAGGTTGTCATCAACTTCATTAAGAAGAATCATTTTGCAAGATTTGGGGTACCAAGAGCTTTGATCACTGATAATGGGACACACTTTTACAACAAAGCGTTGGAGAAAGTCCTTGAGAAGTATGGAGTTCATCACCGACTCTCTACTCCTTACCATCCCCAAGTCAATGGTCAAGTGGAATTGTCAAACTGAGAAATCAAGTCCATTCTTGAGAAGGTGGTCAATCCGTCTCAGAAATATTGGTCCACAAAGCTAGATGATGCGTTATGGGCATAGGACTGCTTACAAAAATCCCATTGGAACTTCACCATTCAGACTTGTTTATGGGAAACCATGTCATTTACCTGTGGAGTTGGAGCACAAAACTCATTGGGCAGTCACGACGCTCAACATGGATTTGCAACTTGCAGGTGAGAAGAGGCTACTTCAACTGAATGAACTTGAGGAATTTAGGCTCGGAGCCGATGATAATGCAAAAATCTACAAGGAAAAGACCAAGAGGTGGCATGACAAGCACATCCTAAGGAGAGAATTTGTCCTGGGAGAACATGTCCTGTTATTCAATTCGAGGATGAAATTATTCCCGGGAAAATTGAAAACCAAATGGACAGGGCCATACAAAGTGATTAAGGTACATCCATCAGGTGACGTGGTGATTCAAGGAACGAAAGAGGAATTCACAGTCAATGGGCAAAGGTTGAAGCATTATTATTCAACCGAGGAAGTTAAGGCCAATGTGATACATCGCCTTAAACTCCCGACCTACATGTGACACCTGAAAAAGGAGGTACAGTCGAGCTAGCAACGTTAAACTTAGCGCTTCATGGGAGGCACCCCATGTTATCCTTTAATTTCTTGCGTTTTTATTATTGCTTATTATTTCGTTTTGGTTTTTGTTTTGCTAAACTTGAGTGGTTTTTGGTTTCAGTGCTAATTGGTGATGTAGGAGTTGTTTTTGACTAAGTAAAAAGGCTAAAAATCGACCTAGGCAAAAAATTTCTGGAATTTTTTGACGCGTCGAGCCTCGAGCTCATCCTGTTTCGAAAAAATGTTACTGGAATTTTTCGACGCGTCGAGCCCATCCCATCTCAAAAAATTCACTACTGGAATTTTTCGACGCGTCGAGACGACACAGTACAGATTATAAAAAAAAAAATCGCGAACGGCCTTTTCTTCTCAAAATTTTCCAATTCTCTCTCTCTCTCTCTCGCCCTAAGCTTCAAAGGTCCGAATCTTCAATCTTCTTCACTCCAGTCAATCCCTAAAGCTACAAGGTAACTTCAATACTCTTTTTTACTTTCAATTTCTTGATTTGGAGGTGCATTTTGCTCTATTTTTGGGTAGAAACCCTACCCACGAATTTTTACCAAAATTTTCGAAATTTTGATTGATAGATTGCTTAGTGTTGATTGTTATTGATTGATTGTTGCTATATATGTTGTTATTGCTTAATTATGAACCATTGCACTCAAATTTGATTTTAGTTTACTAAGTTTTATTAGCTTGTTGTTTAAATTCTACTTAGCTTTGTTTTGTGATTTTAATTCTTAATCTTAGTCTAATATTTGTGTAGAAGTTGCTATTGATGATTGATATCCTTGATTTAGTTGTGGGATGAATTTGATATGTCAATTTTGCATAAACCTATTGTTAAATTTCATGCACACAAGGTGTTTGATAAAATGCCCAAATGAGTTTCTTGTCTAATTTTGAATAGTTTGGGAATCTTGATTCAATTAGTTATGTTTGTATCCATGAGTTGATTGTGTGGTGCACTTTTGGGATGATTTCGAAGTTTCAAATTTTTCATAAATATATATTGCAATCTCATGACCACAAGGTGTTTGTTTAAATGCCCAAATGAATTTTGTGCCTATTATTGAAAAGTTTGGGAACCTTAGACACAATTTTGATATCTTGGCTATGAATTAATGATACGTCAAATACTTGAGATTGTTGTTTTAATTTTGTATTTTGTAGGTTCTCCTTATGGCACCTAAATCCCGTGCACCTTCCAAACGGCCAAGGGCCGAATCCTCTCAAGCTCGGGCTCAACCACAAAACCCGGCGTACGAGCGTTTTGCTACCCCTGCGGCAGCAGAACGATATCACCAGCTGATGTCTGCAAGGCCGGTCCGGCAAGAAAGGGGTGCACATATAGCAGTCCCGGTAGCATGGAATTGGGGACACAGGTTCCTTGCTTAGCCGGGGGAGGCATTTAGCACCCTAGTGCGAGAATTCTATGCTAACGTCAAGGATGGCCTCCAGAACAATATCTGCACTTTCCGAGGCATACTGGTGGATTTTTTTGAGGTAGCTATTAATGGGTACTACGATACCACTAATTATCAAGGCGAAGATTACTTTCATCGTGACATGGGTCGCGGTGGCATCGAGCCGGGTTGGTTGGACCGAATTGCAAAATATTTCCACCCGGCGGCCGAGTGGAACATCAGGGGAGGTGTAGCCTCCCACATGGACTACAAATACTTCGCGCCGGCTGACCGAGCCATATTGGACTTCATCAAGGCCAAGCTTGTCCCCAATTCTCACAAGGGGAATGCCCGAAAGGACCTGGTGCTCCTCACTTACTGCATCAAGGAGCGCCAGACTATTGACATTGGTCGTATCATTAACGACAACATCCGTAAAGCTGCGGATGCAAAGGGACAAGTGTACCTTGGTCATTCCTACCTTATCACTCATTTTTGCCAGCTGGCTGGGGTCCCGATTGATGAGACCCAAGAGGTTCGATTGGCTCCACAGGTTTTCATCTCCGAGCGCTACATTGCCACACGCTATAAGCCTGGACAGCAAGCCGAGCAGGATGGGGACGATGAAGAAGATGACGATGAGGGGGATGATGAGATTGCTCCCCAAATTGCAGCACCTGCACCTGCACCTGCCTATCCCCATGATTGGCAGGATTTCATGCGAAGATTGGATGAGGTCAACTGGTTCATGGACACATCCATTCACCAGCAGAAATAGGTTCATCTTAGTTTCCAGCCTAATTTTCCACCACCACCACCTTGGCTTCAAGATCCACAATACATCCCGAATTTCTATCGGGGGTACTACCCACCACCACCACCTCCGGATGCTGATCAGTAGAAGGTCCTATGGCAATACTTCAATTCCTTTTTTCTTCACTTTATTTGTTACATTGGGGACAATAAGTGTGAGGGGGGGTATTGAAGTATTTCCCTTCTTTTCCTTTGTCTTTGCATTTTATTTTTATTTTTTATTTAGTTTTGTTTTTGTATTTTATGTTTAATGTTTTAGATTAGTCATTTGCATTTTCACCCAAAAATTCTCATTCTTGTTTTTATTGTAAAACTTGCACTATTTGTATTGCTTGTTCCCTCCACTTGAATACTTGCTTGAATGACTCATGTGCTTTATTTCTAATGAACTGCGTGTCTTGACACTTAATTGCACTCGCTCTCTCGTGTCGGGTAGTGGTTTGTTTTGGTGGAACTTGCTGCATCTCATTATGCCATGGATGAAATCAAAGTGTAACACATTAGTAATCTATTTTACTTGTTAATATCCTTGCCACCCACTCATAACTGGACTAATTTCTTAATCTAGTGGTTAGTGCGTGTGCTAGTGAACGTTTATGTGGAATTTCGGCATTTGTTGGCTTACTAGAGCTTGTCCCATTACTCCTCAGGTTTAGGCTAATTTTTGCATGTATTGAAATGATTTAGGCCATTCTTTGTAACCCACAGCCTTTAAACTTGTCGCTACGTATGTTTTACCCTTTGTGTCCCTCTTGTGCCTTTTATTGTTTTTAAAATAAGTGCTAATCATTTATTCCCTCTTTGTGATTATTTTTCTTTGATTTACCCCCATTATTATAACCCTTAGACCTTGGCCAAATATTATCCTTCCACCCTAGAAAGAATGTAGTTTTTGTCTTTAAAAATCTTATAGAAGAGATTTCTTCGGAGCTTACCTTAAAAGCAAATTTGTTCCAGAAAAGTTGAAGTTTGGGGTTATTACTTGTTTGTATAAACCCGTTCATCTCTTACTCAGTTTGCAGTATTGATTCTATGCTATGCAAAAAAAGGAGAAAAATCCAAAAAAAAATCAAAAATGATTCATATATATATATATATATATATATATATATATATATATATATATTGAAAACTATTTGATTGGAGAAATTCTTTATATTAGACCTCCATATCCTTCAGAGTTGTATTGATGAGTTGCTTTTTGCTCCCTTATTCACCATTGTTTCATCTCTTCTAAGATTTAAAGCTATAGATAATTGTGTCATTCTCTCTCTTTTGTTATTATTCCATACCCCTTTTTTTGTTATAAGCCATGACCCTTAGCCCCATTACAAGCTTAATAAAGACCTATTTGATCTTTGCATGCAATTTTAGTTCTATACAGGAGGAGTAGGAAGGGCAAGCCTAGGATGTTTTCCTGGTGTTGTGTTCTGCATAAACCTAACTGAGTACATGTGCACACTAGATTTCTCATTACTAATAATCTGGGTGCTTGTATATTGGCTTGGGAAAGGACGGCGTGTGCCAAGCAGAGATGATTCTGGAAGCATGTGTCTTGCAGTGAGTTGGCTTGTGGTATGCTAAGTTGTGCACGAGAAAGTGGGAGTGATTTTTAGTGTTTTGATTGGTGGTTTTGCTTAGTTGTTTTGCTTTGAGGACAAGCAAAGTCTTAAGTGTGAGGGGGTGATGTTATCACATTTGTGCATGTTTTTATAGCTATTTTGATTCTTCTCAGTAACAAAGTTCTTTAATCGTGCATATTTAATACGTGTTTTCCTTGCTTTCTCGTTAGAATATGGATTTACACTTGTTTTGAATGTCATACGGTGTTTGGTGGTGTTTTTTTCACCATTACAGGCTAAGTGTAAAAGCAAGGGGAGATTTTCAAGCACGATTGGATCAAAAAGAGGAAGTAGTTGGAGCATCAGAGCCTCGACGCGTCGAGAATTTCCAGTAGCTACAATGCGTAGTGCCAGATCACAGGCTCGACGCGTCGAGAGTGCGAAATTCTGAATTTTTGGAACCTTCCTAAATTAATCCCATTGGGTTGCCACTATAAAAGGATCATCTTCCATCAACCCTAGAGTTCCTTTTTTTCCCAGATTTTGGTATTGGAAGGCAACTAAGAGCAAGAACCAAGAGGACCAATTTGAAGATTTACAATTAGCTTTGGAGTAGAGAATTTCCTAGGAAGATTCGGGAAAATTCTTTCACTCTTTCTCTTATTCCTTTTGTTATTTGTTTATCTTTAAAGATTGTATTGATTGCTATTATGGCCATGAGTGGCTAAAACCCTTAGGGATTTTTGGGTGAATTTGTTTATGAACCTATGTGTCTAGTTCTTTAGTTCTTTAATATATTTATGTTTGGTTTAATGATTTTTCTTGCAATCTTGTTTTAATGCTAGTAATTAAAGGCCTAAATTACTTTCTTCATAGCCATGTTCATGTCATAACGAGTGTTAGGAATAAGCTATGGCACACACGATTGTACTTGATAGTTATACCTTGAGAAATGGCAACTTGGTTGGGGAATTTAATCTAGATTGTTGCGCATCGAGAGATGGTAGTAATTGGGAATAAATGAATGTTGTTCTTCGTTCTGATTGAGTGTTTAAGCCACGAGAGTGGAAATTCACTAGGAATAGAGATTACGAGAGTAATTCTATTCTACCTTGCATTCTCACACAAGTCTTAATTCCAAACTATATATTACAACTTTAATTGGCACTAGGTGATTAAACATTGTGATCCCAAGAATCCTGCTTTGCTCTATTGCTTACAAAACCTTGTTAATTTATTTATTCTGCCTTTTATTTTCTACAATTATCCAATCTTCAAGTTTCGTTCAAATTAGTTCCATATGAGTAACCTAGTAGCTAGTGCTTAGTACGACATATCTCTGTGGTTCGATAACCCGAATACTCCGGGTATTATTTGTTTGCCCCAAATTACCGCAATCAGGCATATGGTTGCACTCTTTTTCCCTTAGCTAAGTTTTTTCCCACTGGGTTTTCTTAGACTAAGGTTTTTAATGAGGCAACCAGTGCAACACATGGTTCAACATATTCGTGTACTCTTTTCCTCGTCTAGGTTTTTTCCACTGATTTTTCTAGCGAGGTTTTTCCCACTTCCGACAATGCTTTGTCGGGTCGGAGTGGGGGGGGTGGCCCTTGGGGTTGAGGACTCAACCTTTTGGGAGAAGATGAATGTGGTTAAATAATGGTCAAGGGGGAGATTTATAAATATTCATCTTGATGGCTACTATTTCTTCAATCCCTTCATCTTCCCTATTAATGGTATATGTTGAGGATATGAAAGGTTATTAGATTGTATATATATACATGTTGAAGGATTAATAAGATGGGCTTTTGAAGTTCTTACATCTTGAATTCTCCTTTTTCTCCCTACTTCTCTATTATATATACAATTATTCTTGCATACAAACTACATGTGTTTCCATACACCTATACCGGTAGACTTGGGCTAATCGAATGCCAAATTACAACAATTTTGATGATACCAAAAGACTTAGGAATTTAGTCCCCAATTTGTTTTACTCTTTTAGACTTAGGAATTTTCTTTCAGTGCGAATAGTTCCAAAGAGTAAGAATTGTAATTCGAATAGTTACAATTCGAACAGCCAACCAAGCTCTTAGACGAGGAGTCAAGGAACTACGAATAGTGGATGCTGCGAAGAGTTCAAGACAAAGAGTCTAAGAGTAGAAGAATTGAAGACCGGAAGGTAACAATGGCCAAAGAGTGGAAGGAACAACCTTGCCGTGTAGTAAGAATTTGTAGTGTGTCGAATAGTAAGGAAAACTATTCGAACGAAAGGTTATAAAAGCTTAAGGTTCGAAACGTTAACTCGAAAGGTAAGAGTTGACCACTCAAAATTACTGTTCGAGACATTTTCTGAGCAAACAATTCGTAACATTAAAAGTTATTAACTTTATGCGAAATGTTACCAAGACAAAAGGAGTCCTAGGTACACATTCCAAGATAGATTTTCCTTAAAAGCCTAGACAAAAGATGCAAAGAAAAAAATATAATAGAGTAGGTAAAGGCATGTCAAACGGTTGGAAAACCAGACATAAAGTAACCTCTCGTATTGTCAATTAGTCAATAACCAAGGGTTAAGAGACGTTTGAAATTTATCTCCCTCCAAAGGATTTATTTCAAACACCCCTATAAATACCTTCAATCAAGATTGAAAAATGGGATGGTCTTTCAAATGAAAATCTACAAGTATTCAAAGCTTTCAAGTGTTAGAAACAAGAAACCAGTAAAGAGATGAGACAAGAGCTACAATTCAATATCTAGCTCATACTTTGGCAACGAGTAGTCAATATTCAAACGCCAAGTCTATAGGTAGTTAGAGGATCAACATTCATTTTGTTGACAATCTTTATAACTCTATGATAATGACGTTTTTTACACATCCATCAAGTATCAAATCACAATATAGAGTTAAGATATCGTTTCACTGGAGATGGCTCTTGTAATGTTAGGAATTGATGTAAAGTGAAATTAAGCACAAGCTAAAACTATCCTTATAGAAGCTATGCATATCGTTAATGAGTTGGATTGATATGATTAAGCAAATAACAAATAAGACAAGTAAAACAAACAATCATTATTGCATGGACCATGGTCCACACCATAAATAAAAAGTACATTTTTAATATACTAATGGTACATTATTTATGTACGTAAGGTACATTTTTTGAAAGTACATTTTTAATATACTAAGGGTACATTATTTTATATAATATACCTTTAGTACAAAAATAATGTACTTTTAATATATTAAAAATGTACCTGATATTCATGGTCCACACAATAATTTGCCTAAAACAAATGACCGGGACTTGGTTGATTCAAGCTAAGATGCCAAATATTGTACTAAGGATTAGGGAATTAAAACAAAGCATAGGGTAAGTGAGATGCACATAAGTGTCCAAATACCACTCTCATAGCTATTTGGATTTGCAACCTCACCTTGAACTCTACTCTTATGGCAATTCAACCCAAGGTTGCCCAAACAATTACACAAGGCATAAATTCTCCTTAACACCCGAAATATTCTCGTATGGACATCAAGTGTGTGAATGTGTGGCTAGTGTACAAGCTCTACTCTCGTAGCAACAAACACACTCCAAATAAAACATATAATTGGGATCCAACAATTATACACAATTTCACAATAAACCCAATTCACACAACAAACCCTAGAACACCCAAATAATCACATTTATGCAATACAGCTCATATAGGCATCAATAGCAAGAAATCAAACCAAATCCTAGTCCCAAAACACTTAGCTACACAATATTAAAGGAGTTATTAAAAGCATAAATAGAAAGCAAAGAAAGAGATGAGTAAGAAGAACTTCTCTATTAAAGCTTTGAAATCCAATATTTGCAATGTTCTTGAGCTTGGAAGTGGGGAGAAACAAGTAATCTACTGTATTCTAAGCTATTCTAGAGCTAAACCTAACTTGAGAATGAAAGGGAAATGAAGGGTGTGTTTTGGGGGGAAGAAATCCGGTTTAAAACAAGGCAAAAATAAATTTTAGAAGTTGCAGGAGTTGGGCATAGGCACGGGCACACCCTCGGCCGAACCTGTGCCCAGCAAAACAAAGCTCATGCATAGCTTGTTTGTCTTCTAGGCTATTTTTCACCCCATAACCTTTGAACTAACCTTTGTGATCTTCATCAAAGTTGTAACCCTTTAAGTTAGCTTTTCAATGGTGCAAGAATCACTTGATCTGGACTTTCCTACGTTGAGATATAGTCAAAATACTGATATGGCACCAATTTGGGTGAAAAATGCCACCTTACTTTCTTTTGCTTTGCCTTTGCATTGAATTGTCTATATCATCAATACCACTAAGGCACAAGTATTTGGGACATGAAAGGGTGTTGTTCAATCTTCTTTTCTTCATTTTGCCTCACAAAAATATCATCATGCTATGATGACTTGAAATATTTATCAAATAGCTCAATGTTTGACTCAAAACATCATTTTCTTGTCAAGTCACCTAAGCGCAAACAATAATTTCATAAGTGACCAAAGCGACTCCATAATATAATGAGTAACAAGCAAAAATATCAAAATGTGTAAGGAAAAAGCATGAGTTTAAGACATTCATCACTCTACTCGGTTGAAGTAGAAAAAAGCAAAGTAACAAGTTGAGACTTGTGAAAAAACTAAGAAGCTTGAGGTCGGCTTTGTGTTCAAGGCTCGAGTATTCTCTTGTACTAAGGAGTTTTAGTGCATCA
Source organism: Ipomoea nil (assembly GCF_001879475.1). Taxonomy (NCBI): domain Eukaryota; kingdom Viridiplantae; phylum Streptophyta; class Magnoliopsida; order Solanales; family Convolvulaceae; genus Ipomoea; species Ipomoea nil. Next base: position 397,045 of record NW_017617410.1, read on the forward strand.
TCCAAGGTGTTTTTGAAGAAAAGTGTTTTCTCTCTCTCCCTCCCTCCCTCCATCCCTCTCTCTCTCTCAGCGGTTACATTCTAACATAAACCAACCAAACAATCTAAATTGTGCTTAATAATATTTAAAAAGGGTTCACGTTTTTTGCTGCCAAAACTCTTTTTGATAAGTTATTCTAACTTAAGTTTAGAATATTCTCCTTTCAAAAAACAAGTCAAGAATATTCTAATTGTAGAGAATTTTAAAAAATCTATACAAGATTATTCTCTCCCCTCCCTCTAGACTTGTAATCTAACCCTTTCGGGACCAACACAAAAAAAAAAAAAAAAAAAAAAAAAAAAAAAAAAAAAAAAAAAAAAAAAAAAAAAAGATAAATTTCTAACTTTCAATTAAACACCAAAAGATGAAAATATTTTCAAAAATTATTTTCTAGAAGACATTTTTTAAAATTCCAATGGATCTTGAATCAAAGTATAGAGAAAATTCTATTTTTAGTCATTGAATATTGTGACATTGCTACATTTAGTCATAATCTTCTAATTTTGTCTCATTACGTACTTGATTTTCATTTATATACCACAATTAACCCTCTGTTAAATTTCACTATTAATAAAGGGAATTGGCATATAATTCCATAATTCAATTAAAATAATTTATGCGAGAGTGAGAGAAATCATACATTAGGGTAGGATGCTTGAACGATAAAATTACATAATATACATTTTTATTAAACAATTGATTACAAAAATTAAATTGATGATTAATTGTGACAAACAATAAAAGTAATATATATATATATATATATATATATATATATATATATATATATATATATATATATATAACTAGACAAAATTAAACGAGCATGACTAAATATAACAATATCACAATAATTGATAATTAAAAGTAAAAATTACTCTCAAAATATACCATATAAATGTATAAAAACATGATATGTGAATGTTAGGCTAAAATTATCCCTACAATTCTACTCTTGGCAAGCTGACATGGCAATTTTAAAAATATTTAGAAAAATGATCAAATAAGCCCCTAAACTTTATTTGAAAAGTCAATTATGACCTTAAACTTTCAAAAGTTGCAATTAAATCCATTAACATGTTATATTGAGATAATGCAGTCCAAAAACTCGTAAATGACCTGCTATTACAGGTCATTAAGGTTCCGATTCCAATCCGACATCTCCGGCGACGGCCGAACCGTCTCTGATCGCCTTCTACGAGAGAAGGTAACCAACTGGTTGCCTTCTTCGAGATGAGAAAGCGAGCAGTTGGTCGCCTTCCATCGGAGAAGGCGACAAACTATTCGCCTTCTCCGATGGAACGCGACCAGTTAGTTGCCTTCTCCGGCGAAAGGCAACCAGTGACGGTTAGGTCGTCGCTAGAGATGTCGGATTGTCACCGGAGATGGTCGGATTGACACCAAAACCCTAATGACCTGTAATAACTGGTCATTTATCGATTTTTAGACTTCATTGTCTCAATATAACATGTTAATGAGTTTAATTGAAACTTTTAAAAGTTTGATGGCCTAATTGACTTTTTGGATAAAGTTTAGATGATTATTTGACCCTTTTGCCAAACATTTATATTTTTTATGCTAATTTGGGTTGCAAACTTACAACTGCTGCAAGAGGCGGATAGTTATGTTGTGCAACCGTGTGCACCATGCATGGTGCACATGGTTGCAAAACGACGTCGTTTTGACTAAAAACGTGCGTCCCATTTAAAAAAACAAACAAAAAAAAAAAAAAAAAAAAAAAAAAAAAAAAAAACTTCAGTTTCGATTCACCTCAACAGCATTATTGTGGATATATAGTTATAAATTATTGTGGATATATAGTTATGAATTTGTGGATATTTAGTTCATTCATTGTGGATATTTAGTTCATTCATTCTGGATTTTGTGTTATTCATTCACTGTGGATATATAGTTATGAATTTGTGGATATATAGTTATGAACTTGTGGATATATAGTTATGAATTTGTGAATATATAATTCAAATTATGCACACAAAAAATGCTATTGCCAAGAATCGAGCCTGATTTTTTTTTTAAGTGGGACGCGCGTTTTTAGTCAAAACAATATCGTTTTTGCAACCGTGTGCACCATACATGGTGCACACGGTTGCACAGCATAATTTGCGACAAAAGGCTGCCACAGCTGCGGTTGTAGCAGCCTTTTATACCTTTTTAAAAAAGATTTTATTATTTATTTATTTATTTATTATGTTCTGTTTTGATGTAATGGAAAAAGTGAAAAATGAGTGTATTGCAAAGATGTAGAAAATATAATAAAAGAATTATAAATTTAATAATATAGAAGTAGGATTCACTTTTAAATTGAGAGAATATTTCAGAGATAAAAATAGTCTTACATCATTTACATGAGTATGGAATTTTGTAAAATTTTTGACATATGATGCACGTGGAGAATGTATATTTTTATTTTGTCAGAGAAATAATCTCCTTTCCTAGAGCCTACGGAGTGTAACGTTTATCCTCAACAACCCTACATGACATAAGTTTAATTAGCTGTTTAGAGATAAGAATACACCCTCAAACTTACTTCTAAAAATATAATTACAAATAAAATATTAACCTTAAAAATAAATACAATTAAACTTTAATCAATTAAGATAAAATTAAAAAAATTAAAAAAAAAAAAAAAAAAAAAAAAAAAAAAAAAAAAAAGTTGTCGTGGAAAAGTAAACCTTAGAATTTGTGTGAAATTTTCAAGCTTAAATAGATTATTTTGAATAGTAAAGTAACTAGAACTTTTAAAATTGTAAGTGTACACAATATTTCAAATTTTGATACTAAATTATGAGCTTTAAATGATCATAGTGTAGGTGAACATTATCCTCGGTCGGGTAAGAGTGTGGGGCCACTTGGGGTTGGGGATTCAACCTTTTGGGAGAAGATATGATGACAATAAGAAAGTGCCTCTTTTGAACTATAATATGCAGTTCAGCTCGGTTGGTAGGCTACCATCTGATAAGTTGGTCAAAATTTTCTAATTTAAGAACGGGTGTGTATTTTTAGATGAGAATATTGTCAATGAACATAAGAATGGAGATGAATACCCAAGTGGTCTGCAAGACTTTTCAACATGGAGATGAATACCCAGGTGGTCTGCAAGACTTTTCAACTAGTCTTGTCTATGTTTGGCTAGATCATTAATGACTCTAAAGAAGCATTAAATTCCTTCAAGAATCCCAACTTCCAATTTGTGAAACAGTCTGCGAATCGAGTTTTCTGTAGCTTAGCTAGAGAAAGTAGTTTTTATGTCAGACGGCAAGAAATGGCTTGCCATTCCATTGAACTTTGTTGTAAACGTTCCTATTTATGTTTAATGAATTAGTTATGATGAGAATATAGATTGTGTTGTATTCAATCATAATGTCTGAGAGTACAGAGAGCGAATATATAGATACTAGATAGAATCCTAGTCTAACACGAATAATATAGTCTTAGTCTAATATGGATAACATAGTCCTAGTCTAATATAGATAACATAGTCCTAATACTCCCCCCCTCAAGCACAAGGTTGGCTAGCCAAAACATTGAGCTTGTCACGGAGAGAATTAAAACGAATAGACGAAAGAGACTTGGTGAAGATATCTGCTAGTTGATCCTTGGTTTAAATAAAGGGCACATCTAACTCCTTTTTGGCTACTTTATCGCGAATAAAATGATAATCAATCTCAATGTGCTTCGTGCGGGCATGAAACACTGGATTGGCACATAAGTAGCTCCCAAATTATCACACCATAGTCGAGGAGGAGACGCGGGTGGGATGCCGATCTCGTGTGGCAGAGAAACAAGCCATGTAACCTCAGCAGATACATCAGCCAGACCCTTGTATTCTGCTTCAATTGAAGAACGTCCTACTGTTCGTTGCTTCCGACAAACCCAAGATATAAGATTACTCCCCAAGAACACAGCAAAACCACTAGTAGACTTGTGATCATTCGGATCGCCAGCCCAATCTGAGTCAGAATAGGCGTGAATATCCATCGACGCAGACCGAGAAATACGCAGACCAAAATGCAGGGTGCCTTTGACATATCGTAGGACTCTTTTTAGAGAGGCCCAGTCCGTAGTAGTGGGGGCATACATATGTTGACACAAGAGATTAACAGCATAAGACAGATCAGACGACTTACCGTAAGATATTGGAGAGCACCAGCAAGACTTCTGTATTGTGTTGGATCGGCATAGGGAGTGGCAACATCGTTGGCGGTTTTCGCGGTAGAGACTGGCGTGACCACTGGCTTACAGTCCACCATGCCAGCACGTTTGAGAATATCCTTCATGTACCGTTGTTGAGATAAAAGCATACCACCAGATAACAGGACAGTTTCAATTCCCAAAAAGAAAGAAGGCACACCCATATCACGAACTTTAAACTCAAGTGCCAATTTATTAATAAGAGCAGTAACACGGTCTGAGTCAGAACCCATAATCAAAATGTCATCAACATACACCAAGAAATAAAGACGAACATTATCACGAGAATAGATAAAAAGAGACACATCAATCTTTGAAGGCGCAAAGCCCACAGAGACTAGAAAATCATGTAGCCTTGTGAACCATGCACGTAGAGCTCGTTTGAGACCATAGAGAGATTTTTTAAGCAAACACACATGATCAGGTAATGACTGATCCTCATAACCACGTGGTTGGCGCATGTAAACAATCTCAGCTAGCTCGCCATTCAAAAAAGCATTGTGAATATCCAATTGGCGAATAGACCACCCACGCGATACGGCTAAAGATAAGTGAAGACGTACCGTAGTGGGTTTAACCACAGGACTAAATATCTCAAAAAAGTCCTCTCCAGCAACCTGATTAAAACCCTTGGCCACCAATCGTGCTTTATGACGTTCTATTGAACCATCGGCCTTCAGTTTGGTTCTGAAAACCCACTTGCAACCAACAACATTCATACCTGGTTGAGAAGGAACAAAACGCCATGTATGATTATGAACCCAGGCATTGAACTCTGCGTCCATTGCATCATGCCACTCAGGAAACTTCACCGCCTGAGAGTAACAGGTAGGCTCAGACACCACGGTGGAAGTAGTGGTTAAGGCAACATGTTGATGCGGACCCGAGCTACGAGTGTTCATGCCATGCGACCGAGGAGGCGGAGTGGATCGCCGAGGACGCCCGCGCGGTCTGCCGCGCTGCTCAACTGCTGGTCCGAGACAGTCCGCTCACTCGATGCGGACTGCTCGTGACCAGCACCGTCACCATGGCCAAAAGCCAACACGGGCTCATCAATCTGCCGAGTGCCATCAACAAAGGTGGCCGAGACATCATTCCCTCGGCTCGTCACAACCGGTGCGGTGGCCCACGGTTCGGACCGTGGCTTAGGAACCTGCGAGGCAATAGGAGAAATAAAAGGAAACACAGCCTCATCGAACCGCACATGGCGACAGATAAAGACCTTGTTAGTGTTAGTATCTAAACAACGATAGCCACGATAAGACGGGGGGTAACCCAGAAAGACACACGAAGATGAACGAAATTGTAGCTTATTTTGATTATATGGACGCAAAACAGGAAAGCACAAACAACCAAATACCCGCAAGTAAGAGTAGGATGGGTGAGAACGATGCAAACGAAAGTGTGGTGACTCGTCAGACAAAACACGAGTGGACATTTTATTTATAAGATAGACAGCAGTCTCAAAAGCATAGTCCCATAAACGAGAAGGAACAGATGCTTGAGCCAGTCCTGTCTCAACAACATGACGATGCCTGCGCTCCACCCGTCCATTCTGTTCATGAGTATAGGCACAAGATTGCCTGTGACGAATACCTAGAGAAGAAAGGGTGGAACCAAGCTTCTTATATTCTCCCCCTAAATCAGATTGAAAAGAAATAACCTTGCGAGAAAAACAACGTTCAACAAGTGACCGAAACTTATCAAATATGCCATATAATTCAGATTTTGCACGCATCGGATAATACCATATATACCGTGTGTAATCATCCATAAACAACACAAAATATTTAAAGCCATTCGCAGAAAGTAACGGCGCAAGGCCCCAAATATCATAATATATTAATTCTAAAGGATGTGTACTAGTAGTTTCAACACGAGATAATGGAAAACGGGATGATTTTCTCAATTGACAAGAGGAACAAACATTGGGAAGATCTTTCGAATTAAAAGTACTTACAGACGAAGACTCTAAAATTTTGCGTAAGACTCGAGAGTGCGGATGCTCCAATCGCATATGCCAGACAAAAGAGGAACGCGCAGCAACGAATGCAGCTGGAGCAGGAGATGACGCAGGCCAGGAGTACAGGCCATCAGATGCATGCCCTTTAAATAGGACTTTCTTGGTCAAAATGTCTTTCACAAAGAAACAAAGTGGGTGAAACTCAAAGAAAACATTATTATCTTTGGCAAAACGTTGGACAGATAATAATGCACTAGAAAGATTAGGAACATGAAAAACATCATTTAACTTAAAAGACCTAGAATTAGTGGCTAACGAAGCTGAACCAACATTAACAATAGGCAAACATGTACCACTGCCAACACGAAGAGTCTCAGGACCATCATAACCCGTCGCAGAGGTCAACAATGAAGGATCGGGCGTAGCATGGTTGGTAGCACCAGTATCAGGAAACCACTCATATGGACCACCCGAGTTATCACCAGAAACGGCTATATTCGCCTGAGGAGCCGGGGAGGGTGAAAAACGCTGAGAACCCGGAGCCCCTAAATATCGCCGTAAACAATTGGCTCCCGTGTGACCGAAACGTTTACAAATTTGACACGGATCATCATAGCGCCAAAAACAATTAACTCCCGTGTGACCGAAACGTTTACAAATTTGACACGGTTCATCATAGCGCCATAAACAATTAGCTCCCGTGTGACTGAAACCTTTACAAATTTGACACGGTTCCGTCGCCGCCGAACAAGTGCTCATTGTAATTATGGAATCACATCAACCAACAATTGTAATTAGCGACACTCTGATACCAGATGAGAATATAGATTATTTTGTATTCAATCAATCATAATGTCCGAGAGTACAGAGAGTGAATATATAGATACTTGATAGAATCCTAGTCTAACACGAATATATAGTCTTAGTCTAATATGGATAACATAGTCCTAGTCTAATGTAGATAACATAGTCCTAATAGTTATTTCCAAAAAAAAAGGAAAAAAAATATTATGAGCTTTAAAAAAGTTTAAACTAAAATTTGTGATGATGAGTACTAGGAATCTACCATGGTTCTTTCATTAATTCTTTAGTGAATACAACCTATGGGATACATTCTCCTTGTCTAACTTGAGTAAGTTAAAATTATATGAGCCTTACTAGAGTAAGTTGGACTGGAATTCCCCTACCTACCATTATTACACCCCCTCCACTCCTGTTAAACTTTACATACAACAAACTCAATCCATGCAACCATGGCTTCAGCACCGCTTCCCAATCCCCGCGAACCTTCGCCCAACGCCAAATATAACGGCTTTAGTCAAAAGCCCGCGGTCAAGACTACAAGCCAGGGCGATCGCTCCACCAACAAGGAGCAATTTTGGCACGTTCCTCCCTGCTGCAGGCTTCTGTGGTGTATCCAGGTTCTCGACCTCCGCTAAACTCTTCTCTCCCTCCAATGACCTCAGCTTGTCGACGCTGAATTGGGTGTTGATTTGGGCCATGGATGCAGCGCGCGAAAGTGGAGCTTCCGAGGCTCTGTGCTTCTGGTATGCGCGTAGAGCAGGGTCTATCTTCTTCACAGCTCCCCACATGCCTTGTCGAACGCCAAGTTTAGCGATTTCCCAAGGAATGCCCATGTCTTCGTGATGAAAGAGTAGCACCTCGCATGCTGTCAGTCGCCCATCTATCTTCGATTCAACTGTATGAATTTTAAATAAAAGTTAGGATTTCAGATAACAAAAACCAACAGCTGTTATATTTAGAAAGTTTGTGTTAGACCGTAAAATAGACAAGGCTATAAATATACAGATACTTAATGACCGTGTCATAGCCTACCTGGACGAATGCACCAACTTGAATAATATACATCAACACGCCTTGGTTTATTACGCCGTGGCACGGATGAGCAAGGAACGCCCTGAAATATCATCAATCATATATTATATCATTAGAATTATGAATATATTTGGTCCATACACGAGACAAGTAACAAAAATGCATCACACAGACCGCCAGAAAGTGCAAGCAAGTCATGACACACCAAAAGTTCAAATCTTAACTATTTGTCTGTTTCAATAAACTTAACACTACTAGCAGACCGCCAACCTATGGATGTGCAAATAACTGGAACACATCGGTTTAAGATTTGATTAGCAAAATAATGTCTATTTCTGCCCGCATTTCACACCATTAAAACATTAAACATGACTAAAAGGGAAGATATTCTCTACTTTTTCGAAACCGAATGGAACAAGAGGCCAGACACCTTGGCTTCACTGTGTCAGACTATTTATCCACCAATTTGCTATGAAAAATATACTCCGTAACACTTTGTTAAAAAGTTGCTAAAACACTGTCATAATATCGGAAGAAAATTGCAGTCATAGCTGCAAAGAAAACCATACTTGGTTCAAATCTCAACATCAATTTGCTTACCTTGGTGACACAGTAATATGCTTGTCCTGACTTCCAAATTCGACGGCCAATGATGTATTCTCTATCACTACAGAAGAACGGAAACTGCGAAAAAAGGGAAAAGAAAAGACTAAGAAAATCCGCATCAATCAATAGAGTTAGAGCAAAAAAGACCATAGTCTATCGACTATCATACCTTGCGAACCCACTGAACCATCATGGTTCCAGTAGTGGGACATTCCTCCAAGGTTTCAGCATGTAAGAGCATGTCATCCCACTTTAGCCTAAATTCATCATCCCAAAAGAAATCCCTCACCATTTCTGGCGTGACGTCCTCATATACACTTCTACTGCGATACTGGGGAAGTCCACTCTACAATTTTACATTAAAAAGGCAATACAATTTAGATAACAGAAGACAAAAGGTGCTAGTTATTGAATTCCAGAACATATATAATCTTCTATACATTTTACTCCTAATTTCCTTTCATAGAAAGGGTGATTATACCTGAAGGTCTCGGCGCCAAGCTTGATAAGTCATGTTAGGTGTTGACCGATCCATCATTTGAATCCAAGCAGGGCCTCCATCGTTCTCTTCTACTAGTTGGGATAACTGATGAAGGTCATTATCATCAACAAGAACCGATTTTTCACTTTTTGGCTGCAATGAACTGGAAAAACAAATACAATCAGAACAAGCAAACTCAATTACTGCTAATCCCTATAGCCTCAAACCATAACTAACAGTGTAGTTTCTGAGATATGCTGAGAAAATGACTATTCCTATATGCAAAAATCTAAGCCCGGCTCAACAAATTGTCCTCCAAACGATTAAAAAACACAAAATAGTGAAGAAATTTTGAACCTACCACTGGTGAGGAATCGGAGCTGAAGTTTCCGCCTCAGAATTCCAAGAAACGCAGCTGGGCAATTGCGATTTCATGGAAGTTAAACCAGTCAACACGTTTTGCAAGCTAATCCGGGAAGAAAATGTCTTTGAAGAAGACAAGAGGGTAGAGTCAAAGCAATCTTTAACGCCACTCGTATTAGCCCAACTGGGCCTCCATGACCAACCCACCAGCACCCCAACAACAATCGCAATCCAAATAGGTGCCATAAACAGCATCATCTCAATTATTACATCCCCTATTGTGGGTTTTTGCAAAATACCCAACAAAGCCGATACCAAAACCATTGTGTTTACAACAAACTTCAAGAACAACCCACCCAGAAATGAATAAACCCCCCCTCGACCTTAAAGAATCGAGGGTTTACAGGTAATTATAAAAAAGAAGAGAAAAAAGATGGAACCCTAGAGATTCACAAAACTATCCCGAGAAAGGGAAGAAAAAAAATTGATGAAGAGGAAAAAGGGCTCTAGATAAATTATGAGAAAGGGGGAAAAACGCGTGTTCAAAGAGTCGAAAGAGGATAGCAACGGTGAGGAGAGAGCGTCTTCTTCAGAATTTCGTAGGCCCTGTTTTAATCCACTTCACTCCCTTGATTTTCAAGATTTTAAAGATTCTCACCCCCAAAAAGAATTATTCTTATGCACTTCCTGGCCTGCTATTAAACAGGAAATCAAGCTTAAACAAATAAAAAATAAATATAATTGATCAGACCCAAAAAAAAAAAAAAGCTTGTGGCTTTCAATGGCGGAAATAGAGAGATAAGGTGTACGGTGGAGAGTGATTGTGGTTGTGAGAAGAGATTTCAATGTGTATATATATATAATTTGGGAAATGGACGCCTTTGTTTGCAAGCTGCGATTGCTACCTACTACTACTACTACGTAATACGTATATAGTTTGGTCTGTGTTGGCCGCGTTCTCATTTTTCACGTTTTGACTCGACTCGGTTTCCTTTGTCTGCCTCTTTGAGTTTTGACTTGTTGACGTTCTTATACTATATTTATTATATTATACGGAGTATATGTTTTACTCTTAATTTGTTTAAAGTTGAATGAGTACCTTTCAACCAAAAAAAAAGTTGAATGAGTATGATTATGTCAATTATCATGTAATGTGATAGCATCTGGATTACCATTCTAAAACTAAATAGATGGTCTACATATACTATCTTATAAAAAATCATGAATATTTCAAAAATAGTATGATTAATGTGATGCAAACTATATCTTGTTTATTTCCTTAATAAACAAGATCATTAAGACCCCGACTATTTAACATTAGGCTAGACCTTTGCTTTTTGCGCAAGGGGTCTATTTAACATTAGACTAGACCTTTGCTTTTTGCGCAATAAGGAGCCCACTCACTGTCTAGGTTAGACCTTTGCTTTTTGCGCAACAAGCCCACTCACTGTCACTGGAGAGACTCGATCCCTGATCATACTTTTCAAACTTCACATTTATGACTGGTTGAGCTGCCTATGCGAACATCAAATTCTAATTGTGGAATTATAGGAAAAGTGATATTTTTTATTCCCAAATTATTTAGAAATATTACTATTTGTCACTCACTTATATATATATATATATATATATATATATATATATATATATATATATATATTACTTTTTGTCTCTCAATTGTCTTCGAAGTAGTTTTTATTTTGTGCCTAAGCTATAGTAGGGTTGGATTTAAAAAGCCACTCTACAGATAATTGAGAGATCTAAAATGTCACTCCATATTCAATAGAATAATGAAAATTGACGACGATATAATTGAAGGATGAAACATGCTATTTTCATATACCCGGGTTGGACTTCCATTTGGAAGGTTGTGAGTTCGAGTCTCAGTGGAGGCGTTATTAGCTCTTTGTGTTTCAGTAGATTGAGAAAGTATATGAACAGATACTACAATGTAATAGAGCTAGTAGCATTCAAAAAAAAAAAAAAAAAAAAAAAAGGGACGGAAAGTGCCATTTCCCATAAATTATATGAATACGTATATAACAAATTTTTTTACAATTTGTAATATATAAATGTACACCATTCTTATAATCTATTATTGATCTTTTAAACATGTTTTTGTTATTTATAATTTGTTATAATAAAATCATTGCAGTGCATCGCAGGGGTAGAATACTAGTTTCATGAATATTGTAGGAATTGGAACTAATTGTATTCAATGTTAAGATTAAACAAATAATTAAAGAATCTAATTTGTAAATTGGCAAAAATTTGTATGAGACTTTCATGATACGGGTCAAGATAAAAATTTAATACTTATATTATTATAAAATATAATACTAATTAAGAATAACATTTTTATTACTTATATAGGGAAGTATAATACTTTTGAGGAAATGTAATACCTTTTCATTTTGATCTAAAAGTATTGCAGTTTTTCACAAAAGTATTATATTTTCTCATAAGTAACAAACACTTGTCAATATTAACTTATAAAGAAAATTGTAATATATATATATATATATATATATATATATATATATATATATATATATATATATAATTGTAATACTTTTACATCAAAATGTAAAAGTATTACATTTTTCCTTATAAGTAGGGTGAGGGTTGGGCGCCGCCACCGGTGGGCGACTGTCAGGGATGCCGAGTGGTGCGCCACGTGCGCCCCATGGCGTCCCAGCCAATGGGCTTGGCGCCTTTCGCTTCTATTGTGACGGGCTTGGGCGTGGAGGAGGATGCGGGGTAGCGTGCATGTGGCATTTTTGCGGGTGTGTTAGGATAGGTTGAGACATGGTACACATGGTTGGAGGGGAAGGAGGAGGCTTGTATTGTGTACAAGTGGACGGCATCTAGGAGCCGAAGTGTAGTATGAAAGGAGAGGGTTGGCTTGTCAGGATATCATGGTCTGGAACGCAACTAGCCAATGACCCAATGGTCTCCAGTCTTTTCCTTCTACTTACTTACCAGTGCTTGACCCTAACCACTTACAATTCTGGCAAATTATATCGTGCACCAGGGCGCCTTGGCCAAAACGATGTTGTCTCCCGTTTCTGCCGTAACTTCTAAAAAAAATCTTTGTTTTTTATGTACAGAATTGTATAGTAGAATACATACAAAACTCCTAACATAAGACACATAATCTACCATAATACATAATACACATAAAATTTTAACATAATACACATAAAGTCTTACTCTTAACAGAATACACATAAAACACAAGTGTTAAAAAAAACTGTAATGGGATTGAACTGACGGAACGGTGTCTGTCACGTCAACTCCCCACACAACTTATAAAAACGACGTCGTTTTGTGGTAGGGCGCACAATGCATTGTGCGCCCTAGTGCACGGTATAACAATTGTACAATTCTAGTCCAATCATTATGGTCCACACAAGATGTGTGAACCATATTTTGTATAATGTAAAATAATGTACATTCAGTACAAAAATAATGTACTTTTAGTATATTAAAAATATACATTGTATTCAGGTGATGTACATTATTTGTGTATTGAGTGTATATTATACTGTATAATGTACTTCTTGTTTTGACCCACACAACACCGTGTGGACCATGGTCCACACAATAATTTGTCATTCTAGTCAGCGTTTATTATTTATCCTTTGGGCTGCCAAGCTTAGGCTGCAGGTTCTTGGTGTATATTCTTTGTGGGCCTAGGGCCTGAGCAATAATATTACTATTTTTCGTACTCATTCTATATCTCCATAAAGTACACACTGTTGTGTGGATCATGGTCCAAAAATACATAACATTATTTTATCCCAAAAATTGCATTATTCTAACACATAAAGTACATTATTCTAACTCAAAATATCCTTTCAAAAAAAAAAACTCATAAAATACATTATTCTAACTCATAAAATACATTATCTTACCTCAAAAATTTCATTATTCTAACACATATAAAGTACATTATTCTAACACACAAAGCACACTATTTTAACTCATAACATATATTATCTTACCTCAGAATATTTATTATTCTAACACGCGTGTGAAGTAAATAATTTTTTAATATTAAAATGACATCGTTTTGGACCATCATCCACACAATAATTTGTCCTATATCTCTATACCTAATTTATGGTGGACTCGATCCCTACAAAATCATCAGTACTATTTTAATTAATAAATTTATTACTTATTGCTTCAAGTGTTCAACATTAACATTTTGCTGTCAAAAAGGATACAAAAGAATTCAAAGCTTTTACAATACAAACTTATTATATATTCAACACATGGGCGTTGTCCGGTCTTATATATGAGCTGTGATGATGGTCAATTCAAACCGCTTCCATTTTAAAGCTTTCTACCTAATTCAACTCAAAACAATGATCCTATTATTATTGTTATTATTTATTATGGTTAATTTATTGTGCAGTTCTGATCTAATTATACATGTTATATACCACGTAAGTTTTTCGTCAAATAATACTTTGGTTTTCTATTTTTGCATATGTTCTACCAAATGTCAAACAAAACCAATGGAATACATACATATACGTATACTATAGACGACCAAAATGGGTAGTATAAACTATATATAAAGAACAATTTGCTTTAATTTGCCCGTGCTTTTGTTGTTTCATAGACATATGAGGATATCTATCTCCCATTTTTTACGCAAAAAATAAATAAATAAATCATTTCATGAATTCTCAATGGTTATCAACAACAACAGCAACAAAAAATAATAATAATAAAAACAAAAAAAAAAAAAAAAAAACAAAAACATTATTACAAAATACAAAATTTTGTATCATACAATTATTAGAACATTGTTGAAAAACTAAAAATTTGACGAATTTTTCCAATTACTCTAAAAATGGATGGAGATTTAGGGTATTTTTAAAAAATATTTTTTGATCATTTGTAACAAGTGATAAGATAACCAAGTTGGTCATGTCAACCGAGTCCGGTCTCTACTCGATTCAAGACGTGGTGTTATGGCTTACAACAACTGAATTTTGTGATCAAAGGTTGCGGCATAGCAGGTGCTGGGAGGTAAATTGTTGGGCGTCGGTTGAGCTCAGCCCTTGCTCGAATCGAGATGTGACGTTGTGACTTACCTATGAAGGGATGTTATTAAATGGTTAATGTCCACCTACTTATCACCAATTGATTTTAAGAATAATATAACAACTAGATAACCAAAGAACTGTCAATGACTTGGTCTTGTGGTTGAGTGGCATCAAGTTGCTCTATGGAGGATTGTGAATTCGAATTTCAGTGGAAATTGACTTTTCGTAGAGAGGGCTTAACTATATGTGTGTGTGATATCGACTTCGCCGCGTCACACATGGAAAAAACGTGATTCTCTTCAATCATCAATTCATCATATAAACTTATTAAAAAAGTGTTTTGTTTTAATTGATAAGAACATGCTTTCCAGTTTCCAATGTACGACTTACAAACTAGAAAGCAATGGCCATGCGGGCATGCGGTGAGGCTAGTACAGTGTCCATTTCCTCCATCGACTCTCCGGCCTAAAATAAGCACGTTTAGTTTAAGGTTTGGAAGAAAATGCTGAAGATACCAAAATTTGTCCTTATAGCACGCAAACCAAAGTTAAGGTTCAAAAGTCTAAGATCTGATGGTCGGTAGTTACCATGAATCCATGATGAGTGTAATCAACAGAATTGACTGTTTATAAAAATAAAATAAAATAAAAACTTTTTTTTATTACAAAGGGAGGGGATACCCAAACATACAAACTACGCCTCAACCGATGTTCGAACTCAACATCTCCCACATTGGGGAGCAAACGTGATAAAAAAAAAAAAAAAACCCTCTTTACTTCACTGATTTGAGGTTTTTTTTTTTTTTTTTTTTTTTTTTTTTTTTTTTTTTTTTAAAGAGAAACGGTAGGAAATATATTAAGTAAGGTCCATGGTTAAAAGAGGACCAATGGAAGGAAAGGGGACATAAGAAAAATCTGAACAGTCACGCATAGACAAGGCTTTCCGAGCTAACAAATGGGTAACCCTGTTTGCGGACCGTTTAACAAACGTAAAGCATAAGTGTGAAAATTCAAAATTTATTTTCTTAAATTCTATTTTATAAAATCCCAAAATAATTATTTTTAATCCTTCGAAAGTTTTTCTAAAATAGGTATATGAATTAAATATTTTAAATCGTGCTTTTTATTAATTCAACACCAAATAGTAGCTTATTTCGAAAATCCTAAGTATTGAGTATATTCATGTATCAAGTTTTGATCTAAAAAGTCAATCGGAGTGAAACCTGAGGGAAACTAGCGAAATTTGAATCATTCTCGCTTTTACTTAGGAATATCCTTATAAGAAACATATTTTATCTCCAAAGATTTATAAACTCATTTTATTACCCAAGCTTGGTCTAAAATTAGAAGCCTGATATTTCTAAAGTCAAAAGATTAATTTACCCCTCTCAACCAACAATTCATTCAAATGAGCACCTAGGGTTTCGTACCTTATAAAAGCAACATTATTCACTCTTGATGAATTCAATCCCTCCATTGCCTCCTTCACTCTAAGCAATAGAAGTCTGAGAGAAGAGAAAGAGAAATCACAAGAGTGAAGAGAACACCTAGCTTGGGGTCATAGAAGATAAGCTTTTGGAGCTTGAAGCTAGAAGCTCAAGGTATAAACCATGGATTCCCAAATATATTATTTTAGCCATATGTTGATAGATTTCTTGAGATTTGATGTTTAGAAATGAATGAGAATGCATGATAATATGTTTATTGTGTGTTGAGGATGTTAGATGATTTATCCATGGTTGTTTGGAGGTGTTTTGTTGAGGTCTGAGTTGAGAAAATGGAGATGGAGTCATCTGGTGCACCACAGAGGTGCACACTGCTAGAGTCCCCCGTTTGGCCTTGCGGCCCTAGCCAACGGATCCGAGAGAGATCCGTTGGCAAGAACCGTGAGCCAACAGATTAGAGTGATGGATCCGGAAGTTATCCGTCACTCCAGCCCGTTGCTTGGCGGAGCCAAGTGGCAGGGCCTCTCAAGGCCCGCCACCAAGCTCCTCCAGGTCAAAATAGGAGAGGCCAGGCCCTTGAGGCTCAGCTATGTGTTGTTTGGGACCGGGATTCGTAGGTCAGTGAGGCTCGGACACTCGAGCTCGTAACGACATGCTAGTGTGAGTTGTATCTGTATGATTTTTGAGTAGAAGCATGTTATCCAGACAAAGTATGAAATCTAGTCCTTGAGTATTTGATTGAATGTTGAGTTCAAAATTATGAAGTATTATGTTGGCATTTGCTTACAATAATTATTTGATTAAATGTGCTAATTGCATTGCTTAGCTCATGAATAGAAGAACTGATGAGATTATTGAGATTTCTTGCATAAGTCCATGTTTTCCAAACGTTGCATTGAAAAGTCTATTTTGCCACTTTTAAGGATTTATGTACAGTATAAGGCTTAAAGTGAAACCTTAAGCTATTTTCAAATCCTTATATATATTTTGGAAAATCTATATCTATGTGCATTGAGAAGCTTGCATGATAATTAGATTTCCAATATGAGAAAGAGAAGTAGAGAAGTTATATGATATATATATATATATATATATATATATATATATATATATATATATATATATATATATATATATATATATAATCCGGCCAGTTCACGTGAGGACCTAATCTTAGGTGAGGACGTGATGACTAATCTAGATCATTAAATTAGAATGATGTATGGCTGAGATTGAAATGAACAAATCACACGGATTAAGGAAACAAATCCTTTTAAAATATTAAAATATATAAATTTATGGGTAAATTAGTCTTATTAGAGGATGTGCATTCCTATACAAAATGTTGTGCATTCCTATACAGAGTGTTGTGCATCAATAACTTTATTGTTCTGCATTAAAGACCCGCAAAAAAAAAATCCTACAGTGGACATCCCAATGTCCTACGATGCACTGAACTATGTGCAATAATGCACAACTCTCCAGCTTACGGTGCACAACTTACAACACTAGGTTGCACAATCAGCACACACAGATGCACATTCGTACTACCCAGGCATTTGTATATATACACGACCATCCAAATATATGCAATATTATACTCAAAAGAACGAGCGAAAAAAAAAATAAAAAATACTGATTAGTTTGCATGGGCGAACACTCAATCAATGATGAAGAAATCGCGGCTCCAAATTGCAACGGTGATGACCCAAGAAAATAGGAAACCAATTTGGTCAAGGATTACATATACGTTCACACTTAAAAAAATAAAAAAAGACACTACTATCCAACTTTAACAAAAAAAAAAAATCAAAAAATCAATCCATGTCATCTTAAGAACTCAAATCTGAGTCATCCAAATAAATAAAAAAAAAAAAAAAAAAAACAAACGCACAAGATTAGTCCTCACGTCCTCACCTGATCCGGACTATATATATATATATATATATATATATATATATATATATATATATATATATATATATATATATATATATATATATATATATATAGGCGGGTTCAGGTGCGGCAGTGTCTTACGGTGCGGTTATTTCTTACGGTGCGGCAACACCAATAGTTCACCAAATATGCACCATCAACGTTAGGAAATACACCACACAAAACAGAGTAAATAGAGTCCTGCATCACCAAACACACACCATTAGGTGTGAGTAAAAACACCATACACTGTTCGGAAATACACCATTGGGGGTGGTGAGTTATATGGTGTGTTTTTTTGAGTCTGTGGTGTATTTTGTGATGTTTTA
The DNA here is from genome assembly GCF_001879475.1 of Ipomoea nil. Lineage (NCBI taxonomy): Eukaryota > Viridiplantae > Streptophyta > Magnoliopsida > Solanales > Convolvulaceae > Ipomoea > Ipomoea nil. The sequence continues at coordinate 415,319 of NW_017617410.1, forward strand.
TTACATTTCATTGGGGTGTGTTTTTATTACACTGTTGGTGCATATTGTTAACACTGTTGGTGTATTCTGGAATTTGACCGCACCACCGCACCGTAAGACCCCGCCGCATATGAGCGCTCTTCTATATATATATATATATATATATATATATATATATATATATATATATATATATATATGCATTTAGAAACTTGCATGATATCTAGATTACTAGCATGCGAAAAAGAAGTTGCATGTGATATATATGCTATTTATATTAAGTGAGGAAAATCTATGTTTTGGAGGTTCCCGTTAGGACTATGTCTTTTCGGAAGGAAAGAGAAAGAAAGAAGTTATGAGAAAAGAAGGAAACGGTCACAGAGGACCGACAGTTTATTCTAGAAGTAACTTGGTAGAACAATCTCGAGTTGCTAGGTTCGATACTACCCGCTAGGCTTGAAATCCTAGTTAGGGGGTGTGCACACTAAATGTACGATACCTGATTCACAGAGTTTTAAGAACCACGAGTACCGGTTATGTGGGCGAGATGAGTATTAGACCGGCCAAATTTTCAAGCCCGGATAGGTCCATTCACGAGTCGTGTATTAGAAATTTAGAATATATTAGCTAGGTGTGAATAATAAATTAATAGCAACAGCCAACAAATCATATGAATTTTTATGTACTAAACACTACTAATTTTGTATTTTTGTATTGGAATAAAGGTCAAATAGGCCATTGAACTACACACAAAAATGCAATTGAGCCACCCAACTTAAAAAAAACTGCAATTAAACCATTAAACATTAAAAAAATCTTGCAATTTTTCCAAATAGCAAGTAGCCTCCTAGTAATGCAGGTAAACATCTGACATGGCGTGTTAGGTGGATATTAATAATCATTTTTATATTTTTTTTTACCCTTTTCTTCTTCCTTCCTGAGATGTCGTTGACATCAAATACTCATACCCATCTTCCGGCGACGTGAAACTCAAATCAATATCATTAACAAGTTTTTATTCTATGAGACCTGACATCTTATTTTGTTTCATAGCTTGCCAGAAAAAAAATGTCTTTGTTTTCGTCAAAGAATGAAATAGCATATTCTGACTTTGTGATGCTAACTTCGGCAACTCCATCTGAACTCGGGTGAGAAGGAAAAACATAGCTACAAAATTGCTAAAAACAACATAGCACTATAACCGTAGGGATTGGGCTTTGGCCCGTCCTGTCCTGCCAAAAGAGCGGGGCAGGCTCGAGTTTTATAAGCCCGTATTAGAGCGGGCTTTTTAGCCCGCCCTCCTTAACCTGCGAGTTAGCCCACTAGCCCGTCTATTTTTTATTGGAAAAGGGTCAAATCAGCCCCCTAAGTGAACTGGATAGTGCAATTAACCCCCCTAAGTAAAAAAAAGCTCCGTATAAGCCCCCTAAACCAGTAAAATAACTCAATTAAGTCCATTTCTTCCCTACACAGCCGGTTAATGCTTTGTTGTCGCCACGTGGATAATACTTCATACTATCTTTCTTAAGTGGAATTTTTTTTTAAGAAAATAATAAAATCACACAGATTAAATTCTTACCCTAATTCTTCTCCTCTCTATCGTCGATCTCTCTATCTCTGTTACGCTCTCTCGCTCTCTCAACTCACAATCGAATTAAAACTCTAACTCACTCTCTCAATTCAATCGATCAGTACAAGAGACAGGAACTACAAAGCTATTGATAGTTAACAACGACTTCGCTTCCGTGCAAAGAGGTAAGAATTGATTAGAGCTCGATTTGATAGTGTTTATTTTATTGCATATTGTATATTTTAGATGGTATATATGTGGAAGCATTGTGTTGTTGTGGTCCTATGTTGAAAACAGTGTGTGAATGCTTAGGTCCCTCTCTATAGTTGATAATGGAGACATGGTGTGTTGTTGTGGTCCTCAGAAGTTTTTTTTTTTTCCAGTTGTTTAATAACTCAATTGTTGTTGTTGTCCTTCTCTGAAATTTGGAAAAGAAAAAGAAAGTGAATATGTAAAAATGAATATACTATTAACAACAATCATATATGATCAGAATATCACTTTAATAAAATAGTTCTTGGTGTATTAGCATCGTATAGTATTAGGTAAAAAGTATTTAATGGTTATTGTGATTATAGATTAAACAATCTACTTTTTACAGGTTCAGTAAAGTAAAATCTATAGATTAAGCATGCCATACTACTTTAAGCTTATATAACAAAAAACTTAACTAAAGTAAGAAGCAAAGGCAGTAAAGCAACCTTGATATTCTCACATGAAGATATTTAGTTGGTAATATATATATATATATATATATATATATATATATATATATGTATGAATTTAGTTGGCAAATTAATTGCTTGGCTGAGCCTGTTAACTACTTACATATAATGAAGACTCATTTCCATATTAACAAGAACTGTAAACTATCTGCAACCAAATAAATAATTCATTAACATAAAAAATTCATCAAAGTTGGTCTATACTAAAGTTTCTGTATATTTTGTTGTTATAGGATTTGAAGTAGCTGAGTTAATACTTCATCATGGAGGTACCTTTGCAAAAAATCCTAAGTTGTCATATATAAATGGTGAAGTAGAAGTCATTGACATTGGCCCAGATAAGATTTCATTTCTTCACCTAATGAAGTATATTAAAGAACAAATATGGACAAGTAGTTTCACTTCACTTTAAGGGAGTAGAGCAGTCTTTGGAGATGCTTGAACTATTATATGATGATTGTAGTACATTAAGAGCAGTTAATTTGGCGCGTAGATGTGGTAAGGTAGACATTTATGTTGACCATGGGATTCAAGAGCTAGAACTAGTTCCTAACTTGTTTTTACCTTCCTCTTTACCTGACTACTTATTGATGTTTTTTAAAATGTGCTTACTGCATTCTGATAGGGCAGTGTAATTTGGCAGGGCTCACACTAATGTGCTTACTGCTTAGTGCTTAAAATGTGCTTACTGCTCAACAAAGGGGACTACTTACTTGGTTAATGGTGTATTTTAAACTTTGGCATTCTGTTCATGTTTACTGCTATTCATATTTATCTTAGGAACTAATAATTATTAACATTGCTAAAATTGAAAATTAGCATTCTGTTCTTGCTTACTGCTTGCTTAACATTTATCACAACTGATATTATTAACATTGCTAAAAAAATTTTGCATTCCGTGCAGGGTTAACTAAAGTGATCAAACAATTATTTCCACAAGCAGAGCATAGAAACTGTGCTCGACATATTCATGCAAATTGGAGTAAAAGGCATAGAGGCATGGTGTTCAAGAAACTATTCTGGAAATGTGCAAAGGCAACAACTACATCACAATTTGATGAAGTTGTAAAAGAATTGACTAAGAGAGACCCTAAAGCAAGTGAGGATTTGCTGAAGTACCCACCCAAGCTATGGTGTAAAGCATTCTTTCGGACGAATGCTAAATGTGATGTTGTAGACAATAACATGTCAAAAGCTTTTAATGGCACTATTTTAAAAGCAAGATCAAAGCCTATAGTGCCAATGCTTGAAGATATCCGTGTTGCCACGATGAGGAGGATTGCTGAAAAACGTAAGTCTTTGGATACATGGAAAGGAAATCATGGTCATCTCATCTTAAAGAAATTAAACCAAAATGTGTTGGATAGTGTTGGATGGCATGTCGACTTTAATGGCGTTGATGGGTTTGAGGTAAAGCAAGGAAAACATCAATTCAAGGTTAAGCTATTGGAGAGGACATGTAGCTGCAGAGCATGGGATTTGAGTGGCATACCTTGTATACATGCTGTATGTGCAATATTTGATAGGAAAAAAGATCCAGCTGATTATGTACGCCATTGCTACAGTAAGGAGATGTACCAAATGACTTATTCTCATGCACTTGAACCAATCAATGGGGAATTATTTTGACCGAGAACAGAATGTGAAGAGATTGGATCTCCTATACCAAGGAGAATGACAGGGCGCCCCAAGAAAAAAAGGAATCGTGAGGAAACAGAACCACGTCATTCTAAGACCAAACTGTCTAGGAAAGGAGGATCAATTAGTTGTTCCATGTGTAAGGAGAGTGGACATAATAAGAGATTTTGTCCAAGAAAAACAACAGAAGCTACAAGTGTGTCATTGAACGTAAGTGTTACTAGAACTTGTATTCATTTTTTACACTAATTGGCTATTGAATACTTGGATAATTGAAACTCTATTTTTGGTATTTATTATAGGGAGTTTTTTCCACTTTTGGTCCCTCGACTTCACTTGTGGTGACAAATGGGATTCACGACTTTTATTCCGGACATAACAGGTGCTCAACTTCAATATTTTTTCCACATTTGGTCCCATCCGACCAAGAACCCGGCCAACCCACCGGAATTAGACTCAACCCTTATTATGTTAAGGGTATTCTAGTCTTTTCTAACCCATGTAAAATGTAAAATGATTAAATATAAGATTTATTCCGTATTGACACCTCAATCTCGTCTCTCTCTGTTCGAATCGAAGGAGCTGCGAAGAAGGAAGAACAAAAACCCTAGCCGTTCGATTTGTCTTTGTTCGAAGAAGGTGTGCCGTGCAAGATGAATGCAAATTCTTCAACATCTAACTCGACCGGTATGTACTATGAATATGGTGAATGGATTCCTGTAATACATTGTCGTTGTGGGTATCAAATGAAGTTGCGAACTTCCTGAACGAATGAAAATCCTGGGAGAAGGTTTTGGCAATGCCCAATGGCTAGATGTAGCTCAATGGAATGGTTCGACCCTCCCATGTGTAAGAGATCGAAGAAAATAATCCCAGGTTTTCTAAGGAAGATAAATAAACATGAAGAAGAGATTCAAAAGTTGCAGCAGGAGAAGGTGAAAGCTGAAGAAAAAAATAAAGTTCAGTTACTCCGTGCTGAGCCAATACAGTGGAAGATTCATGTACTTATAATGTTTGTAGCTATCGTTGTAATCCTACTTATTTGTAACACTGACAGTAGTTTAGTGGATTTGAAGCAGTTAATGTAGTATGTTGGGCATTTAAGATTGATTAATGTTTGCTTTGTTGGAATTCAAGTTGTTTGTGATGAACTGAATTATAAGTGTATTAGTTTGCTGTGCAGTTAAGTACTTCATTCAGTTTTTAATTTCTTTGTTAATATGTGAATGGGGTAGATGGAATGGGGACTGATGAGGGATTTGGAGTGTAACACACTTGACAGATAGTGGATTGCAACCAAACTAATGATTTCATTAATATTTTTGGGCAAAATACAAGTTGAATATATCATGATCATAATCAGTTTCACATACTACCAAAATGAAATACCAAAAGAGATTATATTACCAAACATTTGACCAGTTTCAATTGACATATTGTTTCAATTGCTAGCCAAAATCTAAGTTCCCAAAAAACAGTAGTTCCCAAAAAATAGTAGTTCCCATACATATAACAGTAGTTCCCAGCTAGGTGTTTAGTCAATGGTTAATGGATCATCAGAGTTTCCAAAGAACACAAACTTGAAAGTCTTGGAAGCCCTTGTCCTTCCTGCAATACCTCTCCTTCTTAAGATGTTTTTGTTTCTTGGCATTGTCTTTTCCCTTGCCCTTGTTCTTTGGTGATTGCCCATAACAACCTTCATCTGGAACATGGTGGTCTTTAGCTGGAACAGGTTGGTCTTGATGTGGAACAGGCTGGTCTTCAAATGGTGTTGAGAAATCAAATTGATTATAGAAATCAAGATCTTCTTGAGTCATTATTTCTTACTCATTCAGTGTAACTGGCTCAACTGGAATGTTAAATAACCCAATGTTATTTCCCTCCTCATAAACTGGAACATAAACTGGATCTTCAAGTGGAATATCAACTTCAGTTGGATCTTCAAATGGAACTGGAACAACAGTTGGATCTTCATGACCTATAACATCAACTGGATCTTCAAGAACTGTAACATCAACATCAACTGGCTCTTCATGAACTGGAACATCAACTGGCTCTTCATGAACTGGAACATCAACTGGATCTTCATGAACTGGAACATCAACTGGATCTTCATGAACTGGAACTGATACTGGTACAGAAGTTGGCTTGATCACTCTTTTCCTTGGCTTCATCTAAAACCAAAAAAAAAAAAATTAAAAAAAAAATTAAGTTAGTTTATGGAATTGACTTGAGTAAAATTTCAATGTATATAGAAATACCTGTTTATGAATTAGCTTTGTCTTTTCTGGAGAACTCCTGCAATTGTGACCACTCTTCCTACATATGCTACAATGCAACTGAATGTGACTCCTAGCAACGGATAACCCATCCTTGGTGAGCTGATTCTTAGCAACTGATACCCCATCCTTGGTGACCTGATTCTTAGCAACTGATTGACCATTCTTGGTGAGCTCATCAGCTGATCTTTTCCTCAATTTCTGTGGTCTACCTGGTCTAGCAGTGTATAGTGGAGGAAGGGGAGGTTTTCTGTCAGTTAATGGCCAATGTGTAGCCCCTGCCATTGGATGTATGGATCCCTCATATATTTTCAGGTAAGTGTCCCTTGAATAACATTTGTCAACATATTCATGAACTACACCTTTCTTTAGCCAAATAGCACAAACAACATGCTTACATGGGATTCCAGTTAAATCCCATTTTCTGCAAGAACATCTTTTTCTTTGCAAATCAACCTCTTGCTGGTCCCCATACATTCCTTGGATTTCAAACAGATGATAATCACTCTGAGTTGCCCTGTAACTTGCAGCTTGTTTTTCTATCACAGCTAACTTGTCCAAGATCCTAGGGCAGATACTCTGAGTCCATTTTTTTGCAGTCTCTCTCTTCTCATATATTTTCTTCATTAACAATTTCCTGATGCTTTCTAGGCAGCCAATAATGGGTTGTTGTCTTGCTTCAGATATCACACTGTTAAAACATTCACATATGTTATTGACCAACATATCACTCTGTGATGCACATGAGAAATGTGATCTTGACCATTCTTTAGGATGTTTATCTGCTAACCACTCAAATGCATTCCCATCTAACTCCTTCAAACGTCTAAACCCTCTATTGAAATCAGTGACAGTGTATGCTCTTGCACAAGACCATAATGCATCCTTAAGTGATTTACCTTGGAACCTGCAACCTTCATATTACCATGAAGGTGTCTTACACAGAACCTGTGCTCCACTTTATGTAAAATAGCCTTGCAAGCTTGAATTAAACCTTTCTGTTTATCTGAAATTAATGTGAATTCATCCTCATTCCAAGCAGTAATATCCAAGTCTGTTTTCATAAAGTCTAGAAACCATGTCCAGGATTGTATAGTTTCTTTCTCAACTATAGCATAACACAATGGAAAAATGCTATCATTAGAGTCAATCCCTACAGCAGTGAGCAACACACCTCCAGTAATTGTCCTTAAGTGAGTCCCATCAATTCCAATTATTTTCCTGCAATATTTGAAGCCTTTTTTTGCATGCATCCCAACACATGTAGAACCTAAGAAATCGTGTATCCCCATTCATTTCTTTCAAGTCACTCAATTGAACAAAACAACATGACATTGGATTTGTTCTTTTAATTTCTAGCTCATAACTCCAAAGTTTATTAAAGTTCTCTTCTTCATTTCCTTTCAGAATAGTTTTAGCCTTAGCAAGCACTCTATAGGTCTGCCTCTCACTCATATTGAACTTGTCATCATCATGAACTTTTTGTTTAAACTTTAACATCTTCCAATCAGGATTATAATTGATTTCCTTGCTCCACCTCTTGGCTATTTTAGTTGAATTCATCATTCTATTATCGAAAGCCCATGAACATCCATCATGCTTTTGCTCCATCGTTAAAATCCTCTATGACAAAGAGTTTATAACTTTTCTAAGACTTATTCTGAAAGGACACCCCTCTTGTTTACATTCTACAATGAATCTATATTTGTCATTCTTCACAAATTTCAGATCTTTTCCATTTTTAATGGCATAGTTATGAACAGCTTCTTTAAACTCTTGCTTAGAGGCAAATGTCATTCCTAGAGTGAATTCAGGATCATTCATATCTGTACTTGCCCTAAAGTTAGTCCATAATCCACCACTTATCTCACAATCACTATCTGATTCCATAATTGAAGCATCATCAGAAAGGTTAGGGTCAAATACCTCACTTTGCAAAGCCTTACTGCCCACCTCGTTTTCTAAGTTATTTATTAAACCACTATCTTCAACTCCATAATCTATATGTTCATCAAACTCTATGTCATCCTTATTTTGAACATTGTCATCATCACCACTTAGTTCATTATACTCACTGCCCTCAGTGTCACTGTCATATTCAACATTTTCACCTTCAAAGACAAATATTTACAATAAAAAATCAAATCAAATTGTAACACAAATTCAGAGTAGTGATATCACAAATGCAAAAAACAAAAATGGTTCCCACAAAATATGCATAAAGTGTATACAGAAATGGTATTCACATTTGCAGATGAAATAAACAAATGAAAAAGTAAAAATGGTTCCCAAATGGTCGAACTGGGTCCCAACTAAACCCTAATTTATACAGATATGGGTCCAAGCTAAACCCTAAAATATATACAGTCATGGGTCCCAATGAAACCCTAATATATACTAAAGTATTCAAGTTTATCAATATGCTCCCCTAACTGCATAAAAGCATCCTCAACATTCCAAAAAAGCAAATAATTTAACTTTTTGCCAGTGTACTTACCATGTGATGCCCAATCCGATGAAGAACAGCTTCGCTGATGAGAAGCCATATGCGGCATCAACGAACGATTTTACAGCTTGTGTTTTTGTGTTTCGCGCTGAATCCGAGAGAGACACTATAGTAGTCAATTACGCTAGGGTTTTTGTTCTTCCTTCTTCGCAGCTCCTTCGATTCGAACAGAGAGAGACGAGATTGAGGTGTCAATACGGAATAAATATTATATTTAATTATTTTACATTTTACATGGGTTAGAAATGACTAGAATACCCTTAACATAATAAGGGTTGAGTCTAATTCCGGTGTGTTGGCCGGGTTCTTGGTCGGATGGGACCAAATGTGGAAAAAATATTGAAGTTGAGCACCTGTTATGTCCGGAATAAAAGTCGTGAATCCCATTTGTCACCACAAGTGAAGTCGAGGGACCAAAAGTGGAAAAAACTCTTATTATAGGCTAGCCAAGCAGGGGAATGAGCTTGGACAGGATGAACTAGTTGCAAATGGTGTTGAAGGAGCAAGATTGGCATAATAGTAGTAGAACTTGTTCAATGTTCACTTTTTTTTGTATGGAATGTTTAATGTTAATTTTTTGTAAAGCTAAAATGTGGCTTGTTGCTGCCATAGTATGTAGTAGACTGGTAGAATATTCAAACACTGCCACAGTATGCACACTACCATAAGTGAACTATGCCTTTTTTGTATGAAATGTTCAGTGAACTATGCCATGAAAAATCTACTAAAGATGATGACAAAAATTAATTGTCTTTTTTGCCAGAAGTGAACTCTCATTGTGATATTCAAACACCTGCCAGAATAACATATTCAAACATTTTTGTGATATGCCTATTGACATTATTTTAATGTCAAAAATGAATTGCCATTATTTAAATGCCAAAAATTCCAGTATTTAAATGCCTTTTTTGCCAGAAGTGAACTCCCATTGTGATATTCAAACACTGCCACAATACACTGACGATATTTAAATGCAAAAAATGAACTGCCTATTGTGATATGCAAACACTGCCACAATAACATAATAGCATTTAAATATTTTCATTTGTAAGGATTTCATTCTCATTGCAAAGAAAAATATCACAATACATTAGCAATCATTGTCTTTGCAAACTCATACAATTAACCTTAAATCAACATAGGAACATATTCTAAAGAAGAACTATTCTGCTGTAAATTATGTAATAAATAAATTGCTACAAGTATTACACTAAAAATCATCCACATTCTCTTCATTTTCTTAATTTCCCATGATAGAACTTCCAAATCCTTTCGTAGGTGTTTGATTTCATCTTGCAATTTGAATATCACACTTTTCAACTCATGAATTGGCTGATTACTCACATCATTCAAAACTTCAACATCATTAACCAATATGTCTTCTTTCCAAACAAAGAAACCACATCCTCCATCCTGTAAAATAAATATTGTATAAATTCTACTACACAAATGAATTAACTGAACATTAACATCAATAAATTAAACTAATATAATTATAAATTTTTTTCTTTTGTCAGCTATATTATGTCAGTTATACTTGTGAAAATCTTTACTTTAGCATAAGAAATTTCTACTAACTCATTATAATCCAAAATCTATATCTGAAACAAGCACTTAAATCATATCTACTGCCTTCAAATACTTAAAAACCAAAATCCAATTTTAGACAATATAGAATTCCAAAACACACCCACTCATTATACTTTGCAATTCCAATTTTAGACAATATAGAATTTCAAAACACACCCACTCATTATACTTTGCAATTAGGGGATTGGGATTTTGCTATTGGCTAAGATTATTAGACATACAACATATAATTCTTATATGATATAGAAAAGTTCAAACCTTATATCTTTGACACCCAAAATTTTTTTGCTCATTATCTCGTGTACGACACAATGGAGCTTTTAACCCACAACGACAATAGATTGCTGGCTCATAATGGAGATTTGGTCTTAAAGAATTCGATGAAAATGGCGACCCACTCCGGCAGGAAGAAGACATTTCTTGGTGAGCAATAGAGAGACTCCACAATCCGAAGAAGATGAGTGTGATGACTGATCAACTGAGCTCTAGAATGTGAGAAAAGCAGATTATGTGTTGTGAGTTGAGAACGCGAGAGTGCGTAACAGAAATAGAGAGATAGAGGATAAAGAAGAGAAGAATTAGGGCAAGAATTTAATCTGTGTGATTTTATTATTTTCTTTAAAAAAAATTCCACTTAGGAAAGATAGTATGAAATATTATCCACGTGGCGACAACAAAGCATTAACCGGCTGTGTAGGGAAGAAATGGACTTAATTGAGTTATTTTGCCGGTTTAGGGGACTTATATGGAGCTTTTTTTACTTAGGGAGGTCAATTGCACTATCCGGTTCACTTAGGGGCTGATTTGACCCTTTTTTCTTTTTTATTTTATATTTATTTATAAAATAAATAAAGTTAAATATTTAAAGGCAATCCCTAATATGATATTTGGCTATTCTCCAATCGCAAAGACTCCGGCCGCCCTTGTCATTTCTCCGAGACTCTCTTAATCTCTTTTATTGTCCATTTGTTTAGTTGTCCAACAGTCTGCGCGGTCTGACACTCTGACATAGAGAGGGGTGGGCGAAATACCGAATCGATCCGATTCGGTTATGTATATTTCTGAAGTATCGAACGGTTCGATTTTTTATCGAACCGAACCAAAAACTATTCGTTTATATATATATATATATATATATATATATATATATATATATACATATATATATATATATATATATAATCGCACTCAGGTGCGAATATTTTGCCCAGGCGCGAAAGAGGATGGATTCTATCCGTCCACGTGTCCAGATCTAATGGATGAGAAACACTGATTTTTTAAAAAAAATGCGGTGGCATTTTTGTAAATAATTGAACATCGAAATGCAAGTAAAATGTATTACAAGTGCATGTAAAATGTATTATCGGTGCAAGTAAAAATTTACACTGAGCATCAATAGTTAGTTGCACCTATAGTTATAAGTAGTTGCACCTATAGTTCTAAGTAGTTGCACATATAGTTATAAGTAGTTGCACCTAGGTGTATGAATGTTTGCGAGTGGTTTTCAGGGGTATTACTACCCCCTGAACTCAGATCAATGAATGTTAACAAAGCAAAATTACATGCACTTATATGTGAAAGTAGGTGCACCCATAGTTATAAGTAGTTGCACCTATAGTTATAAATAGTTGCACATATAGTTATAAGCACACCCAGGTGCATGAATGTTTGCGGAAAGTAAATGCTAACAAGGCAAAATTACATGCACTTATAGGTGAAAGTTGGTGCACCTATAGTTATAAGTAGTTGCACCTATAGTTATAAATAGTTGCACATATAGTTATAAGCACACCCAGGTACATGAATGTTTGCGGAAAGTGAATGCTAACAAGGCAAAATTACATGCACTTATAGGTGAAAGTAGGTGCATTTGTAAGTGATTTTACTTGCACTTCGATATTCAATTATTTACGAAAATGTCACCGTATTTTTTTTTAAGTTATTAGATCTGGACACGTGTCGCGCACTGATTCGTTCGCATTTCCTTCCTGAGCACTTATTCGCACCTGAGTGCATCCATATATATATATATATATATATATATATATATATATTAATTAATATTAATATTATTAATATTAATAAAATAATACTCCGTAATAAGTTAAACATTCACAACCCTAACTCCCTACTCGCAAACGCCAATACGCCTTAGTCCATATTACTGCCATAGTCAATACTCCGGCACTCCACGCAGCCACGCACTCATTCTCCTCGCCGCCGACCACCTTAGCCCGAGCCCTGAAGTCTGAACGCCGTAGCCTCACCGCCGTCTACCACTGTTGAAGACTGGCCGGCGACCACAGAGGTAAGGGGCTACTTTCTTTTTATTTTCTACAACCTGTACCTTTTCCCCCTTTTAATTGTTTGTTGCCATGGGTTTTACCAAGTTTTGTTGTATGTTGTCCTCTATAGTCTATACAATGAAAAAAAGATTTGATTTTGTTGTCTGGGTATTTTGAATTTTTGCTTCTTTGTATGATTGGTTGAATTTGGTGGTTAACTATAACTTGTTAGCAATGGCTAATTACCTATTGAAGAACTCAAGAACTCACAATTCCATGTTGTCTGGGAACCAGTTTAATGTTTACTGGAATTAAACTGGTTCCCACCATTTTACTGGAATTAAATTCCAGTGAACCAGTTTACTAGAATTTAATCTCAGTAAACTGGTTTACTGGAATTAAATTCTAGTAACCAGTACTGGAATTTCATTCCAGTTTTCAGTATCAATTCTAATGTTATTTCATATTTGATAATTTGGACTATGTGAAAATCGAACCGAATTAATCCCAAACCGAAACTGAACTTTTCCAAATCGAGCCGAAACCGAACAACCGAATGGTATCATTCTCTAATACTGAAACACCGAAACCGAAAATCGAACCGTATCCCGTAATTCCCAACCCTAGTCTGGCAGGCAGCAGAGGGCAGCTGGCAGCGTCAGTAGGTGGCAGCAGGCAGTGAGGCAGGCAGCAACCACGACCAGGCGACCAGCAGTCCAGCTCAGGCGCAGTCCCATTGATTGTCCGGTTCTCCCAACGGACGCTCTCTCTGAGCCTCTCGCTGCTGTTTCTCTAGGGTCTTGACTCCGTCACTCCTTAAAGTCTTGTCGGTTGTTCCTCAGGTACTTTTCGATCGGAGCTCTAATTGGAGAATTGAGTGCCACCCTTCGACTTCATTTGATAATTTCTTTGTGTTTTTTACGAGATCAATGTTCTAGCACTTTGTTTCAGATGTCAGGTTTGAGTTCTTAGTATTTGTAAGGAGTTATTACTGCGAGCGAAGCGTTATTGAAGCGGATTCAAGCTCGGGAAGTGGATTTGGTGCTCGATTTTTTTTGTCTGATCGAGTTGTTGTTAAGTCTGTTTACTGTTTTTGGAGAGATCCAAGTTGAAACCTTTGGATTCTGATCTGGAGATTCTTATCTGATAGAAATATTGAATGCTTATTCACATATGGTGACTTATTATTTAGTTTCATTGGAATTTGAGATTTTTTTGTGTTTTACATATTATACTTTGTTAATTCACCATTATAGTTTAGAGTCGATGTTGGTGTCATGAATGACAATATGGACTGGTGTGATGGCTAAGTAAAAAAAAAAAAAAAAAAAAAACTGGCGGGCAGCCCGTCAAATCACGGGTTGGGTTGTAAATTCCAACCCGTATAAAAAATTGCCCGGCCCTACCCTGGCTGTTTTTGGTCGAACCTGAGATGGGCCGGGCTGGCCTGTTTTGACAGCACTAATTCCCAGTGGTGTTTGAATATTTGTTAAATAATATATATATATATATATATATATATATATATATATATATATATATATATATATATATATATATATACACACACACACACACACACACAATCAAATTGTTGTTATATTTTATAGTGTGGGGGGTTGAATCTATAGTTTTAAATGAATCGTATCAATAGTATATTATGTACTTACCTTGTTTAGTTGTTTATGAAGTGCTAATTTGCTGTAATAATCATAAGTGTTGATTCTTACGGTTGATTAAGTATTTGTTGTTACTGTTATATTATTCAATGAAGTGTTGGTTCTTAGTGTTATAATATTCAATGTTAGATACTTAGATAGTTAGACGTTACCTTGTTTACTTGTTTATTCATTGTGTAAGAGGATTCTGAATAAGAAGAGATTATGCTGAAGCCATTACTTGTTTCATTTTATGTTTGAATGCTATTATGTTTACATTGTTGTTATTGATGGATTTTCAAGACATTGTATTAAACTTATGTTAGATTTTTGTATTATGAACTTATAATTTTGTTGTTGTTAAACATGTGTAGTTGTGTTGGATTTTTGTATTACGGACTTTTGCTTTTGTGGTTATTAAACTTGTATTGTTGAATTTTGTATTATGACCTTCTACTTATTAAACTTGTCTTGTTGGATATTAAACCCTTTTCCACAAGCCCTACCTTAAACCTCTCCTGAATACAGGTATCGCCCAGCTATGGAGAACGATAGAGAGGTGGCGCTTCGCCGGCTGAAATCATCAGAACCACCACTCTACCTTTCACCGTCGCCGGAACTTTCGGTGGCCGCACGATTAGCTTGCAAATATCTCTACTCTTCCCTCAAACCCTTCACCCCGAAGTCTCCTTTTGAGCAACTTCTAACCGACGGGTTTGATGCGGAGCAGATATGGCAGCAAATTGACCTCCAATCGGAGCCTTTACTTTCAGCTCTCCGGCGCCGAGTCAATCACTTCGAGAAGAATCCGGAAAGTATATCAGAACAATTCAATGTGGAACCAAATGGGTTGGAGAAAAAGAGTGGGTCACTGGAAGCGTTAGACAGAAAAGGATATGATATTGACGATGTCGACTTGAATGATTTTGACGAGGATGAGGATGAGGAGGGGTGGGAGGAGGAGGATAATGAGGATGAGGATGAGGATGAGGAGGAGGAGGAGGAGGAGGATGATGGAACTGGCTTGGTTGAAGATGAGTTCTTAAAGATAAAGGAATTGGAAAAATTTTTGGCTGATGATGAGGCAAGGGAGTATGGTTACGAGAAGGATGAGAAAGCCAAGAAAAAGAAGAAGAGGAAGAGAGTTGAACAATCAGAGTCTGAGGAGGAAAATGCAGAAGAAGAGGATGAAGCGGTATGAATATTTATCCCCCGGTTTGAACTTTGATTAAAATTTGAAGCCTTGCTTAAAGATGTGTGCTTTGGAAGACTAGTACTTCTTATGCTTGTATTTATTTTTGCAGCTTGAAGATGTGGACCTTGAGGATGATACCTTTGATGCAAATGGGGACATAGAGAATGCCAGGTGCTGCAAAATGAGTTTCCTTAGTTTATATGTTATGTCTAACTGTAGTAATATTCATGTGAAATTGTGCATAACCATTTTTGTCACTCAATGCTTGCACTTCTCAATTCTGAAATTCTGAAGGGGCTTTTTGTAACTACTTTGTATGCTCAAGTAGCGGGCCAATACTTCAAATTTACTCTTTTCCCCAATGTCTTGGCCTCCTCTCTGACCCCCCACCCAGTTCCCTATTCCTGATTGCAAGTGTTCTCCTTGTCAACCCAACTCTTTGTTTAGACCCACTTCTCCTTAAATGTAAAATTGTAAATCACTTAATTGCTTCGAGTAGCTTCTTCGTTGGACGAAAAGATTTATCGTCTTTTCCAACATATCGTCCTTTATGTTCTCATTCCATATGTGCTTGGAGTTGATGTCTCACTCCTTGGATTGCCTATGCTCTAGTCACCCCCTTTATCTGTTTGTTGGAATAATTAACTCGACTACTTATTTGGTGGTGATTTTATTTAAATATTTAAATTTCCCTGCAAGCATGTTAGGTGAAGTTACTATCATTACTTATCACAAAAAGCAGTTCTAAAAATATACTGAAAATTATGTAGCAATTTTTATTTATTCTTCTTAGTGTAATTAGTGCACTTTGTGTCAGGAGTCTATACTTCAGTGTTTAGATGCATGGGCTGATATTTGGAGGCTATGTGTCGTACACGTCTTTTTAAACTCTTATTTTATTTTTTTGTGACTTGTGAGCACTGTCTTTGTATCATTCGATGATATTTTT
Organism: Ipomoea nil; assembly: GCF_001879475.1. Lineage (NCBI taxonomy): Eukaryota > Viridiplantae > Streptophyta > Magnoliopsida > Solanales > Convolvulaceae > Ipomoea > Ipomoea nil. The sequence goes on from NW_017617410.1 coordinate 431,693, forward strand.
TGAATTCGATGATATTAATTTTTCAAAAAAGGAAATGTTAGTGAGATAACCGTGCTCTGTACCTTTATTTTCTCAATGTTAAATTGAGCTGTCTTGGATTTGGCATGAACCCCTCTCTCCTAGATGTAACCTATAATAATTCGTGTTTCATTAAAAGGCCATCGTAGGCTTACCCATCTTTTGGTCTAAACTGTGGCTTCAATTGATGTAAATTATGTTCTACATTTATTTCAATATTTTGTAAAAAGAAAACAGGGAAAAATTCAGGTTGACTTTCATTAATTGGACTGAAAGCCTATTGTTTAGATGATATGGGGGAAAGGGAGGTTTTTTTGGGGGGTGTGGGGTGTGGGGTGTGTGGCAACAGTTAGACAAGCTCTCCATGTAGACCTAATAATTCAAAATTCTGACTAAAATAAAAACATATGTTAGGAGTATAAGGCTACCACAATACACGCTTCTATAGCTCTAGGGTCATAGTCATTGGAGTATCAAGAATCGGAGAATCTGTGTTCCTAGAATACAATACTCTGTTCCAAATTCAACATGGGGTCACAACTTCTTGATGTTACACATATATGAGCATGGACATTCACTTAATTAACCTGTGCTTACATGGTTTATAGGTATGAGGATTTCTTTGCTAGAAAGACGGATCACAAGGGAAAACGTAAACCACTTGATAGATCTGATCACATGGAAATGGATGAAGAAGTATCTGATGACGATAACCAGGTAGTGCATTCAATTCCTCTAGTTGAAAAGGAGATTCAATAATATGGTAGTGCACTCTATTCCTCTAGGTGAAAAGGAGAGTCAATAATATGGAATCTATATTTGAGTCAATAAATTACTCAGCCATGTCTATCTTTTTCTGGCAGGGGAACCAAAATCTTTCTACCCATGAGCAAGAGCTTTTAAAACTTCGCTCTACAATAGAGGAAATGGAGAAGGCAAACATAGAACCAAAAGCCTGGACTATGCAAGGAGAGGTAAACTAGTTCATCTATGGTTTCCTTTAATATAAAATTATAAATAGATCTATATGCATCACAAATTGTATCAATTGACTGTGGTCTATAATGCCAGGTAACTGCTGCTAAAAGGCCAAAAAATAGTGCATTAGAGGTTGATCTAGATTTTGAGCACAACGTGAGACCTGCCCCTGTAATTACAGAAGAGGTTACTTTGTCTCTAGAAGAATTAATTCGAAAACGGGTCCTTGAGGTGATTATCATTGCATATCTTATCTACTCTATGTTGTTACCTCAGTAAGCTATTTATCTTTGAAATAGAATCAATTCTTTAGATTGTTGACATTCAAGTTTGTTTTATATCTTTTGGTTGCTATATTTGTATGGTTATTTGTTTTCTTTTGAAGTTTGGGGGTTTGACATTCTGAGCCCTTATAAGAAACTAAAAAGGTTAAATATGAGAGGAACAACTAATATTCAAGTGTTTTCCACCCTTTTTTGTAAATCTGCAGGAACAATTTGATGATGTTCAGAAGCCTCCTAGTTTGCCATCAAGAGCACCGAGAGAGAGAAAAGAAGTGGTAATTTGTTTTTCCCTGGAATAATGCTTTTTTTTTTTTTTTTTTTTTTTTTTGGGTGGGGGGGGGGGGGGGGGGGGGGGGCGTATTCTATCAGTGTGCTTCTTTCTGGATCCTTTAACAAGTAAAAGTGATGTGAGAATCTGTGACCTTTTTTGTTTTATTTTTTTTTAATGCAGGATGATAATAAGAGCAAAAAGGGCCTTGCTGAAGTTTATGAGGTCAGTTTATTAAAATTTGTCTTGTAAAAGTGGTGCTAGAGATGTAGTAGGGCATTATTTCTGATTATTAACTGTTTGTTTTACAATTCACTGATGTCTATTGATTACTAATGCAGGAGGAATATGTCCAGAAGACTGGCCTTGTTTCAACAGCAATGACTTTTTCTGATGAGCAAAAGAAAGAGGTGTGAACTATTTGCTGCTCAGATTTTCCTTATCTTTCTTTCCCCAACAGGAAGAAGTCTACTAGAGTAGTTTTTGTCCTCTCATATTACATATCTATATCTTTAAAGTCGACTACTTTTATATTCTTACGGCCTGTTTGGTTCGTGGAAAAGAATTGAGGAAAAATTCTCCTAGACTAGATAAATATTTTTCAATGTTCTACAGTGACATTTGCCAGAAAACTATTTTTTTTTTGAGAATTTTGCCAGAAAACTATTAATCACCAGTTTGGGGCAAAATGTGAAATAGGAAAAAGGATGTGAGCACCTTCTCTTCTTACCTGAATAGAGCTCAGCTCTGGGGAAGAAATCCACAGCCCAAAGAAAAATGCTGATGAATAAAAGTGAAAAGCTGTGAATTACTGACTACTTTTGTACGTGTTCACAGGCAACTATGCTGTTTAAGAAACTCTGCCTGAAGTTGGATGCATTATCTCATTTCCATTTCACACCAAAACCGGTAAGGCTATAGACTGGTCTAGCTTTGGCAATAATTTGTTGTATATGGACTATGATGCAGTTTGTTTGTGCTTATATGGATCTCTATGTATCAACTCAAACAGGTCATAGAAGATATGTCTATTCAAGCAAGTGTCCCTGCCCTTGCAATGGAAGAGGTAATCTATTGCTTTGTACTTACAATTTTTTCCTCATCTCATAGGTTATCATACTTGCATTGTTTCAAATTTGTTGTGTCATTTCATGGTATTGGTTGCATGGCAGATTGCACCAGTGGCTACTTCTGATGCTGCTATGCTGGCTCCTGAGGAAGTTTTTACTGGCAAAGGAGATATTAAAGAAGAAACAGAGCTGACACAAGACGAGAGGAAGAGGAGGAGAGCGAAAAAGAAAAGGAAATTCAAAGGTGAGTTTTCAAATGGTATTTCTGATATTTGTTGTTGATCCCAAATATGAAGATCGAGATTTCTTTATTTTTTTAGTAGCCCTTTTGTTAAAAAATTGATGATATTACATACTGCCCAATATTTCTGAGTCTATGGAGAAAAATTAGAAAATATATCACACCCCTTAGTGTTGTTTCCAGATTCATTGATCTAGATGTGACTAAGTTTGGAGTTATATTTGCTTGATTTTTTTTATTTTTTTTTTAATATGTTGCTTTGCACTTTCATTGGCTAGTAGGTTTCTGTAGTTCATGTTTTGATCTGTCAAGGAATACGATATGATGTTATTTAATTGTTTTTATAATTTCTTCTGTGGCATCTTTTCACTCTGTAGTTTTCCTTCACCTAGCTTATAGTTTGTATCCTAGCTTTTACCGGTGTCTTGTTGGCTAATTACTACGTAGATTATTATTGTTGCAGCTCTTTATTTTCAAATCTCTTCACTAATTGTTTACATGATCAATGGAGTAGAAATCAACCTCATTTCTTTATTGCATGGTTTCATACCCATGAATCTACTCAAATATATTATTCAACTTCATGTAGATTTCTAGACTGGCAGTGTACAATATTGTGTACTAGATTTCACTTCATTTCTTGAAAATTGAGTGTGCATAATAATTTTTCAGCCGAGGCATCGAACAGGAAGGCACCTCAAAATACCTCGAAAACAGATTCCGAGAGTGAGTTCTATCCTTTCAATCACAACTAAGAAGCTTTTTCTGGGTTTTCTTATTTTTATTTTTATAATTATTATCAGCAACAGTTGAGAAGTAAAACATTGATTTTGTGATGCCTTGAAATAGCAGGCAAGGAAGTGAAGGAACAATCATGACTGTACTAGGGTTGTATTCTAAGTTTGCTGCTCCTTGAGAACAATATGCAAGTTCAAGCGAGAATTGGGCAACGCGAAGGAAGGTATAGGATTATGAGGCATTATAAAAATATAGTTTTTGTTTCCCGTACACAAGGTTATGGAGTATTGATTTATTGCTATTAGTTAATTACGGTGTATTTCTATTCTTTGAAAATATGGTTTTTGACTGATGTTTAAAAAACATTTTACTAAAATTTTCCTGGAAAGGAAATCCACAACTTATCCTTGTAGGTCATTTTCCCACCTTATCTGGTTAATGGTTATCACCAAGCACTTGGGGGGGGGGGGGGGGGGGGGGGGTAGTTTAGTTCGGAATGCTAGGTTATTGGGATGTTGTATTGGAATTGTGTTTGGTTAATATTAGTGTATGTTATATTAATATGTTTGGTTGTGTTATTAGAGTTAATTTCATTTTTTGTCTTAGATTTATAGGTGAGACGGTCTACTTTATTAGTTTAAATATCATTAAATACAAAGGTATTTCGGTCTTCAATAATGAATTTTTTCAAAAAATATAGCCGTCCAACATACTTTGCATAAAAAAGATTGAAATACATTTGTATTTAACAATTTTGTGGTGGTTAGTCTACTTTAATGGTTATGTTTGGCAAACCAAAGGTAGTTAAAAGTTGAAAAATGGCTGAAAGCTGAAAATTGAAGAGTTGTTAAGCTAGCTGATTATGTTAAAAGTGTTTGGTAATATTAATATTTTGATAAGCTGATAAATGTAAAAAAAATTAAAAATTACATTGTCATAAAATTTAAATAATTTTAAATTTAAATATGTTTTTGTTTACATATTAAAATTTAACATTTTGAAATAAAATTATTTGTATAATTATTATCTAGCATCTCATAATAAATGAACAATATTGTTATTTGAGAGGGGTAATGATGTTATTTATTTAAAATAATAATCATGACGGAAGAGGATGCATAAAAATATATGAGAAGAGAAAAGGTCAAAATGGTTTTAAAATAATGTGGATAAGGATAAAGATAGAAAAAAAAAAGTAGAAGCATTACTAAATAAAGCAAGCTCTTATTTTAACCTATTAGTTGATTTTAGGATCATTACCAAATAGAGTTTATATAGCTTATTAGTAGTTTAAGATTGCTTCGTAACTAATTGGGCAGGCATTTCCGCATTTCTTTAACAGATAACCGTTCCTTCAAACAATAACATAAACATTGTAAAATTTTAAGACGCGCACACACACACACATGCGCGAGTGCATACACAACATATATATACGTGCGTGTTTATTTTGATTTAGTTCTTATTACAAAATATTTGTTTAAACTATTACAAAATCATATGTCTCATTTTATGTGTGATTTAATATGAGACTTAATTAAAGTTATTTTTAACTTAATTTTTCATAATATTAAGATTAATATTTATTTTTAACTTAATTTTTAATAATATTAAGATTAATACTGGTCATGTATTTATTTAGAAACTACATAAAAAAATACTGTTAAACCAAAATTAAATTTGAAAATATTTTAAAAAATAAGCAAAAAAAAAAAAAAAAAAAAAAAAAAAAAGAGATACAGAGTAATTGATTTAATTAGTGAATAGTAAACATAAGTAAAATGAGACATAGGGAGGTAAATAGTAAACATAATAAGTAAAATGAGACATAGGGAGTATGTAATTTCTGGTTCGTTTCCATTTCTATATCTCAACCAAACTCTCTTAAATTGAAATTCCCATAACTCTATACATCAAGTCTGAATCCTACAGACGTGTATAATGTTTGGAAGCATGTCAAGAATTGTCCCCTCAATTGTTTTTTCTTCTTCTTTTTATTTGATAAAAAAAAATTATGATCCAAACATGGATTAAAAGTTACAATCAATCTCATACGATAATATAATAAAGAGAAAAATCTAGACAAACAACAAAACATATCCCATCGCCCAATGCATATATGTGTTGGTTTTACGGCCTAGGGTAGTCGCACGGCAGGCCAACACTACCGTAAAATATTTGAAGTGGAGAACTACAAATCTGCATGGTTCCATCTATAACTTATAATTGATTTCATAGCTTCAACGTAATTATGGTCTCTAATACATCAATGTTTCTCCATTATTATATTGATTTGTGTTTAAGAGTATGACTGGGTATGATGATATTGTGTGTTTTTTACCTGTTAGTTCTTGTCCGGAGGACAATCTGAAGTGGAAGCAACATTGAATCTCAACGCAATGAATCAAAGTCCAAACCCATGGCATGTTTCCTTCTCATACGCACGAGCACTGCAGAACGTACTCCGTGCTGAAGGTGTGGAAAGGGCAGCCCGAGAATGTGGAAGCTGCACAGAAGGCGCTCTTGGTTCGTGCAAAAGCTAACTCCTTAGCACAGCTAGGGAAGTACTCTGGTGATGAAGCTAAGACCGGAATGTTCGTGAAGGGTTATACCTACTAAGCAGCAAGTTGCGGTTTTAGTAGAGTTGTATCTTGACTGCTGAGACAGATTAAGAATACATGTTGTTTTTCTTTTATTAAGTTTCTTTTTGGTCTTGAGATATGTTCCTCTAGTAATAAATCGAGAAGTTTATTTGTAGAAATGTAACCCCGAATGGGGTTATAGTTTAAAGTTAGAAGCTATTCTATTTGAAGAGAACTTCATCCCCTATAGTAATGTGATGATTTGATTTTAGTTTTAGTTTATTTATGGAATTTCATTCTGATGCTTAAGTCAGAATCAGACTTATGTTTGGAACTATTTACTGCTGCTGTTATTATTTTTTTTTTTCTTTAAAGCCAAACCAAACCATTTATATTAACTTCTCAAACTTGTAATGGACACGAGGTCCAAAAATGATATTAATCAACTATGCAAATTCCAAAGTGCAACCATGCCACATTGCCACCAACAGAATACACTCCTTTAAGCAGCACAGAACTGGCTGTTAGAATTTCTTATGAAAAACCCACAGGCAGTTCCATCTAAAGATACACCACACTTGACCTTCATCAAGCCCTTCTGTGCTCTCACCCAACAATTCTCTGCCAACCAAAACCTTTAGCTTTTTTCATAATCACTGTCCAGTTGGGGGGAACCATCTTCTCATTATACACTCAGTTATTCCCTTCACCACTTTAAAGATGATTCTATTAACAGAGCATCTGCCCCCCATATTTACAGTTAGTATACTGTGTCCACAGCTCCCAAATAATCAAAATTCAAAAAATTTTGGTTAACTGTTTTTTAATTGAAATACTTCACTTTGGTCAATGGTTAAAGGTTTTCATAAAATTTTAATTATGGGTTTGAAAATACTGGTTAATCGAAAGACAACCCATAAAACCAGTTTGTGCTGCGAACTTGGTCGAAAGCAAACGCCGCAATAGGATGAACGATATCAGCGTCCATCCAAGAATCCAGGGCGGCAAGTGTGCCCAAGAAGAACGAAAAAGCACTCCCCGAAGAATTCAAGTTGAAAAATGGATTGAATTGGATTTCGAAAGAATTGTCGCCCAAAGTGGAGGAGGCTACCAACGAACCTGCAGGCATAATAGCTTTGGTAATCCTCCGAATTTGCAATCTTCCGTCTGTGGGGTATTGCAAATGGAAGCCGCTCATGTTCCTTATTGTCGTCGCCATTACCAGCCGATTATGTTTCTTGCAAAGGAGAGAAGAAATTACAATAAGCAGAGACTGAGAAGAGCTGAGCGCGCAAAGCAAAATAGAATTAGGAAACTCACCCTACTCTACTATAAATAAGTTGCGCCGACTTTAAGCCCCAACGGCAAAATTAAACTAGGCATGATATTAATTCCGGTTTTTTTTTTTTCAAAAAAAAAAAAATTTAAATAATTAATTTTTAAATTTTATTTAAAAAAAATAATTTGGGAGGATAACTTGTTGACCTGTTAGAAACCTACAAATTGAAAGAATTGTTTCAAATTGATTAGTCTAGGGACTCAATTGTTGATTTTTTTAGGTTCAATGGACTAATTGCATTATCGTGTACAGTTTGATGACCTATTCGACCCTTATTCCTATATTCAATGCTTAAAACGGCAACTTTTATGAAGAGTTAGCGTATATATTGCAACAGTAAAAGATTAAAGACTAAAACCGCTAGCAAAAAATAATTGAGAAACTAAAACTGCTAGCAAAGAACAATCGAGGACTAAAACTGCATCTTTTCCAAAGTGTAATTATACCTAGCTTGCTACTAGTAAGTTACTAACAACTTATTATTGAGTTAATGTTGAAGTATACTTTTATTATTATTTTTTTTTTTTGTGAAAACACTTTTATTACTTATGAAATTACTATGTGAACTCCCAAGTTCTACTCTTGAGTGCTACTTTCACTTTCAAATTCTAGAGGTAGACATTTAACTTGGACCAACATGATGAAAATAAGCCATCTTGTTTAATTTGTCACATCAGAGAGTAAAATTGACGGAGTAGAATTTGGATATACATGCAATAGAACTATATTACTTATTCAAAATTGATTTAAGGATAATTTGTCCGTTTAAACAATATTTTATAATTACAATAAAATTTTTAAAGACCCTTATAGTTCATATATGAGTAAATACCAGCCCTCAACTATTTAAAATTGTGTCTAACTTGATTTTTTTGGGTGGACTGAACCTTATAATGACATTAAAGCGAACATACTTTCATAGCTTTTATGGAATTCCCCGGCGAGTTAGGTACATATGATGAAAAGAGAAGCTAACTAATCAATTGGGACTCTGGGAGCCAATCACTAAAAATTTCTCTAGCTATCTTCACTTATTAGAGTTAATTCCATTTTTAGTCTTAGATTTATAGGTGAGACTATCTACTTTAATAGTTTAAATATCATTAAATACAAGGGTATTTCGGTCTTCAATAATGAATTTTTTCAAAAAAAATAAACATAAAATTATAGGAGTCCAACTTACTTTGTATAAAAAAGATTGAAATATATTTGTATTTAACAATTTTGTGGTGGTCAGTCTACTTTAATGGCTATGTTTGGCAAACCAAAGGTAGTTAAAAGTTGAAAAATGGCTGAAAGCTGAAAATTGAAGAGTTGTTAAGCTAGCTGATTAGGTTAAAAGTGTTTGGTAATATTAACTTTTTGATAAGCTGATAAATGTAAAAAAAAAAAAAAAAAAATTGATTTTTTAGGTTCAAGCCCTTCTAGCATTGTCATAAAATTTAAAACCTAGGTTCAAGACCTAAAATTGTTGATTTTTTAGGTTCAAGCTGATAAATGTAAAAAAAAAAAAAAAAAAAATTAAAAATGACATCGTCATAAAATTTAAATAATTTTAATTTAAATAAGTTTTTGTTTAAATATTAAAATTTAACATTTTGAAATAAAATTATTTGTTTAATCATTATCTAGCATCTCATAATAAATGAACAATATTGTTATTTGAGAGGGGTAATGATGTCATTTATTTAAAATAATAATCATGAGGATGCATAAAAATATATGAGAAGAGAAAATGTCAAAATGGTTTTTAAATAATAAGGATAAGGATAAAGATAGAAAAAAAAAGTTGAAACATTACCCAATAAAGCAAGCTCTTATTCTAAGCTATTAGTTGATTTTAGGACCATTACCAAATAGAGTCTATATAGCTTATTAGTAGTTTAAGATTGCTTCATAACTAATTGGGCAGGTATTTCCGCATTTCTTTTACAGATAACCGTTCCTTCAAACAATAACATAAACATTGTAAAATTTTAAGACACGCACACACACATGCGCGAGTGCACACACAACATATATATACGTGTGTGTTTATTTTGATTTAGTTCTTATTACAAAATATTTGTTTAAACTATTACAAAATCATATGTCTCATTTTATGTGTGTGATTCGATTAATGAGACTTAATTAAAGTTATTTTTAACTTAATTTTTCATAATATTAAGATTAATATTTATTTTTAACTTAATTTTTGATAATATTAAGATTAATACTGGTCATGTATTTATTTAGAAACTACATAAAAAATATTGTTAAACCAAAATTAAATTTAAAAATATTTTAAAAAATGAGCACAAAAAGAGAGAGAGAGAGAGAGAGAGAGAGAGAGAGAGAGAGAGAGAGAGAGAGAGAGATATGGAGTAATTGATTTAATTAGTGAATAGTAAACATAATAAGTAAAAAATGGGACATTGGGAGTATTTAATTTTTGGTCCTTTTCCATTTCTTTATCTCAACCAAACTCTCCTAAATTGAAATTCGCATAACTCTATACATCAAGTCTGAATCCTACTGACGTGTATAATGTTTGGAAGCATGTCAAGAATTGTCCCATCGATTATTTTTTTTCTTTTTATTTGATAAAAAAAATTATGATCCAAACATGGATTAAAAGTTACAATCAATCTCATACGATTATATAATAAAGAGAAAAATCTAGGCAAACAACAAAACATATCCCATCACCCAATGCATATATGTGTTGGTTATACGGCCTAGGGTAGCCGCACGGCGGGCCAACACAACCGTAAAATATTAGGGTTTGAGGTGGAATTAAGAGATGTCGAGAGTGAGACAGAATAACGGGATGTTATTAAGGATAAAATTCCGACCTTTTACACGATGACCCCGTGGGGGTATTTATACAATGAGATAAATTCTCTATAAGGTAAATATGTCAAAAAGGTAGAGCCAAATCAGCTATATAATCTACCATAATTAATGCGGTAACTACTTAAACTGAAAAAGAAGCTACTGCTAGACAAGGAAAGGAATCTCCGCCGAATCCGTCATTAATCGTCTCTGAGCGTGCTCTCGGTCGGGGACGCACCGACTGCCTAACAAGATAGCCCGGCTAGAGAGGCTAAGGCACCCGGACAAGGATACCCCGTCTACCGAGCTTGGTCGCCCGTCTGAGCTCTCTAGGAGCTCAGTCAGGGACGCATCGAATATCGAGCCTTGTCGTCGCCTATTTGAGCCAGCTAAGTACCCTGACCGGAAGCATACCCGCTTGGCGGCCTGGTCTCCCGGGTACTTTGCGCGGCTGGGGCTACGAGAGAAGTCTTTCCTCATGAACTGGTAAGTGTTCTACTGCACTCGAGTCCGACTACCCTTCATGCTCCCCAAGCTGAGTGCCTAATTTGAGGTATCTATCACCGGTCCCTCACTTTTTTTGGGTCTAGCCAAGCGATGACTCGAAAAAGTAGAAATAATAGCTAAGGGTGCCATGAGAAGTCCTGACTGCCTTGACATTGCCCTGTTTCGAGGTGAACCAGTACTCAGCCGGGAGCATGCGCTTCTGCTGGTCCTACTTCCATCATGACTGGTTCTGTGAAGTGGTACGATAGTTTCCAAGTAATTAACAACCCCTCAATTCTCGCCAGTTATAGTTTCGAGGCGCGTCTTTCCATAACCGTTCGATCAGGGACACGTGGCGCGATCTGGCCAATCGACCATATTTATAAATACCCAAGGCATTCCCCCTTTCTCTTCTTCCGCACTCTTCACTTCTTTCCTTTAAGTCTCTAGTGAACCCTTCTTCCTCACAGCCCCAAACTTTCTCCTCCGGCGGTCGGCGACCTTTTTTTTTGAGCCATTTCCTCCGTTGCTTCCTCTGGTCGTCGTCTTTTAATGTTAGCCCTCCCTTCTTCTTTCTTTTCTTGCCTTGTTTCTTAGGTTTTCCCATGTCTTCCTCGCAACCATCTTCCTCCTCCGCTGCCGGTGGCCGTTAGGGCCAAACTTCTAACCCTCCGGCCACCACCTCTTTGCTGGCAGCGGTCCCAGGTCCCACCTCTGTAGCCCCAGTGAACCTTCCTGTCGATCGGGAGTCGGGCTACTTTGATGACTTGGATTGGCCAGTGGGCCTCCGCTCTACCCTTCGTGAGGTCGATTTCCTACACGCTGGCGGTGGCTCGCTGCCTGGGCGACCGGCTAGTGACCGATCCCCCCACAGGCGGGTACATGGGGATCCACTACCAGTTGGTCCGGTACGGGTTCCGAATACCCGTCTTTCCTTTCCTTTCCCTTCTACTTCAGTACTATGGCGTCGTACCCGGTTAGCTGGTGCCCAACTCCTATTGCCTCCTCGTTGCCTTCCTCACCTAATGTCATAGTCTTGAGGTGCAGGCCACCTTGCCATTATTCCACCAACTCTTTCGCCTAGCAGCGGTCGCTCCAAGACACGTGCAGATACGCTCTCGGGACAGTCGCAAATTTTTGGACAAACTGGTCTCCTCCCATAAAGGCTAGAAGGGGGAGTTCCTTTTTGTACGCCTGGCTGACCATCTCCTGGCATTCGATTTCCCGACTGCCTGGCAGACATTGTATTACCGTCTTGATGGAAGACCAGTTTGCCCAGACGACCTGGTTGATCTGGTCTAACGGATCACCAGGGGCGAGCTCATCTTGGCTCAGCGCTAGTCGCGATTGGCAGCCATGATAAGGGTTGGCCTCTTGCTGGATGGCGCCGCCAGGACAGGTTTACACTCTCTCTGTTGGCTGACTGCCCGCCCTTCGTGTACTTTGTGTTTAACATTTCCTTCTTTCTTCGCAGGGAACAATGATACCGAGGAGTTCTTGGAGGAGTTAGAGGAGGACGAACTTGGCGAAGAGGAAGTGCCAGCTACTGCACCTGTTCTCGTTGAAGCAACCTTCGAAGACTTCGACGCGTCAATGGTTGATCGTCGCTCCATTCTTCGTGCCTCTGGTCGGGCCCGCCTGACTAACGCATATAAGGGCAATGACGCAGCTATTTCTGCCGACTCCACCCCACCGCAAGCTGTCTGCAGCCGTTTCGATCCCCACGGATGATGCAAATGTTGGTTTTACGGCCTAGGGTACTCGCACGGCGCGCCAACATTACCGTAAAATATTAGGGTTTGAGGTGGAATTAAGAGATGTCGAGAGTGAGACAGAATAATGGAATGTTATTAAGGAGAAAATTCTGAACCTCTGCACGATGATCCCGTGGGGATATTTATACAATGAGATAAATTCTCTACAAGGTAAGTAGGTCAAAAAGGTAGAGCCGAATCAGCTATATAATCTACCATAATTAATGCGGTAACTACTTAAACTGAAAAAGGAAGCTACTTGCTAGACAAGGAAAAAAATCTCCACTTAATCCGTCATTAATCGCCTCTGGGCGCGCACTAGGTCGGGGACGCACCAATTGCCTAACAAGATAGCCCGGCTACAGAGGCTGAGGCACCTAGACAAGGACATCCTGGCTACCGAGCCTGGTCGTCCGTTTAAGCTCTCTAGGAGCTCAGTCGGGGACGCACCGACTACCGAGCCTGGTCGCCCGTTTGAGCTCTCTAGGAGCTCAGTCGTGGACGCACGGACTACCGAGCCTGGTCGCCTATCTGAGCCAGCTAGGTACCATCACTAGAAGCATACCCGCTTGGCGAGCTGGTCTCCCGGTGCTTTGCATTGCTGGGGCTACGAGATAAGTCTTTCCTCATGAACTGATAAGTGTTCTGCCGCACTCGGGTCCGACTGCCCTTCATGTTCCCCAGGCTGAGTGCCTTATTTGAGGTATCTATCAATATAAATCAGAAATCTCAATTAAAACCCAATCTTTATATATATATATATATATATATATATATATATATATATATATATATATATATATATATATATATATATATATATAGTTGTGTTCAAATAGGAACCACCTTTAATGTGAGAACATGATGACTAATCTTGTGCGTTTATATTTTATTTGGATGGCCCAGATTTGATTTCCTAAGATGAAATTGATTGATCTTTTTTGTTAAAGTGGGGGTAGTAATGTCTTTTTCTATTTTAAAGTGTGAACACATGGGTAATACTTGCCAAATTTGTTTCATATTTTTTTGGATCATCACCGTTGCGATTTGGAGCCGCAATTTTTTCATCATCGATCGAGTGTCTGTCTATCGAAGTGATCTTTAATGTTTTTTTGTCTGTTCGTTCTTTTGAGTATAATATTGCCTATATTTGGATGTTGGTGTATATGTACACATGTCTGGATAGTACGGTTGTGCATTCAGGTGTGCTGGTTGTGCAACCCAGTGTTGTGAGTTGTGTGTGCACTTAGTGTGGTGCATCGTAGCTCATTGGGATGTCCATGTAGGATTTTTTGGCGGTGTTTGAATGCATAATCAGTTGGCGTTTGGTTGGAAGGAAGGACTTAGCCGGGAAAGGAATTATAATTCGGGTGGAAAAAGAATAAGGTGTGAATAAAGTATGAATTTAAATTACGTTGTTTTTTGGTTAGGAGAAATAAAATTATTGAAATTTAGAAGGAAAGAAGTGGTATAAAGACTAAAATACTCATTGTGTAATAATAATAGTAATAATAGTAATAATAACCAAGGGTAGTAGTGTCATTTCATCTACTTTTCCTTTCTCACATCCATTAAAATTGCAATTTAACAAAGGAGTGAATTGGAATTGCAATTCCCTCCAACCAAACAACGTAATTGAGGCCTCCATTGAATTCCAATTCAACTACAACTAAATTACAGTGAACCAAACATGCACTTAGAGGTTATCGATTATTGATGCATGACATTATGTATTGGAATGCACAACTTCTAGTAAGATTAATTTACCCTTACTTGTATATTTTTTAATATTTTAAATGAATTTGCTTCATTTATCCATGTGATTTGTTCCTTTTAATCTCAATTGTGCACCACTATAATTTAATGGTCTAGATTAGTTCTCACGTTAAGAGATGTCCTCACATGAACGGGGTCTATATATATGTATGTATGTATATGTAATATACATATGTAAGTTTTTTCTATGTGTACATAAAATTTAGAAGTTCGATGTTTGAGGGTTGAATTTCATGGATATATATTTTAGAGAAAATAATTTATAAAAATTATTTGAGGGGAGTAGAATTGAAATCTCACGGAAAGAAATTACTAGGAAGATTAATTACATTGTTTAGTTGGTATAAAAGAAATTATAGAGAATATTGATTACATTGTTTGGTTAAGGTTGGAATTGTAAGAAATAATTAGTATAAAGACTAAAGTATCCTTACACGATGATAATAAAAGTAATAAGGACAAAATTATTCAACCATGTGATACTTTCTACCCAACTTCAATGGAAAACAAAATACCAACCCTTCACCTTGGAAATTTTTTTCTCCAAAACTAAGGAAAACATTTCTATGTGAAAAAAATAATCCCTGAGCCAAATAGAAAAAAAAAATCATTTTCCTAAAATTTAAGGAAAACGTTTTCCATCCAACCAAATATGCTCTAAGTGTTCAAATTTTATTGGATGAAAAAAAAAGAATGGATAAAAATTATGATCTCTCCTTATAACAAGTAATCAAAGCAAGCCATTATAAGGAGTAGAAAAATGAGAGTACATGTAGAATTATTAAAATGTTCATAAAGAAAACCTTACGTTATTATATGTTATAATTTTATAATTATATAAAAAAAATTAAAAGTCAAGAATAGTAAAGTATAATTTTACTATGAATAAAAAATGTGATGGTGTAATTAGGGAACGTTAAGCTGTGAGCACATGCCCACCTTGTAAGGTGGACACGATTCCATATCTATAATTTCTATATTGTAGATTCATCATTTCTATATTGTAGATCCATAATTTCTATACTGTAGATTCATAAAATTTATACTTTAGATTCATAATTTCTAAATCGTAGATTCATAATTTAAATATAGTAGATTCATAATTTCTATACTGCAGATTCATAATATCTGTACTGTAGATTCATAATTTCTGAACTGTAAATTCATAATTTCTAAACTGTATAGTTATCAAATTATGAACATATAGTTCTTTGATTTGTGAAAACAGAGTTCAACAATTGGAATCTAAAGTATAAATTTTATGAAACTACATTATAAAAATTATGGATTTATAGTATAGAAATTATAAATTTACAATATCAAAATTATGGATATGGAACTGTGCCCACCTTACAAGGTGAGCACGTACTCACAGCATAATTTGCCGTGATACCCTATTAATTATACATCATACATTTATAATTATTTTTAATTTTACCATTTTTTCCCCCTCTCGAGTTATTAATACTATATACGGAGTATTAATTATTAAATAACATTTTTGAATATAATAACTTATATACTGCGTTCACTTGTTTGTACCCAATTGTACATTTGTAATTTTATTTTTTTTTTACAAAGAAAGCAGGACACCCACATATACTATCTACGCCTTCACCAATGATCGAACTTAAAACATCCCACATAAGGGGCCAACCGAATACCAGTGGACTACAAGCCACTTGGTTACTTGTAAATTCTTTTTAATCTTTGATAATGAACAAAGTATTTCTATTATCTTTTCCTCTTTATATTATAATTATAAGATTATAAGATTTATTATGTGCTTTTACATTTATTTTAATTATATAATTTTACTTTATTTTTAATTTTATTGGGAATATAAGGGTCAAATAGGTCATCCAATTGAACACGATAATGCAATTAGGCCACTGAACCTAAAAAACCAACAATTAGGTCCCTAAACTAACCAAATTCATGCAATTCTTTCAATTTGCAGGTTTCCAATAGGTCATCTTAAATTAAATTATTTTTTAAAAAATAAAAAATAAATTTTAAAAAATAATTATTTAAGATTAAATTAAAAAAAAAAAAACAAAAAACAGAACTTTCGACCGGAGACAAAGAAACTTAGAAACCGTCTCCTGCCGGTTTCTTCGTCTCGGTCCAGACGAAGCTTCGTCTCCATGGAGGCATGGACGGAGACAAAGAAACTCTTCGTCTCCGGGGAAGAAACTCTTCGTCTCCATGGCCGGAGACGAAGAAACTCTTTGTCTCTGGCCATGGAGACGAAGAAATCGTCTCCGGCCGGAAGATCTATTTTTTTTTTTAATTTTTAATTTTAATTTTAATTTTAATTTTAAATAATTATTTTTAAAATTATTTTTTTAAAAAAATTAATTTGGGATGACCTGTTGGAAACCTGCAAATTAGAAGAATTGCGTGAATTTGGTTAGTTTACGGACCTAATTGTATGTTTTTAGGTTCAGTGGCCTAATTGCGTTATCGTGTGCAGTTCAATTGCTTATTTGACCTTTATTCTATTTTTATTATTACGACGTGTCTTGAGTAGGCCCTAACTGCACATTTAAATGCGGCCCAATTAATGGGCAAAGTGCTGGTTATATTGATTTTTTTCATACGAGAGGGGATTTAAACTCTGGGCCTCTCTTAAAGGACAAGAGTGTACGACCACTCACACCAATTGTTATGCTGTGGAACTATGTCCACCTTGCAAGAAGGTGGACACGGTTCTATGCTCATAATTACTGAACTCTATGTTCATAATTATAAAACTCTATGTTCATAATTTTAGAACTTCATATTCACAATTATTGAATTCTATATTCACAATTACAGAACTCTATGTTCATAATTACTGTACTCTATGTTCATAATTATAAAACTCTATGTTCATAATTTTGAACTTCATATTCACAATTATTGAACTCTATATTCACAACTACAGACTCTATGTTCATAATTATAGAACCCTATGTTCATAATTTTTGAACTTTATATTTACAATTATAACAATTTTAAAACCGTGTCTATCTTGCAAGGTAGACACGATATACTTTTTTGACTCACGCCAACCAAGCTGGGTATACCGTTTTGTAATTAGTAAAAGTATAAATATTGAATTTAGTTAATGGAACAAATTTTGTTAGATTTCATCTGTTGAGCAGCCCAGGAGTCCAGCATTCCATCACGGGCCCAATATATTTAACCCGACCCAACAGCCCTTGGCCTCAGGCCTGTCCCCTCTATCTTTCTTCTCCAGTAAGGAACATTAGCCCTAGCTGGCGAAAGAAAATAAGAAAAGAACAGAATGGCGGTTAACGGATAATCCGTCGCTTACATAATACGTGTAGCCCCGCACTGAACAGTCATTTTTCTCCCTTTCTCCCCGCTTTGTGTCGTAACCTGAGAAGATAACTCAGAGCTGCGTTGGAAATCGCGGCGAAACACGTAAGTGCATCTCAAACTAACAACTTTAGGGTTTTACTCATTCTACTTTGATAAGTCGCTAGGTTCAGCTATGCCGCTCATTCGAGTAGATTTGATTGTGTATAACCTAGCACTTCCTGTTTGGTGGTCTGGAAGTTGTTAGTGTTTTCCCTTTTTCGTGATTACTTGAACTACGGGGTACTTTTTGCAATTTGAGAGCTTAGCTTAAACAGTGAGCCGAACTTCGAACTGCTTCTTACTTGAGTCTTCTGCTACTACTATTATCTTTCTACACGGTGCTGATTGGTTCTACGCAAGTTCACAAATTCAGAAATAAAATTTGGAAAAAACTTGCATTCTTTTGAACACTAGAATCAAATCTATGAGTATTACTGTTAAAATTCCTCTTTATCTCTTGTAGTTATAGATCCACCATACCACCAACTGTATTTTCTCCAAATCTATATATTTTCTGTTAAAAATACAGAAGTTACATGTGTTATTGAACATGGATTTTCGGGTAGTACTGCAGTAATGCATAGTTATGATTTTAAAATTCATGTAATATTTTGCTTTTTGTTAATTGTGTGTCTCTGTATATTTATTACTATCAATTATTATTATTAATAATTAATTATTAATTATTATTATTATTACATCATTATTATTATTATTATTATCATAATCATGTTGTCCCTGCATGTTGTGACTCCTATTTTTGAGGATTATGCACCCCATGTCCTTCCATGCCACCTAGCTTACTTTCAGGGTGCTCAGTTGCATAGTATTTGTTAAAAGTTTTTATTTAAACATAAATTCTAGTGTTTTCATACTAAAGTAACTCAAGTAATTTTGTATCTCCTTCTGAAGTTTCAGGTTCTGATTTCAAGTTTAAGATGTCACATTTGGGGGGTGGTGCAGAGGCACACGCACGCTTCAAACAGTATGAGTACAGAGCTAATTCAAGTCTTGTCTTAACTACTGATTCTCGCCCTCGGGATACCCATGAGCCTACTGGTGAGCCAGAGTCTCTTTGGGGCAAAATTGATCCTAAAGGTTTTGGTGATCGTGTTTTCAAGGGCAAACCTGCTGAACTTGAGGAGAAGTTTAAGAAGGCAAAGAAGAAGAAGGAGAGAGAACCACTTTCATCTGAACCCATTCCCTCTAGACAGAGCAAAAGGAGGCGGCTTCAGGAGGAAAGTGTGCTTACAGCCACCGAAGAAGGTGTTTACCAACCAAAAACTAAAGAAACAATGGCTGCATATGAAGTAATGCTCAATATTATCCAGCAGCAACTTGGAGGGCAGCCACTGAATATTGTCAGTGGAGCTGCAGATGAGATTCTAGCTGTTCTAAAAAATGATAACATTAAGAATCCTGAGAAGAAAAAGGAGATAGAGAAGTTGCTGAATCCGATCCCAAACAATGTATTTGATCAGTTGGTTTCCGTTGGCAAGCTCGTTACTGATTATCAAGATGGCAGTGATGCAGTGGTGTCTGCTGCTGCCAATGGTGATGATGCTCTTGATGACGATGTTGGTGTAGCTGTCGAGTTTGAGGAGAATGAGGAGGAGGAGGAGGAAAGTGATCTTGATATGGTGCCGGAAGATGAAGAGGAGGATGATGGATTGGAAGAGAATGGTGCTGGTGCTATGCAGATGGGTGGAGGAATTGATGATGATGAAATGCTGGAAGCTGATGAGGGTATGGCCTTGAATGTTCAGGACATTGATGCTTATTGGCTACAAAGAAAGATCTCTCAAGCTTATGAGCAGCAGATTGACCCGCAGCAAAGCCAGAAGGTTGCTGAAGACGTTCTTAAAATCCTTGCCGAGGGTGATGATCGGGAAGTGGAGAACAAGTTGCTGTTGCATCTTGATTACGAAAGATTTAGTCTCGTTAAATATTTATTGCGGAACAGGCTTAAGGTAGTTTGGTGCACTCGCCTAGCAAGAGCTGAAGACCAAGATATGAAGAAGAAAATTGAGGAAGAGATGATGGAGTTGGGGCCAGATCATACTGCTATTTTGGACCAGTTGCATGCCACCAGGGCCAGTGCAAAAGAGAGACAGAAGAATTTGGAGAAGAGCATCAGAGAAGAGGCCCGCCGGCTGAAAGATGAGACTAGTGGGGATGGTGATAGGGGACGGAGAATGATTTCTGATAGAGATGTTGAGAGTGGTTGGTTGCAGGGGCAGCGACAATTACTTGACCTCGATAACCTTGCATTTCATCAAGGTGGGCTGTTGATGGCAAACAAGAAGTGTGAGCTCCCACTAGGGTCCTATAGAAATCATAAAAAGGGGTATGAAGAAGTTCATGTTCCAGCTTTGAAGCCAAAACCATTGGCTGAAGATGAAAAATTTGTAAAAATATCCTCCATGCCAGAGTGGGCACAACCAGCTTTCAGAGGGATGACCCAGTTGAACAGGGTCCAAAGCAAAGTATATGAGACTGCCCTCTTCACCCCTGAGAATATTTTGTTGTGTGCTCCGACTGGAGCAGGGAAGACAAATGTTGCAATGCTCACTATACTTCAGCAGATTGCATTGAACAGAAATGAGGACGGGTCTTTCAACCATAACAAATACAAGATAGTTTATGTAGCACCAATGAAGGCACTTGTTGCTGAAGTTGTTAACAATTTGAGCAATCGTCTGCAGGAGTATGGTGTCAATGTGAAAGAGCTGAGTGGGGATCAAACATTGACTAGGCAACAAATTGAAGAGACTCAAATTATTGTAACAACACCAGAGAAATGGGATATCATTACCAGAAAGTCAGGCGACCGCACCTATACACAACTTGTAAAGTTGCTTATTATTGATGAAATACATCTCCTACATGACAACAGAGGTCCAGTTCTGGAAAGTATTGTTGCAAGAACAGTGAGGCAAATTGAAACCACGAAAGAGCATATTCGCCTGGTTGGGTTATCAGCTACTCTTCCAAATTATGATGATGTGGCAGTGTTTCTGAGGGTTGATCTGCAGAAGGGACTTTTCCATTTTGATAATAGCTATAGGCCTGTTCCATTGGCTCAACAATATATAGGAGTTACTGTTAAAAAGCCATTGCAAAGATTCCAATTAATGAATGATGTGTGTTATGAGAAGGTAATTGCTGTGGCTGGCAAACATCAGGTTCTTATTTTTGTCCACTCAAGGAAGGAAACAGCTAAAACTGCTCGTGCGATTCGTGATGCTGCTCTTGGTAATGATACTCTCGGTAAATTTCTGAAAGAGGACAGTGCAAGTCGCGAAATTCTCCAATCACATACAGAGCTGGTCAAGAGCAATGATCTCAAAGATCTGTTGCCCTATGGTTTTGCAATTCATCATGCGGGGTTGGTCAGGGCTGACCGCCAGATTGTTGAGGAGCTTTTTGCTGATGGACATGTTCAGGTTTTGGTTTCTACAGCAACTCTAGCTTGGGGTGTAAACTTGCCTGCTCATACAGTGATAATTAAAGGCACCCAGATTTACAATCCTGAGAAGGGAGCTTGGACTGAACTCAGCCCCCTAGATGTCATGCAGATGCTTGGCCGTGCTGGAAGGCCTCAATTTGACACCTATGGGGAGGGCATAATTATAACAGGACACAGTGAACTGCAGTATTATTTGTCTTTAATGAATCAGCAGCTTCCAATTGAGAGCCAATTTATTTCCCAATTGGCTGATCAGTTGAATGCTGAAATTGTCCTTGGTACAGTGCAAAATGCAAAAGAGGCTTGCAAGTGGCTCCTCTACACTTACCTCTGTATTCGCATGGTACGAAATCCCTCTCTTTATGGCTTGGCAGCTGATGCTCTGAAAAATGACATAACATTGGAAGAAAGGCGAGCTGATCTGGTAAGCACAATTTACTGTGTAATTTATCATGTTAGCATCACGTTAATTTGCACGGATGCCACTTAGGTGTTTGTACATCTGGTGGATAATTTGATTTTATAATGTGCGTATTCTTTGGTAATGCCTAGTGGAAACCCTTCTTTTTATCCCGTGTGCCTTTTAGTTACTTCTCTAAGTATTCTAAGCATTAGTGTTATAGTCTTTATGATCTCTTTGCTGAATTACTCTATCAATCCCATTTTACCTTTTCTATTTGAAAGTCCAAAGTAATTATTCTTAGACTAGTTCACTTTGTTTCTTTGATATTTTCTTATTGAGTGTAATACAGGTTTTAATTTAGTTTCTGAATGTGTATATATTTTTTTGTTATTACTAAGTCGATATAAAAAATTGAATCATAAAC
This sequence comes from Ipomoea nil, assembly GCF_001879475.1. Lineage (NCBI taxonomy): Eukaryota > Viridiplantae > Streptophyta > Magnoliopsida > Solanales > Convolvulaceae > Ipomoea > Ipomoea nil. The sequence goes on from NW_017617410.1 coordinate 453,706, forward strand.
CACACGTGTCAACCTTTATTAACTGTATGTATACTCGATATATAAATTGGGATTGAGGGAGTATATGTATTATCTTGACCTTAGGACCATGAATGATAATTTTGAAGTCTTATAAGGAGTGGTGTATCTTGTTTGGCAGGTTCATTCAGCAGCTACACTGTTGGACAAAAATAATCTGATCAAGTATGACAGGAAAAGTGGATATTTCCAAGTTACAGACTTGGGTCGCATAGCTAGCTATTATTACATAACTCATGGGACAATATCAACATACAATGAACATTTGAAGCCTACAATGGGTGATATTGAGCTTTGTCGGCTGTTCTCACTTAGTGAGGAATTTAAATATGTTACAGTTAGACAAGATGAGAAGATTGAATTGGCTAAGCTTCTAGAACGTGTTCCCATTCCTGTCAAAGAGAGTATTGAGGAGCCTAGTGCCAAGATTAATGTTTTGCTCCAATCATATATTTCACAACTGAAGCTTGAAGGGTTGTCTTTAACATCAGACATGGTCTTCATAACTCAGGTTCTTTTCTATACATTTCACCTTTGATATACCGTAGATATCCACATACATGTGCTTGTTATTGAATGATCTGGTTGTTCATGTTCAAACTTTCCTTTTGCAGAGTGCTGCACGCCTTATGCGAGCGCTTTTTGAGATTGTTCTGAAAAGAGGTTGGGCCCAGCTAGCTGAAAAGGCTTTGAAGTGGTGCAAAATGATTAGCAAGAGGATGTGGAGTGTTCAGACTCCACTTCGCCAGTTCCATGGGATTCCTAATGAAATCTTAATGAAGTTGGAGAAAAAAGATTTGGCTTGGGAGAGGTATTATGATCTTTCCTCCCAAGAGTTGGGAGAGCTCATCCGTTATCCAAAAATGGGACGAACACTTCACAAGTACATTCATCAATTCCCAAAGCTTAACCTTTCTGCACATGTTCAACCGATCACTCGCTCAGTCTTGAGGGTGGAGCTAACAATAACACCAGATTTTATATGGGACGACAAAGTTCATGGATTTGTAGAGCCTTTCTGGGTTATTGTGGAAGACTGTGATGGGGAGTATATCCTTCATCACGAGTACTTTATGCTGAAGAAGCAATACAGTGATGAGGACCACACTTTGAATTTCACAGTCCAAATTTATGAGCCATTGCCTCCTCAGTATTTCATTCAAGTGGTATCTGATAAGTGGTTAGGATCTCTGACTGTTCTGCCAGTTTCCTTCCGGCATCTTATTTTGCCAGAAAAATATCCTCCTCCAACAGAGCTATTAGACTTGCAACCCCTTCCTGTGACTGCTCTGAGAAATCCTGCATATGAAACCCTTTATCAGGAATTTAAACATTTCAACCCAGTCCAAACTCAGGTCTTTACTGTCTTGTACAACTCTGATGACAATGTATTGGTTGCAGCACCAACGGGTAGTGGGAAGACCATATGTGCAGAATTTGCCATTTTGAGGAATCACCAGAAAGGATCTGACAGTGTCATGCGTGCGGTGTATATAGCTCCAATAGAGGCTCTTGCTAAGGAGCGTTATAGTGATTGGAAGAAGAAATTTGGTCAGGGCCTAGGTATGAGAGTTGTTGAACTCACTGGGGAGACAGCTACTGACCTTAAACTTCTTGAGAAGGGACAAGTTGTCATTAGCACACCTGAGAAATGGGACGCTTTATCTCGTCGTTGGAAACAGCGGAAACATGTACAGCAAGTCAGCCTTTTCATCATTGATGAGCTCCACCTGATTGGTGGTCAGGGTGGTCCAGTCTTGGAAGTGATTGTCTCCAGGATGAGATATATTGCAAGTCAGCTAGACAAAAAGATCCGTATTGTAGCTTTATCAACTTCTCTGGCCAATGCCAAGGATTTGGGAGAATGGATTGGGGCTACCTCTCATGGACTTTTCAACTTCCCCCCGGGTGTCAGGCCTGTGCCCCTTGAAATACACATTCAAGGTGTTGATATTGCCAATTTTGAGGCTAGGATGCAAGCTATGACAAAGCCCACATATACTGCAATTGTCCAGCATGCAAAGAATGGGAAACCTGCTATTGTTTATGTTCCTACAAGAAAGCATGCACGACTTACTGCTGTGGATTTGATGACTTATTCAAGTGTGGACAGTGGAGAGAGACCGATGTTCTTATCACAATCTCCAAATGAGCTGGAGCCTTTTGTTGAAAGCATCAAGGAACCCATGTTGAAAGAAACATTGAAGTATGGGGTAGGTTACTTGCATGAGGGCTTGACTAGCACTGATCAAGATATTGTGAAGACGCTGTTTGAAAATGGATGGATCCAAGTATGTGTCATGAGCAGTTCGATGTGTTGGGGAGTACCCCTGTCCGCACACCTGGTGGTGGTTATGGGAACACAGTACTATGATGGCAGGGAAAACGCTCATACTGATTACCCAGTCACTGATTTGTTGCAGATGATGGGTCATGCCAGTCGACCTCTTTTAGACAACTCAGGAAAGTGTGTCATTCTTTGCCATGCACCACGGAAAGATTACTACAAGAAGTTCTTGTTTGAAGCATTCCCTGTTGAGAGCCATTTGCAACACTATATTCATGATAATTTGAATGCTGAGGTGGTTTCTGGAGTAATTCAAAACAAGCAGGACGCAGTTGATTACCTGACCTGGACTTTCATGTACAGAAGGCTCACTCAGAACCCAAATTACTACAATCTTCAGGGTGTTAGTCACAGGCACCTGTCTGACCACCTTTCAGAGTTGGTGGAGAACACATTAATTGATCTGGAAGCCAGCAAATGTGTTGCTGTTGATGATGACTTCTTACTTTCACCAAATAATCTTGGGATGATAGCATCATATTACTATATTAATTATACAACTATAGAACGATTTAGTTCTTCTTTAACATCCAAAACAAAGCTCAAGGGTTTACTGGAAATTCTGACTTCGGCTTCAGAGTACCAACAGCTTCCAATTCGGCCAGGTGAAGAGGAGTTGATAAGAAGGTTGATTAATCACCAGCGTTTCTCTTTTGAGAACCCAAAGTACTCAGATCCCCATGTCAAGGCTAATGCTCTACTGCAGGCCCACTTTGCTAGGCAGGTGGTAGGTGGAAATCTGGCTTCTGACCAACAAGAGGTGCTTCTTTCTGCTAATAGGCTTCTTCAGGCTCTGGTGGATGTTATTTCTAGTAATGGTTGGCTCAACCTTGCACTCCTTACTATGGAAGTGAGCCAAATGGTGACTCAGGCCATGTGGGAACGTGATTCAATGTTGCTCCAACTCCCACATTTCACTAAAGATTTAGCCAAGAAGTGTCAGGAGAACCCCGGCAAGAATGTTGAGACAGTTTTCGATTTGCTGGAAATGGAAGATGATGAGAGGCGTGAGCTGTTGCAGATGTCTGACTCTCAGTTGATGGACATTGCACGCTTTTGTAACCGCTTTCCTAACATAGACTTGACATATGAAGTTGTAGAGAGTGAGAATGTGAGTGCTGGAGGGGACGACGTGAGTGTGCAGGTAACACTTGAACGGGATCTTGAGGGGAGAACAGAGGTTGGACCAGTTTTTGCACCAAGGTATCCCAAGACGAAAGATGAAGGATGGTGGCTCGTGGTTGGTGATCCCAAAAGCAACCAGCTTCTTGCTATCAAGAGGGTGAGTCTCCAAAGGAAGTCGAGGATCAAACTTGACTTTGCTGCTCCTGCTGAACCTGGTAAGAAGACATACACACTTTATTTCATGTGTGATTCTTACCTGGGATGTGACCAGGAGTATACGTTTACGGTTGATGTGAAAGAGGCAGGGGCTTTTGATGATTGAGATTGAGATTGTGATTGACCAAGAATGAACTAAAACTCTGTTGTTTTGCAACTCTTCCAGTGATAAAAGGAACATTGTATTTGTATATTTATTGCAGTCTCCGTTTCTTTTGTTGTCCTAGACTAGAAACCAGTGGCCTGCCAGTTTCAGGTACTACATACACTCTTTCTTTCTATCAATCTCCTGCACGACTTATTTTGAATGCCAGTTTTACCTCTTTTCTCCTTGAATTCTCGTGTTGATTATTGAACGCATAATGACTTATGTGAGTTCATTGATATCAGGCTGGGAATGAGTGTATTTTGGATGAGTATAGGCAAAAGTGTGATCCTCATCTCAATTCTCAAAGACTCAAACCTCCCAAGTCTTTGCCCAACTTGTGCATATAATGATGATGTTGTCACAACTCACAATACTTTATTCATTGGCTGTGGAATTTATTGCAACTCCTAAATCGCTATGTGACAAATTGCTGACACCAAAATGGTGATTCATTTCAATGCATCACCTATTACAATATTCACAATGTGATAGATACTTGTTCTTCACAATAATCTCAAGAGTAATGCTATATATTTTTTCTTTATTTTTCCTAGCCTCTTACCTTCATAATATGACATCATCTGATTGATTTGATTATTAAACTTCCACCTTTTACTCGTATTCAAATTTTATTGAAGGAAAAAAAGTAATAGATAAAAATCATGAATCTCCGTTATATTAAGCAATCAAAGAATGCCACATTAGGTAGTAGAAAATGTGAGTATAGAATGCGATTACATGTACAATTACTCATTAACTATATTTTTTAATATTAGTGGTGGGGTCAACTGATTCATGAGGACCTCAATATCCGTTTGTTTATATATATATATATATATATATATATATATATATATATATATATATATATATATATCACAAATAAACATATTTAGTTGCATGATCGGCGCATCTTATGATTCTACATGTTTAAATCATTAGAAATTATTTAAATGCCGTAAGTAAGACTTCTATGTTATGTTTATATTCATGTGAATTTCATGCTTGTAGCCTCATTATTTGGTATGTTTCGTTAGTACAAAGGTTATAGATATAAGGGTGAAGTCAAGTGTGTCGATTAGGTATAAGAATTTTTAAGTTTGATCGTGCAACCAACCGAATTCCCTTCCTTTCCCTGACAAACCAAAAACCGTACCTTTGGGAAATCCTTTCTACCACTTCAAGACTTCGTTCTTGATGCCTCCGTTCAATCAATTCCGTGCAAGGTAGCAACCTTATTCCCCAAGTTGCAATTTTAATACCTTTGATCCTATCCCTGTTTAAAGTTGTCCTCAAATTTGAAACCCAAAATCTCATTCTCCTTTCTCTTTTGGAACCAAATCTTCCCAAAACCTAGTATATTTACATATATTTTTCCCTGTAAAATACTTCCCCTATATACTACCATATTAATTCTGACTCTTTATCCTCAAATCGATTTCTAAGCTTCGGGGACGAAGCTTCTTGTGAGGGGGAGGGTGTAACACCCCGTGTTACGACCTTCAAATCAGGATTAATTATGAAATTAATTCCGTTAACAAATAGTTAAAAAGAATTTAAGTTAGTTAGAATTCCCTTGATTAATTAATGTGGTCCACAATGGACCATGGACCCTTATCTCTAATTAAGCCTTTAATCCTGTTAGGAATAAAGAAAGTAGACCTTTTACTGTTCAGATTCTAATTAGGAATCCTAGACCTATATATCTGTTAGGAATAAAGAAAGAGGGCCCATTATTAATCAGATTCTAATTAGGAATCCTAAACCTCTTACCCAGTTAGATTCGTATTAGGGATCCTAACCTATATAAATGGGGGATTATAAGGCATTAGAACCCTATCAACCATATCTCCCTCTCCCCACACGAAATCCCCTCTAGGCCAAGGAATTCCCCATCACCAAGCTTAGGGAAGATCGATTGAGGAAAGACCTTAGGAAGTTGTAAGAAGTTTTAATTAAAACTACCAGGTAACCCATGTCTTACAAAACCTATTTTCCTTGTTATATCTTGATTATTGGCTCCTTTGATGTGTGATTCTGTGATTGAGTCTTGATAGAGCTTTGCCTAGGATTTATATTGTGTTTATTTGATAATCTTGATGATCTTGATGTTGTGATTGATTATATGTGTAATCTTGTATTTTAATTATGTCTAGAGTTTGTCCCTAGGGTTTATATCGTGAATCTCGTTGTGGTGATATCCTTGGTATATTTGGGTGGATTTATGCATGATCGTGTGTTGAGTCTAGCCTAGGATTTATCTTTAGGGCTTTACATATAGATTTCTTGACGTTCTTGAGGTTCCGGATGCTCCTGAACCGTTATATGATTAATGTGAAGTCTTGGCATGTTTAGAAATCGTGTTAGAATGTATGTGGAATGATTCTTGATTTAATTCAGTTAATTGAAGCCGTGGTATTGTCGTTATGTGTTGGAATGTGTTTGGACATGGTTTCGGGTTCCACGAGAGATCCCGAGACCGAAAAATTATCTATATACCAGTAGGGGGTAGGTAGGGGGGATGACCACCCACCACCTACCCGCTGCCCGGCGTGCCCAACTCCAGCGGGCAGCCGGCGGGCAGTGGCCTGCCCGCCAGCCACCCAATGGAATCATGGCTGCCCGCCGGTGTGTGGCTGGCGGGTGGTCCTCCACCCGCCACCCACCCGCTGGAAAGTGGGTACGGGGCATTGTGTTTTCCCCCGTTTGTTGTTTCCCCGTGTTCCGTTGTGTCCCGTCTGTCGTGTATGAGTCTCGTTTGATGTTTTGAGTATCGTTCTATGAATTTATGTGTAGTACGTGTCATGCTGTTATGTCTTGGTTATTATTGATTGTGTGTGTGTGTTGATTGATTGAATGATGATGAGTATCATGGTCATTGCACAATGATCGGTGTGACTGATGATGATGAGATTGTGATTGGTGGAAATGAATTGTTGGCGGTTGGCACAACTAGTGCCCGGTCATTGTACTAAAGGTACAGACCTAGCAGTTACTCTGCTAAAGGCATAAACCCACCTTCGACTAGCTTGCCGTTGAGCATGAGTCAGGTTATAAGTGCTGCGGTGCCATGTCGGGGCTATACGCGCTGACCCCTTGGTATTGGTACTAGAGGTACGGATCATGCGAATGGCACTGCGACGCTATCTTGATATGTTGGTGGTTGGTAGGTGGTTTGTCGGTGGAGGCATGTAGTTGCCCGGAGGAATAAGGGAGGTGATATAAGGGTGGCTTGGAGGTATAGGTTGGAACTGATATAAGGACGGAGGGGAGCCACAAGGTTGGAACTTGGTATAAGGTTGGAAGATGGATTGTGTGGCTTGATGATTTCTTGTTAAATGGTTGTCTTGGATTCCTTGTTGTCTCTATTTTCTATTTATACGCTTATCTGTCTATCATGTCTTGTAACGTGTTCTTAGGACGTATGCTAGTTTTTATGATTACTCTGTAATGTTGTGTCTGTTGTTTTGTCTTGAGTCTTGATCTTGGATTTAAATTAGAGTCTCGTAAGTTATATATGTATTCCAGTTTCAAAATGATTTTCTTATATCTACCTATATTGTACTTAACGCGTTGGAGTGGGTTACCAGCATTATTCGCTGACGGTTTTTCAGGTACAGATTAGTAGCTTGGAGTGTGCTAGTTGGATCCCCCAGAACTAGTCTATATAGTCTTAGATTCAGTTAGTCGGCCTGCGTGCGTTGATTTGTACTCAATTATGAATTTATGGATTTATGTTTGGTTAGTTAGTATAGCCTGTGCATCTAAGTTCTCCAGCTTAGATGTGGAATAGCACCCCGACTACTATGTTTCGTTTATGCTCTGTTTGAGATTTAATAATAGATTCGTCTTTATTTTATAAGCTTTTAAGGCTTTAAAAATTAGGGGTGTAACGGTGTTACATGAAGTGTTATAGTTGTGTTCGAAATGTTCCTTTTTTTTTCTTTCTTTCTTTTTCTTCATTTGATCAATTATATGTGTACAATCATCATCTTTGAGTAGAAGTGAAGGATTTTTGGAGCATTTTGGATACATTCAGAGCCAATGGGAGCCATGGAGAAATTAAGGAGATGGATGCAACACTTCTTTGTGAGCCAAAGAATGTTGTTTGCAACAATCTTGATCATATGGGCAAACCAAGACAAAATCAGAGCAAAAGATCAAAGAGTTGCAATTCTTGCACAGCTCGTCCACTACTTAGTATTTCGATCATATATCTCAACGTAAGAATATCCAAGTTAAGTGATTCTTGCGTCATTGGAAAGTTAACTTGAAGGTATATAACTTCCATGAATACAATCAAAGCCTAATTTTGATATTACAATGGTAAAAAATAATAAGGAATAGATTCTGACGGGGATGCACGAGGCGCACCGTTGCTCTCCCAGGTGGTTTTCTTTATGTTATCCATGAGGTCACTTGCACGCCCACGCCTTAGTTAGTGCACACACACTTTGTCACTTTTTTGAAAGATAAATCGAGATATGTATTAATCAAGCAAAGCCGTTACAAAATCAGGAAGCACACCTTCCCAAACCATAGAGTTAGCCTGCGAACAAACGGCTGCTGCTAATGAATGAGCTAAACAATTAGAAAAATGAGGAACATACGTAATAGAACATGAAATAAAAGTACTCATCAAAACTCTACATGCTGAAACAACTAATCCATCGTAGGAATGATAATCCGATGTAGACGAAGACAGAACCTGACAAAGGTTCGAGCAATCCGACTGCAAGACTACATCCATAACATCCCGGTCACGAAGCCACGAGAGAGCTTCCTTTCATGCAAGAGATTCCTCCATGAATGGACTAAGACAATGCCGAAGTCGGCCGTTCTTGGTCGCGACGAAACCTCCACCTGCATCGAAAAGGATACCGCCGAAGGAGCCCACGCCGGAGTTGGCGTTGTACGCAACATCAAACGCGCACACTGGTGTGACACCTCCAGGCTGCTGCAGCGGTTGTGAAGCCGATGGTACCATACGCCGTAGGTGGGCAGACTGTCGGGCAGCAAGTGAGGCAGAAACAGCTGTCCAAACACGCCGCGACAAATCAAGCTTCGCATCCCAGAGGGCCGAATTACGCTGTGACCATAAACCGTACAAGACTGCCACCATTTTCTCCATATGTGCTGCATCAACCTTGTACATAATCTCCTCCAACCATCCACTAAAGACATCTCCCACCGTACACTACACCAATAACCCAGAAACATTCCATACAAACTTAGAATATTCACAAAAGACTAGAGTATGCATGATAGTCTCATTATGAATTCTACACATAGGGCATGCAAGAGGGACCTCTACCCTCCTACTATATAAATTGGATGTGGTAGGAAGCACATTACTCACAACTCTCCATAAAAACGACCTCCACTTGGGGGGGATCTTCAGCTTCCATATTTTATTCCAAGAGGAAAAACCATTCGGGTGCGGTGGGGCATCACCCATAATGTCGCGGTAAGCATCTTTAACCGTATAGACCCCTCTTGGGTCCCCATACTAATACCACTGCTCCACAAAAGTCGGGCTAATAGGGATAGCCAAAATACGCTCTATATCCCCTATAAAAAACAGTTCATTCAATAATGGTAAATCCCAAGATACTGTACTAGGATCAATTAACCCAGATACCATGAAATCATCCTGAAAGTGTGGCCTGACTGTCTGGATGAAAGGGTTCGAGTCCTTCCACACCGCTGTAGAGGCTCTATCCCCAATCCTGTGTCTGATTTTACGACGAATTAGTTCCTGGGTAGCTAGAATACTCCTCTAACAAAAGCTAGGATTACTACCCACAGTAGCATGCAAAAAATCTGTCGTTGGAAAATACCTGGCCTTGTAGACACGGGAAGCTAAAGATTGGGGATTAGTAAGAAACCTCCAACCCTGCTTTCCCAACATAGCCACATTAAACGCCTTCAAGTCCTTGAATCCCATCCCACCAAACTTCTTTGGGACACTCAGTTTATCCCAGGCCAGCAAAAAGACACTCATAGTGAACGTAGGCATAGCCTGCGCCACCGATTTCAAGAGAATCTCCCTACTTGCCCGTGACAAGAACTTCTTATTCCATGATCCAATTCTTTGCCTGACCTTGTCTTCAATATACGAGAAAATTGCCCTTTTATTTCTTCCAACAAACGCAGGCAATCCAAGATATTTCCCAAAATTCGCTGCCTGCTGAACACCGAAAACTGCCGCCACACCAGGTCCCTGTCAATGCTTGCAGTATTCTTGCTAAAACAAATACTTGACTTATGATAATTAATCACCTGACCAGAAAGCTCCTCATAAGTCTTCAGGCACTGCTTCACCACCCTTGCTTCCTCCACATTGGCTTTAAAGAAATTGAGGCTGTCATATGCAAAAAAGAGATGCGAGAGGGGCGGGGCGCCCCGCGCAACTCTAATGCCAAGGATCGCTCCCCTCTCCTAGGCCCTCTAAAGCAACAGAGATAAACCTTCTGCACAAATAATGAATAAATACGGACACAGGGGGTCCCCCTGGCACAAACCACGAGAAGGGATTACCTGTCCACCACTAGCACCATTTATCATTACATTATAAGACACAGTAGTGACACATTCCATGATCAAATTGACCCAGCTCTCCTCAAAACCTAGGGCTAGAAACATTTTCCTAAGAAAGGACCATTCCATCCTGTCATAGGCCTTTGCCATATCCAATTTCAAAGCTCCCCACCCAACATATCCCAGCTATTTCCTGTTCAAGAAGTGGTCCACCTCTACAGCTACCAAAATATTATCAGTAATAAGCCTGTTCGGGATAAAAGCACTCTGGGTCTCAGAAATTACCTCACCCAATAACGGCTTAATACAATTTGCTATTAGTTTGGCTATGATCTTATATACCACATTACTCAACGCAATTGGCATCAAATCAGCTACAAACTCAGGACACTGCTTCTTAGGGATCAAGACAATATTTGAATCATTCAAGCTAGGAGGGAAGGTCCCCGTATTCAAGCATTCTAATACAAAATCCGTAACATCCCTCCCTACCACATCCCAGAACTGTTGATAGAAACCCGAATTCATTCCATCCGGTCCAGGGGTCTTATCAGGGAACATAGAAAATAAGGCAGTCTTAACCTCCCCCGGCTCGTAAGGGCAGTTCAGTCACACATTCTGTGACTGGGTAACACGCGGGGGGAATTGAGGCGAAAAAATCTGACCCATCAACCACAATAGGATTAGCAGTAAATATCTCCTCATAATAATTCATAATGATAGGTTTTAATGCTTCCCCATCTACCCAATTCCCCACACTATCTTTAATTCGTAAAATAATATTTTTACGCTTGCGAGCAGAAGCATACTTGTGGAAAAAGCGAGTATTCGCATCAGCCCCACGTAGCCAATGCTGTTTCGCCCGCTCCCTCTAAAATGCATCCTCCTGTCTCTCCAGTTTAGCCAACTCCGCTTCCAGACGACGGAACTCCACTAAGGCCTGTGCACCTCACAGTCCTGCCACCTAATTTGCTCCTTTTTTAGACTAGCAATCCGTTCCCCAAACTTATGGAAGCGATCACCACCCCAACTCTGTAACCTGGCCCCACATCTACGCAGCCGATGCATCAAATCTGCATCACCCCCAGCCCAGACTCCCTCCACCACCTCCCTACAACCCTCATCTAGAAGCCATGTCATCTCAAAGCGAAAACTACGTCCCCCACCCTGTTCCCGGTGCCTCAACGCGAAGATATCCAGGAAAAGGGCAGAATGATCCGAAGTCCTCATTAATGCATTATAAATCCTTGCCTCCATTGCCAACATACACCATTCCTCTCCCGCCACCATTCTATCCAACTTCTCCTCCACCCAAGCCGTGGTCCCCTGACCTCTTTCCCATGTAAACTGATAGCCAACCGTGGGTAGTGACATCAGTCTACAGTCCTCCAGCGCCTCCCCAAAACCCCTCAGCAATGACTCAGGATGCCGCACCCGACCCCGTTTCTCATGCTGAAATAGGAGATCGTTAAAGTCACGCAGAACCACCCAAGGTAGAGTTGAGTGAGACTCTAGACTCCTCAAAAAGTCCCACGACGCTCCTCGTCTGCTACGTTCTGGATAGCCATAGAAACCAATCATTCTATAAGGCGCCAGACCAGCTATCCGAACCTCCACATCAATATGGTTTATGGAGTAGCTAATCAGGCTAACAATATGATTCCTCCTCAAAAAAAAAGGGCCAACCCACCGCTCAAACCCACTATCTCGACATAAAAAAGGCCATCAAACCCCAAAATACGAACCCTAGTTATCATTCTACCTTTCCTTTCATATTTTTAGGTTATATTAGGCTTAGATTTAGGTTAATTTCATAATAATTGGAAATTTTGTAATCTAGGATTTGAAGCTTGAATTTCAAGATTGTTAGTTCTCTCATTTTCAATAGCTAAGTTCTCCTTTCTTTAATATCTTTCCTTTGCAATATTTATGTTATTTGTGCTTTTGCTTTGTTTATGTTTAATATGTGTCAATAATTAGTTTATGGACTTAATTTAGAGTTGTATTGTCTATCTAGCTTGATGCTATATTCTTTATTATTGCAAAAAGAAGAATATGTCTAACTTAGGGTTATTGGGTTTATGATGAATTTGTGATTGTATCTTGATAATGGTTGATAGATGTATAACACTCATTAGCATGCTTTCGGAGATTTCTTGGCTACAACAAGAGTTGAGTCAAGATTCTAAGTCACTCCTTGCATAAACTCGATTTCTCTTTATGAAAATAGGAGAAATTGGGGTCTTTGATGCTTTGTGTGCTTGAAGAATTTAGATTTGATGCGCTACAAGAATGAGACAATTCATTTTTCTAATACTTATTTATTGACCACGAGAGTGACTTATAGATTAGGATTCATGTGTGTATCCCCTCAATGCATTGGTTGGTTGATTTTCCCAAATCCTTAGGTTCTATTTTGCATCTAGATGATAATGGTCCCTAACTTGAGTCATATTTATCTTATTTTTTGTTTATCTTTTGTGTATATGTGTTAGCCTTACTTTGTTAGTTATCGTTGCTCACTACTTGTTGTTGATTGATTAGCTTCTTGTTAATTTCCTTGTACTAGTGATTGGTCCTTGTTATCACATATTACGTGGCATAATTTTCAATCCTCTAAGGACGACATTGCACCCGTGCACTCTTTATATTTACATAAAGAATTGGCACCATTGCGATTCCTCCCAATTGTATATATACTATTCATATATTAACAAAATACTACGGAGTATAACAAAATACTATTTTCAATAGATAATTGAATTAAAGAAGTTGTTTAGTTGGATTGTTAATCATTTGAGTGTCGTGCACATTTTATGCCTGAATCTTGTTGAAACTTGAAAGTAGTCGTACTTCTTTTTATGTATTGTTATACATAGATTTGATATTTTAATTGATTTTGTAGGTCCATTTCAAGGATCTTGATGAGAGTGTGAGATGGTTTCATAGAAGTCCTAGAATTTTTTACCATTTGTCTACAGTAGTATAATTTTCTTCTTTTTAAATTTTAACTCAATCATGGCATCCTAGCTAATAAAGCTACATTATGACATTTTTCTAATCTGATTAACGTGTGGTGGATACGTCATTTTACAGGTAATTGATGAATTGTTTTTTAAAAAAGTATTTTCATTTTTAAAATTAGTTTTTTTATAGATAATGGCACGTTAAAAATTAACATTAATAAATAATTTTAAAAGGAGAAAGAAATATTTTCCTTAACTAATTAAAAAGATAGAAAGCCATTAGTCATATATATAATATTTTAAGGATGCCTAACCGATATTTGTTCTGCATGATGCCATGATATGACCTATGGTCAGTGGCGGATCCAGAAATTTTTTTCAGTGGGGCGAAACGCATTAAAATAAAAGAGATAATTTGATAAAAAAATAAAACACTTAAAAGTATAGCCATAAATATTGTTGGATGTGGACGAAAAATAAAACACATCAAAACTTTATAAAAAATATTCATAACAAAATATGAAACATAATTAATTTGATAAAATAATTCGAATAAAAAATACATTATAAACACATCTCATTATTAATATAAAAGAAAGTTATATATAGTGTGTAAATTTCACAATTAATTAATACAACTTGCACGCCGTGCCACCTGATCTACTTAACTTTTGTTTACCTTTATCTATTTTATTGCATTTATACTAAAACTTATACTATATATACATATACATACAAGGGTTATATATGGGGCGGGGGTGGGGTGAGGGGGGGCAGCTGCCCCATGCTGGGTCCGCCTCTGCCTGTGGTAATACTTTAATGTAATGTTTGGTATGGTGAAATGACTTCTGGTCTAAATATATATAATCTAATGTAGGATGAAATTTTGATTATGAATTGTAATGCCATTTCCATTTTTTAAAAATTACATGTCAATTCATCTGTTTTGTCTCCTACCTCATCGTCATTCTAAATTATGTTTTGTCAATCATTTCACTCCAATTTGTTTCAAATTTTTCCTAAAAATATATCCAAAAAATGATTTACGCTATAAATATATTTTGCATTAAGGCCATTATCCTTGTTTAGTCTATTTTTTAGCATGTATTTTTTTTTTCCAGTTGTAGTTATACTAATAGAATAATGGGACAGACACCCGGCCCGAAATCACCCGAAAGAGATCCACGGCTGCATAACGGAAACATTTACTCAACACTAGCCTATTCAAGGCGGGAAAATTATGGTGAACAATGAAGATTTGACTCTTCATTACTATGGTACCGTTACTTAAGCAGAAGAACGTTGGAAACATTAGTATAAGTAGGGGACTCTTTGATAAGAAGGGACACGCTGACAAATCTTGGGGATCTAATTGATGCCATATAGACGCAATAAGAGAATTATCAAGAGGGGAGTGCGAGGCCCCGCGCCTCTTCATTTTTGGACAAGTTATTGACACTTGTGAATTAGAAGATGAGGGGTTATGAGTATAAGGGATTGAGGGAAAATCGTCAAAGAGGGGAGAATGGTCGCCATCAGGAAAATACTCCTCATTGTCGGAAGGAAGGTCATCATCATCGATTGAATACACCACATCTATTTAAAAATAGGAAGACTAACCTGGTCAACAAGCAAGTGGAAACACTCAGAGGCAAGTTGCCCTCTAGCAACAAAATAAAAATTTAGGAAAAAATAAGAGTTTTTCGCACTTTTAATTTGGTCCCACAACTATAGTGGCACTATCAGGATTGATCCACGACTTTTGAACCTTGCAATCTAGGTCCATGACTATTGTTTTTTTTTTAATAGCAAAAATGGTCATTCCGGCGCATTTTCTATCAATTTCTCACCGGAGAAAAAATTACCCCTTTCAAGCAAGGTTAAAAATGTCAATTCCCTCTGGTGGTCAGCTCCCTCTCATGACTCTTGTAGGCCAAGATGTAACCGATTCCTTCATGGCCTACCACCCTGTAAACACAAAAAATATCAAAATTGTATATATTCACAAAATCTGTTTACAGTGTGTAGTTCAAAATGCAGGTACAAATTCTCTGTGTAGTCCTCTAATTCTTCACTAACGTTATCTACTGAAGTGCCTCCAGGATTCAAATAGCGTAGCCTCCGGGATTCAAGTGGCGCGTGCCTCTGGGATTCAAATGGCGTAGCTTCCGGGATTCAAGTGGCGTGATCTTCAACAGCAAGCAAACGTCAAGCTTCAAGCCAGTCAACTCTGCAAAAGCTTCAAAGTACCTGCAATGGCTTCAAAATCTTCAAAGCGGCTTCAAATCTTCAAATGCCTTCAAGGAGCTCTCAATTCTTAAGTCTTCAAGTTGTTCTCAATGTATTTAAGGTGTGATTTAAAGAATGAAATTGTGGCTCTATTTATAGGGAAGTTTGTAACTAAAATCCCTCAACAAACTCCACTAATATTTATTAAATTAAATTAATTAATTATCTACTAAAATGAACCTTGCCAAAATCAAGTCTAGGTTCATTATTCTATCATCTAATTCAAATTCAAATTAAATTATAATTATCTAATTCAAATATAATAAAATCATATTATATTTAAATTATAATTATAATTATAATTATAATTCAATTATGAAATGGGCTTGGGCCAATTAATTAATTAATTCAATAGTCCAAATCAAATTTACTTGGACTAATTAAATTAATTTAATTATCATAGTCCAATTAATTAAATTGGACTAATAATCAACCCCGAAATTAGGCTCGATAATGATTTAATCGTTTCACTTGTCGGCTTCAAATTTTCTGTGTCTACGAAGACATCCTGATCAACAAAAATTTCTCGGAGAAGTTCTTTGTCCCATGTACCATCTGCATTCAACAAGTTACAAACTTTAGCATCTTTTAGTTTCTCTGGAGGACTCGTAATTAATCTAGGATCACCCGTGTCGGCTAACCACGGCCAGCCCCACACTAAGGTCTCAATGCCACTACCCACCCTCCGAACCACACCTTCACGCAAAATGGATTGCACGGCTAAAATACTACGCCATATGTAACTTGGATTATGACCAAGAGTGGCATCTTGAAAATCTACATTTGAATAGTATTTAGCTTTCAAAGTCATGCTAACAAGAGAGTTAGGACTTTATTAAAAACTGGTTGACAAATATGGTTACTAAAAATCAGAGCTTACATAATGTCCTAAACCAATTAAACTGGTTGAAACAGAAAAAAAAAATTAGATGGATGCACACGATTTATTCTCACGTTCTCACTAAGCAAGCTTTCTCATTGGAACCCTACTCTCTCTCTCTCTCTCTATATATATATATATATATATATATATATATATATATATATATATATATATAGATTTAGATTCAGGTAAAAACACATGTTAAGATACAAACCTGTGGACAATTTGGGGCCGTTGGATGTTGAGTTTGGATGGTCCAGATGGTGTCTAAGATTTAGTGCGTGCGGATCTTGTTTTTACGTTAAGTGGAGTGTTTTTTTGTGTGTAAGGGGTTATTTGTGGTATTTTACTTATCTTTGAGACCTAGTCACGTTAGACCACATCTCCTCATCTCCCACGCGCATTACACCTCTCTCTCTGCATCCGCGCTTCTCGCTCTCTGCTCCTACGTTGGCCACACTTCCGAGCTTCGCGTCGGTCTTGCAGATTCGTCCGTCGCTTTTCGCTTACACGTATAGATGGTCAGCTGTGGGGACCGGGGCACATCCAAGAGGCAGGGACCACTGGTGGCAGGTGTCGGCCGAGGTATTCATCGCCGTTTTTTGTCCTTTTTTTTTTTTTTTTTTTTTTTTTTTGTTTTTGTGTTGGCGGGGTTTTTGCTTCTGCTTCATTTTGTCTTTTTCTGTGGGGTTTTTTTATTTTTTATTTTTTATTTTTTTATATATGTATCCTTTGTGTTTTTTGGGGTGTTCAAGGTGTTTGTGGCCGGATTTATGCGGCATTTGGGAGTTAGGGTTTCGGGTTTTGAGGGGGATTTGTTTGGGTGGTTCAATTTCGTTCTTATTTTTAGCATTATGCCTACATAATGTTTGTTTTTAATATTGATGCATGTATAATGCTAGTTTGTTTGGAAGTTAGAGTTCGATTTTTGTAGTTTTTGAGTTTTATTTTGCAAAATCTGGAGAGGGGAATGGCAGCTGTGTTCGGTGTTGTTTCCGTTTCTACTTTGTTTTGTTTTTTTTTTTTTTTGTTTTGTTTTGTTTTGTTTTGTTTTGTTTTGTTTTTTTTTTGTTTTTTTTTTTTTTGTTTTTTTGTTTTTTTTTTTTTTTACATGAATTCTGCCGTGTTGCTGGGGTGTGGGGATTGTTGTTGGTGAACGGGGTGGGTTGGGTGTGTGCTTTAAGCGATTTTTGGGAGCTAGGGTTTCGGTCTTTGGGTGTATTTTAGCATTTGTTAAGATGGTTCAATTTCGTTGTTATTTTGAGTATTAGGGCTACATAATTTTAGTTTTTTGGTTTATTTTTAATTTTGATCCATGTATAATGCTAGGTTGTTTGGAGGTTAGTGTTCAATTTTTGTAGTTTTTGTGTTTTCGTTTGCAAAATTCTGGAGATGGGAATGGTTGCTGTGTTGGGTTTTGTTTGCATTTTTGTTTTTTTTTTTTTGTTTTTTTTTTGTTTTTTTTTGGCGGTAAATATGCATTCTGCCGTGTAGCCGGGGGGGGGGGGGGGGGGGGGGGCGTAGGTGTGTGCTTGTGTTTGTCTTGGTGTTTGCGTTCCAATTTCTGCTAGTTGAATGTGGTGGGTTTATTTATTTTAGGTGAATGGGGTGGTTTGAATGTGTGCATTCCAGTTTTGTTTGTTGGTTGGGGTGAGTTTAATTCTGTTTATTGATGGTTTTTTTTTTGGTTTTGTTTTTTTGGTGTTTCGTTGTCTGTGCAGCGATTTGAAGGATATTATTCTTCTGCTTTCTAGGTAAGAAGGTTAGGGTGTTGCGGTGTGCTCCTGGTGGTGCTCAAAGTTGTCTGAGCGATGATGACTTTGTGTCACCACCCTTGGCTTTCTTGGCGAGGTTGGAACAAACTTGGTGTGGAATGCCGTTGATGATGCCCCTGTGGATCATTCATCTTCTGGTGAGGGGTCTGGTGGTGCTGTGTCTTTTGAACAGGAAGTGGAATTGCCTAGTGTTAACTTTCGGGTACAAGCTGGTGTTCTTGTTGATGCGCTCGTGGACTTGTCAACGCGACAGAAGGAAGATATTAGGAGTTTGGGATTTGGGCCGCTGTTGGATTTCAAGGTGTCTGAGTGCCCTCCGCGTTTGTTGCATTGGCTCTTAACTAAGTTTGATGGCCGGACGAGGACGTTTGACTTGGTGGGTGGTAGATCCTTGCTTGTTTATGAGCGTGATGTAGAGTTGCTTTTGGGGTTTCCACGTGGCCACACCGAGATGATGAAGCGGGAAAGGGTGTATATTAGTAACTTGTTGAAACATTGGAGGAGGTTATTTGAGAAGGTGAGACATATAGTTACTGCGTCGCTTATTTCAGACAAGGTTATTGCCAAGGTTGACGGAGGCGACTGGTTCAAGAGACATTTCTCAATGCTGGTGGTGTCTACGTTGGTGTCTTGTATGTCCAACGGATAGGCGAATCAGATGTACTTTGATTGTTTTGATGATGTTCGCGTATCCATGAGTTGAATTGGTGCAAGCTTCTTTTGGATTCGTTGGTTGAGACGCATGATGCCTGGAGATCCAGTCGCCATGAATGCTTTGTGGGTCCTGCAGAGTTTGTTGCGGTATGCTCATCTGTTTTTTTTTTTTTTTTTTTTTTTTTTTTTTTTTTTTTTTTTGTGTGTTTCTACTGTTTGATTGATTTTTATTCTTATTTTGATGTTTTCTGTTTCAGTTGTTTCATGTTGATTGTGTCTTACCTTTTGAGTGTTTTGTTCTACGTTTGCTGCCATCATTTTGGAGGTGGACATTTGACCTCCTTTCTGCTAGAGAGTGTGTAGAGATAAGTGTTGGTGGGTTTGGTCGTGGACAAATTGAGCCTCCTATTGGAGATGAACATGCTAATGGTGATAGCCCTGAATATGGTCCTAAGGTAATGGATGCCTTTATTCATTGTTATTGGTGATGCTAACACTGTTGACTTGGTTGCACACCGGGTTATGTTTTTAAAGTAATAGTTCTTTTGTTTTTTTTGTTTTTTTTTTTGTTTTTGTTTTTGTTTGTTTTTTTTTGTTTATTGTTTATTGTTTTTTTTTGTTTTTTGTTTTTTGTTTTTTGTTTTTGTTTTTGTTTTTTTTTTTTTTTTTTTTTGTGTGTTTGTCTAGACGTTTGAATGTGTGGTTGGTGAGGAGATTACTGTTCTTGCATCTTCGGTTGGTACTTTATCTGAGCTCTTTAGGATTGTACGTGGTCGGAGTGTTGAGGCGGAGATTTGTCAAGGTCTGTATGCGACTATTCAGCCCCGGCTGCGTGATCTAGATCATGATTTGCGGGCGATTTCAGAGCCTGGTGACATGGATGATGTGCCATCGTTTAGCCTTGGGTTAACTCAACTTTTTGGGCGGGATGGTTTGCATTGTAGGTGTTCGGATACGATTGCTGCTGTGGTTAACCATATTAATTCTGAGTATGCCACGCCGTCAGAGGGTGTTCGAGTTGATGTTATGGATGCGGTAAGCGTTTTGTGATGCCCTTTTTATAGGTGGGTTTGTTTTTAGTTCTGTGGTATGGTTTATAGTACATTTTTCGTGTGTTTTGTTGCAAGATATTGGTAATGTGCCGGTTGTAGATGGTGGGTTGGGCGGTTTTGGAAGTGTGGTTGGTCCGGCCAATGAGGGTGTCACAGTGAATGCTTCTGCTGTTGAGGCAGTGGGTCCAGGGTCTGGTATTTGCCATGCATCTGTGTGTCCAGGGGGTACGACCCCTACTGAGGTAAGGTCTTTCGGCTTTTCGTGGTCATGAGAACGTTTAAAATTTATTTTGGGGTGGTGGGTTGCTCCCTTGTGGTTAGTGTGTGCAAGGCAGATTCACTAAATTATTATATTCAATATTTTGTGAGCTGTTGTTTGGGTGGGAATTATTATGGTTTTTGGTTTGTTGTAGGAGTTTGTTAGTCAGCCTTCCCAAGAAGGTGGTGTGGGAAGTTCGGGAACTGTGCGTGCTTGGGCGGATGATGCCAATAAAGGCAATGCATTTGTCGTCGAGTGTGTGGGTTCAGGCTCGGGTGTTTGCCCTACCTCGCTGGGCGTTGCATTTAGTACCCCGCTTGAGGTTCACTTCTTTGGTTTTATGTTTGTTACCATCTGGTTAATATATTGTGGATTGGGGCTGGGTATGTTGTTGTGTGTTGGGCAGTTGTTAGTTGTACTGGTGTGTGCTATCATTTGTCTGTAACTGTGCATGGTAGTTCGGTTTCTGCGTAATTGTCTAGATATATTTTGCACGGTTTGTGCTCGCAGGTCTCTGCCGTTGTGCTTGGCGTTATTTTATGAGTGTTGTATTCTGAAATATACAATATTAATTATCTTAATAGTTACATCATGTTTATTGCCCTATTGATTATGGCGTTTGGCGTATCATAATTTATTGCTAAATGTCAATTGACCAATTAAATTCTATTTAAATTATGACGTAATATTATGAATCACTTGACTCGTGCGTTGCATTTTTGGTGTGTGCTCATGGGGCACTTAACATGTGCGTTGCATTTTATGAAACATTTACTTCTTCAATGGCTTGGGGTGCGTGCAAGCCCGTGTCTGGTTATGTGCATGGCAGCTATGGTGTCATTCTTTCCTTCCTTTGTTTGTTCGTTGGCAGGAGTGTTTAGAAGGGAATGTGGGAAGTGAGGAAGCTATGTCTGATGGCCCGGGTTGTGCGGCGCTGGTTAAAGCTGTGCGTCCTGTTAATCCAATTGTAGCCTCTATCCCGATTGTTGCCGCTCGGCTTCAGTATCAGCCGTCGGGCCCTAGTAAAGTTGTGCCATTTCCCATGCTTGACCTTTCGGAGGATGCGTTAATAGTCAATTGGTTGCTTGGGGGTTCGACTGCTAACATGTTAGTGTACTGGTTTTGTTTCTTACTGTGTTGTGTTTATAGTTTTTTTCCTTGTATTATTTGCGTTGATTGTTCTGGGTGTTCGTTTGTTTTAGGGTTGAAACTATATTTCGTATTGGGGAACGCACTACGTCGTGGGAGTGTTTGTTGTCATTGACCCCGGGCTCTGAAGTGGATGTGAGTGTTATAAACGCGTGGGCAGCTGTTCTTAATCACCAGGAGGCTACTAAGGCTCGGGCCGCACCTTCTCGCCTGTTCGCTTCTACGTTCACTACGGTTAGTTTCAATTCCATGGTTTCTGTTTCCATTTTTAATCGATCTCTTTTTTTTCCTTCTTTGTATTCATTCTATACATATTTTTGTTTGGTTGGCTTTTTAGTTGTCTACAGTTGTTGATACTTTCCAGCCTTTGAAGAAGAGGCTTGCTTGGTTCTGTAAGAGGTTGAGGATGGACTTAAAGTTGTCACCATATGAAGATATCTCTGAGGTCGACATGGTATGGGTTATACAATTGCTTCATTCTTGCTCTTGCCTTTGCATGGTTCTGCACACTGTCCCTTTAGCATGTGCACATAGGACCCTGGTTGTGCACATTGGTTTTCATTTCTGTGCACAACAGTATCACCCCAATTGCTAATACTTCGTCGTGTGCAGATTTTTTTCCCCATTTTGCGTCGTGGGCACTATTTCTTGTTGTGCTTTCATTTCTCCCGGCGTCGTCTAGAGATTATTGACAATGATTTGAATTCAAAATCAAAGATAGCGAAATATGGTGATTGTATTGAGGACATGGTGAGTGGTGCTCCTTGTGCACCTAATCCCCACCGTTTGTTTTGTTTCCCTTGTTTACTTACCCCTGAATGTTTTTTTTTTTTTTTTTTTTTTTTTTTTTTGAGTTCAGCAGGGGATGCTATCTAAATTCTTTGAAATTATTTCTCCGGGGCGGTCCACCGCGTGTGTTTTGATGGAATCTAAGCGGTTGCAAATGGCTTGGCGGGAGTCAAAGAATATGATTGATTGTTGGGTGTTTCTCATGCGGCTGTAGTCGTTTGTTGGTCAGCGCGTCCGGGACTGGGAGTGTGGTCTGGTGAAGGGGGACACTACTACTCTTCACAAACTGAGGTTGCGTTACATGAAGGAGCTTGTGATTTCGGACTTTAATGTGCACAGGCTGGCCAATCTTTCTTGAGCGTACCAGTCGGTATCTGCTCCTCTACCGTGCGTGTAGTCATTTGTCGTATTTAGGTAGTTTTGGGTGGATTTTTGGTGTTATGTGCACGTGTATATTGCAAACTACTCTTGTTTTAGTTGTTGGTCGCATTACGTTTGTGCACATTGATACGCGCGTGTATGCGCCCCCATCGTTGCATGGTTTTGTTAGTTTATGTTGCTATATGGGTCGTAGTCCATGTTTAAGTTATGGTAACGTAGTTGTTAGCTTCTGTTTTTTTGTTGGGGTTATTTTTGTTCTGTTCGATTTGTTTGCTGCGATTGTTTCGGTATTGTTTATTCGTGTTTGTTTTTGTACTGGATGTACTTTCCTTTCCTGTGTGCACAGAGGTTTGGTTGTTCTCATGTTCACTAATTTCGTACCCATTCACGTGGTGTTGCTAGGGTATTGTCTTTTAGATGTGTGCGCATTTGTATTTCCACGTGTGCGTAGGGTCTATTTTGTTTGTTTATTGAGTATCAAGTGGCACCAGTAGTTACTCCGAAATGTCCGTCGTGTGCACGTTTTTTTCGGGGCGTGTGCACGTAGTATTAAACAAGGGTCCTTCGGCCAACTGTAATTGCTGAAAAGGATATTTAAAATAAATTCTCAAATACGGTTCGTAAATGGAAACTAAAAACCATTGTTCAGTGTTCTTGAAATAAACTTATTGCAAACCGTTGTTCACTAATTTCGGACACATATTCACATGGCATTGCGGTGCTATTGGGTGTTAGGTGTGTGCGCATCCATATTTCCCCGTGTGCGGAGGGTTGTAAGTTGTTCGTTTCTTGGGAATCTGGTGGTAGGAATAGTTATTCCGAAAGGTCCGTTGCATGCGCGTAGTATTAAACAAGGGTCATTCGGCCAACTATAACTGCAGAAAAGGCTACTTAAAATAAGTTCTCAAATATGGTTCATAAATGGAAACTAAAAACCATTGTTCAGTGTTCTTGAAATAAACTTATTCTAAACTTCGCCTGGTGCAAGTTTGTCTGGACAGATACGACTGTTGTGGCCTGGGAGGTCGCATATATTGCACGTCCTCTCTTTTTTCAGGTGTTTCTTTGCGGTGGCTTTCTCTTTATTGCTTTTTAATCTTTTACCACTTCCTTTGTTCTTTGCGATTTTGGGTGGTTTTATGTGTATGTCTCATGGTCTGCTTGATCCTACTAGTCTTTCGAACACAGATTTGTTGTTGCCACTCTCTTGTGTTTGTTGCCTCTCCCTTTCTAGATCTTTCAGTTGTTGTAATGTTGGTAACATTTGGTCCATTTTGCTAGGCCAACCATTCGCCAATTTCATGCAGTTGTAGAATTCACTCTATAATTGATTGGCAACTTTTGTTACTTCGTTCGTTTTGGGAATATTTGTTTTTCTTGCCCATGGAATATTGTACATTGGTTGTGCACATGCGTTTCATGTCCAGCGTGTAACAATATACTTTTCCGGGATGGTTTCGTATCCTTTTATCTTCATAACCAACAACACATGCCTGCATTGTAGACCCATACGGTTGAATTTGTTGCATGCACACTCTATTTTTTCCGTTGTTGCCATTTTTGTAACTTCAAACATTTTCCCTCTAGTGTCCTCAACTTTGTACTTCCATATGTCCCCTTCATTGGTTTTGTCTCTGATGTGGCTCGTGAAACCCGCCTCCCATATCTCTTGTTGGATTTCATAGAATATGTTAATGGTATACATTGTGGCAGCGTGCTTTTCAATACTCAAAGGGGATTTTGTTTCGAGGAATGAACCTTCATTTTCTGCGATGACTCTTGCTTGGTTATGTCTTTGTTCTCCAATGGCACTATTGTATTGTGCAATGAATTCTACCAAGCTGCAATGGGGGTTTGTAAACTTACCAAAGTAGCTATTTGTCGATTCTGACCTCGATGTTGTTCTTAGTAACCCTCCTTGAGTATGTCGTTGAAGTACGCGGGTATCCATGATGCACGTGCCTCGTATAATTGGACAAACCACCTATGTTCCTCAAGATTGTACTCTTTCATTAATGTTTCCCATTTTCGCTCGAATTCGTCTAACATGTCATCCCATACGGTACTATTCAGTGCCTTGTTGAAGTCCTCGTTATGCCACAAGGCTACCCCTACCTTTTCGCTTACTTTTATCATAATGTGCCACATACAAAATCTGTGTCTCGTTGCTAGCTTAGTCTGTGGGATGACTACCCACTACTACACAGAACGCTTTTAACGTCGGCTAAAAGCGACGTTGTTCTGGGCGACGTTGTATTGAAAACATACAACGTCGGCTAAATAAATAACCGACTTGTATATATATATTTTTAATTATTAAAACATACAACGTCGGCTATTAACAAATAACCAACGTTTTATGTATATTAACAAATATTCTAAATACATACGACGTCGGTTATTAATAAATAACCGACGTCGAATGTATTTAAATCTTAAAAAAAAATTAACATAACACGTCGATTTTTTGTAAAAAAATCGACGTGTTATGTAATTGAAAAATAAAAAACAAATATTAAAAAATATTTAGAGCACTGAAAACAATCATAAATAAAAATGAAAATGAAAACAATGATATGGTTTGGTCGGCTATGTTCAGAGCAACAAAACAAAAATTAGATATCAATTTTACGAGGGAG
Organism: Ipomoea nil; assembly: GCF_001879475.1. Classification (NCBI taxonomy): domain Eukaryota; kingdom Viridiplantae; phylum Streptophyta; class Magnoliopsida; order Solanales; family Convolvulaceae; genus Ipomoea; species Ipomoea nil. The sequence continues at coordinate 478,936 of NW_017617410.1, forward strand.
CCTAATGACTTATAGTGCGATGAGAATCCACTTATGTTAGAAATTTATATTAACAAACTAATATAACAAAAATTTATTAACAAACTAATATAACAAAAATTTATATTCCTCAACACCATTATCACCTCGTTTCCCAACAGAAAGTGATATTTCATCATCCTTCTCAGACTGCTCGTGGTCAGAGATATTCTTTTCCATGATTTCTTCTCGTTTGCCTTCAAAAAAATTAGGAAAGCTCAATCATATTTTACATTCAATAACAAACTGAAAGTGCTTTTTAGACTAGCCTTAGGACCAAATGCGTCAAATAGCAGGAAACACTAATACAAATCGAAGATCAGAACTGATTCAAACCTTTATCTGATTCGAAATAATCAATGATTGTAATGTAGCATGGACTCATTGTAATTACTAACTAATGTAAATAAATGCAAGTTCACACATTTTTCTATGGGCTTATTGTAATCACTAACTAATGTAAATAAATGCAAGTTTACGCATTTTTTCTAATCCACTAATCTATGTAATATAACTGATTAGTTTTGCAGCTCAATGCTTCTAGAGTTCTCTCTAAGCGTAGTTTTGCTAGAAAACGTAACTTTAAAGCTCCACTTATACTTTGTATTTATAGGTTCACAATTTTCATCATTTGGTATCAGTAACTTAGAATAAAATCATATTAGAAAATATAAGAACAGATGTGATGCTCATATAATAAGCCTGAAATAAATAGGGCTTACTTAGAATAAAATCATATTAGCAAATATAAGAACAAAGTGAATCATGTAAGAAAAGTTGTCAAGGCAAACCTTTCTACGTCTACCCCGCCTTTGACAATGAGAAATGTGAGCCTCATGCACCATAGAAATTGATCTGAACAAAGATAGAATATTGATTAAATTCATTCAAATCCTCTGAAAGTGACTCAAGACCATATAAAATATGTTATTCTTTCCTGAACTTGACTGTTCATTTGTAATGCAAAAACTTTATGCATTGTGTTTATAACATTCTTGTACACCATTAGTATTCATAAATCGTAATCCTTAAGCTCTTAGGGAAACAATACTTACTGTAGACAAAGTCTTTGGCCACTGCTGTCATTGCACCTCAAATCCCATAGAGCGAAGGACTCATCTCTTTAACCGGAGACAATAACATCTGTCATAAGACACACAAATAAGTTTATAGAAATAGGACAGACCCCTTAGATGAAAGTTAAATGTAGAAAAATAGGATTGAAGTGAAGAGGGGAGTAAAATCATGAGCATATTGTGATTTGTAAGATGAACACAAATGGATTTCACACTTCCAGTATGGCCCATCAATGCTCTTAAACATTTCTGTACCTTTACATCACATACCTTTATCTGTTCAATTTTTCAAGTAAATTCACATTAATTCTGAATTTCAATAAACTTCAAAAAGTGCATGGCCCTACTGAAGGAAAAGAATGTACATGGGGATACCTAAATTGACAATAACAGAACCAACTTTGTACGGGCAAATGTGTACATAAATTTTTTAGATTTGATTAAAGCAGGCATTCAAGTATCCTTTAACATATCAATTATTACCAAATGACCTTAATGTAAAATGCCAACAGCCAAAAAAGAGCCTCGTTGTGAAACATGTTTTAAGATGACAAACAAAAACAAATTTATAGAAGAGTTACTCACACTTTGATCACCTCATGCTTTTCAATATGGTCCAGACACAAACCTAACAAATGGAAAAAGGAATGCAGATTTGAAAGAGAAGCATGACAGTAGGAATTTCAGTAAATGGATCTGACACACTGCCAAACAAAAGAATGGTCTTGTTAAACAAAAATATTATACAAAGAAGAGCAAGAAGAAAAGCCAATGTCAAAGGTTCTCCTCTAGTGTACCTTATGGTACAAACATCCAGCCACCATCCACACATCAAAAGGAAGACCCCAAGTTCAATTACAAGAAGAAAAGAAACCTTGATCATAGTCATCAAATGTCTCATTGCTGCCACAAATTGCCTGAATAGGGAAGGAATAGTTTATGCAATGGAAGCAATTCCATAAAATCTCCCCAATGTCAAAGGTTCTCCTCTAGTGTACCGAATTAAAGCAACAACTCCAGGATAGAAAAAGACCAGAGAAAATATAAACATATATCCAACAGCAAGAGTGGTAACATCAGAAAGTCGTGATGCCCCAATAGATGCCCCTTTCAAAATATCAGCTGAAACTACTGTACTGAGGTTGCCTGACACTTCGTTTAATCCTGTGGCATTTGATTTCATCATTTCTGCTACTTGGCCAAGCAAACTATTCTCCTGGTTGTTAGATGTCAAGTTTGCAACAGCAGTCATAGCACTCTTTAAAGTGATATTAGCCAAAAAAAAAAAAAAAAAAAACAAATTCATGTCCTACTTACCTACAACCAACATTTACAAAGTCAAAACCATAATTTACAAGCACAGAGCATTGAAATAATTCCAAATTTATAACCAATAACTTATAAAATTCAAAATATATACTAATAATTCCTAAAATTCGAAATACAATTACCAAATAAATTCAAATATATTTATTATAATTCAAATAATAATTAGAAATTAGAAAATTTAAATAAATAATTTTAAAAAAAAGAGGCGTCGAACCTCGGAGATTCGGGAAGGCAGGTGGCGGTGTCGCGGTGCAGCGGGAAGCGGCGGTGTCGCGGTGCAGCGGGAAGCGGCGGAGATGCACGGTGGCTGTTGCTGTGCGGTGGGTGGCTGTAGCTGTGCTGGTGAACTTCGAGGCGTCGAACCGAAGGCTTGGGCGGTGGGAGGTGTGGCGATGGCTGTGACGCTAGGCGGTGTCGCGGTGAGCGGTGGCAGCGATGTCCGGTGTCTAGGGGAGCGGTGGCGACGTGTCGTTGTGGCGGTGAAGGGCGACACAGTGGAGGCGGGGAAGATGAGTCGTATTATCAAAACAAATAAAATTTTACGTTTATTAGAAGGGTTTTAAAAAGCCCACTATTTGTTAATAACCGATGTCATAGGGTTAAATAGATTAAAAAAAAAAAACTTATGACGTCGGCTATTTTTAATAGCCAACGTCGTATTATATTTATTTTTTTTATTTTTTTTATTTGTAACATTTAACGTCGGCTATTAACTAATAGCCGACGTTGTATTTATATTTTAAAAAAAAAAATTAGAAAAAACGTTTAACGTCGGCTACATATATAGCCGATGTTAAAAGCCCGATGTTGTATGTGAATTTAGTAGTGACCTTTAGTGCTGGGTCTTGGTCAGTTATGGTGCATCTTGGTGTGTATTCCATTGCAGCTTCGAACTTGGTTAGTAGCCACTCGTATGACTCTACGTCCTCTTTCGCAATTAGGCATGCCCCGAGTGTAATGCATCTCTTATGGTTATCCACCCTCGTAAAAGGGACGAACACTAGTTTGTACCTGCAATGTCACCATTTTTGGAGTTAGTGCTGTGCTCTCTGTGGGTTGTAATAGAACATACACACTACAACGATACCTTAGGCGCTTAGTCGGTATTTTTTTTTTACTGGGGTGGGTGACGGGGTGCACACTGTTACTCACAGACGTGCGCGCTTGTTACTGTTTTTTTTTTTTTTCGTCAATCAAACTACTGCGCACACATGTTAATCTAGTCATGCACACACGCTGTAGGGTAGTATATTTTTCCATATGCATTCTGTTTCGTGCGTCGAGGTAAAATATATAAGGAGTAGCTGTAAATAGATTTGAGATGTACCTGTTTGTACTGTACGTAGCGTCAAATGACATGACATCGCCGAAGCATGCAAAATTCCAACGGGATTCTGCGTCTGCCCATAATAACCTAGATAATTGCGCTTCTTCATCTATGTCGAAATCGAAATAGAAGTGTGGGTTGTCCTCTTTTCTTATGAACATTTCTTCTATCCCCATTTGGGCATTCGCCTCTGCTATATATGCCAATAGGTCCCTCCTGAAATTGCAGAAGTCGATGCACGTTGCCCCTACATCAGTAAAACTTCCTACCATCTCTTTGAACAGTCAGAACGGTTTTGTGGTGCCAATGTTTGCCTTTGCATAGTGTGCCAAAAATGTCTTGTGTCCAATGTCGAGCTGCCGGTTTATTTTTAAAAATGTTCTTCCCTCGTTCGAGTATAGACAGTGTGTATGTCGCAGCTCGACTGCATGGACTTTGTATCCGGCATTGTTACTCTTTGTCATTGCCATACGCGCCTTACAGCCAACCCTGTTCGACACTCTCCCCCGTCTCTTTCGTTTGTTGGTGTTATTTTTGGGCTCCTTCGTTTCGGCCTTGTATCCTTCCCGCGAGCACATCATGTATTTAATTGCCACTTCCCCCACTCAATTTCTATGTTTAGTGCCGTGCCTTACATCAAATCCGGCCTCCTTAGCGTATGCTAGGTAGAAATCAATCCTGGCTTCTACTGTTTCGAATCGTTGTCCTTTGTATGGTGTTTTCTCATTATCTATTGCAGGTGTCCAGTATTTTGCACCGTCTTCGGCTATTTCCATTGCACATTGTTTCGCATTGTCTTCACATTGCTCTTCACCTATTAACCACAACAAATATAAATTAGTGGTATGTTCAACTTTAAAGTAATTGTGTTCCTGTTCATTTCTGCATGTGGGCTGGGGTTCGCTGGTGTGTGCATGGGTGACTATATCTGTGTGCACAGTTTCAATAACAGATGTATTCAATGATAAATATCGTGCCTTACCATTCACAGTTCATACATGTCCGTGTTCGTTGTGTTTCATACGCTCGGCGGGTGGGGTGGTGTTTTTTTGTCACTGTAACTGTGTGCATGGTCACATTTGGGGGTGTATTCAAATTTGCATTACATACCTGACCCTTCATCACTCATTCCAGATCTAGGGGGATTACGATAGGTGTGCATCACACGTTCATATGTGTTCGTGCGGTCCTAATGGCATATTTTTAATTCCATCTTTTTCCTCCACCACCATGTTCGGCGTCTCCAACTGATCCCTAGGGTTTTCAACTGTTTTTAACTGCATACGTGTTAACCAATTCAATATCACTGAATTCGCCCAACATTAATCACGTCTCGTGTGTGTATTCAGTATTTCTCGCGTGTACTGCATCGCCCATTACCCTAAAACTATTACAATGAAGGTGGGATTATTACTTGGTAGTGATGGCGACATATACTCCATCTTTGCATCCAATATTACTTGCCGTCGTGGTTGGCCGAAATTGTTTTTGGATACTGTTTGTCGAGGACGACAATGCCGTAGCGAAGAAGGGTGTTCAAATGTTTTGATTTGGTTGAATCATAGTCTAATTAGTCTCCTTTAAATTAGGTATATAAAATCACAATCACAGTCATACCTTAATTAGGCTTCCATGCAATTGTCTGTACTACCCTTTTTATTAATTCAGTCGTTGCCAGCACATGTTGTGCACAATTCAATCACATCCATTAATCTAATCTAATCTTATGGCCCATATTAGTCCGCATGTTTGTATTTTAAGGGGGTTTGCATGTGAGTGCCCCAGTGTATGTATATATATATATATATATATATATATATATATATATATATATATATATATATATAATCTATATATATATATAAAAGTAAAATCCTCCTACCAAGTTTTCCCCCCAAAACTTAGTGGCATTTTTGTAATAATAATAATAATAATAATAATAATAATAATAATAATAATAATAATAATAATAATAATAATAATAATTTATAATAATAATAATAATAATGTTATTACCTCAATATTACCTTAAATAAATAAATTATTATTCTTTCCTTTTGAATTAGTATTTTCTACCTATAAATACAAACTTATAATTCTTCTAATCTCTAGCCCCCCCATCAATCAAAGAATCTCACACTTATTTTTCTGCTTTCTTTTCGTATGATTTTTTTTTATTATATTTTTCTAACTATATTCTCCAGTACTTCAATAGGTTTTGCAGGTTATATCGTCTGGTATGAGCTTGAAGATATGTAAGGATGCTCTGCTTCAACAAAAGAAAATTGAGGAGGAAGAGCCTTGGTAATAGAACCCTAATGGTTTAGTTTTTATGAAAGATTGTAGAGATACGATCGAGAATAATAACGACGGTAAAATCAGATCTTCAACTTCACAATGATATATATATTTTAAGAGTCTACATTAAAAATATATAAGAGAGAACATACATGTTTATTAGATGTGTGAAAACTCTAATATTGTGAGTTGATATAATGATTGTAGGTATTTGGAGTGGTGATGAAGCAAAGAAGAAGAATGATTTGCCATGCAAGACAAATAAGGATTGTGTAGCTCCCTATCCTTTGAGTGCTTGCTATTGTGACCATCTTGATATTTTCTTTTTCTTTTTTAATTTAGTACACGACTGATGTATGATGTCATGCTATAGTTTGTTAAATACAAAGAATGCAGTCATCTCAAATCTATTTCGTTTCCCCCACATTGTACTATGTCGTATATCATGGTTGGATGATTAGAGTAAAATTATTGGTACAAGTTTTTTTTTTTTTTTTTAAGGTTTCCTAGAATAAATAAAAAATAAAAAATAAAAGCAAGGTGATTGACAGTTAGCAGCCACCCAATGCTTTCGGAGTTGTCCTTTTTAACTTTTAAGAAAGGAGTTGTACTATATAGACTCACTGCTTTTAGTACAATATTATTAGTAATTAATGTATAATATTATTAGTACAAAATCAATTTTACCTGCCTTAATAATTAATTATTAATATTATTGCCTAATAATTATGTATTGTCACCTTTTCTGGTGTAATTATTATGGTAATTTACATACATATATATTTTTATACTTAATATATAATATGATTGGCACAAAATAGATTATACTTACCATAATATATTAATTATTTTTTAATATAATTTCCTAATTTTTATTAAGGGTAATTATTCTCATAATTTTTCTTTCATTATTTTGTGTAATTATTATGGTAACTTTATGGTAATCTATTTAAATATATAGGGTGATTTAATTTAAATAATTTAATTTAAAATACTATACTATAATAACGAATTATTATTACTATAATAATTACTATAATAATAATAATAATAATAATAATAATAATAATAATAATAATAATAATAATATTACCAGTAGAAAAAAAAAGAAATGAAAACGGGATTCAGTTAATAATAATAATAATAATAATAATAATAATAATAATAATAATAATAATAATAATAATAATAATAATAAGGTTAATTAGCAGTAAAAAATGAAAATATAAAAGGAGAGTAATACTAATAATTTGTTAGGAGTAAAAGTAGGAAAAATAGAAAAGGAAATGAAACTAAAATAAATGTACAATAATTTTGGATATAAATTATTAGCTTAAAAAGGAAAATATAAAAGGAGATTAATACTAATAATTTGTTAACAGTAAAAAACATAGAAAAGGAAACCAAATTAACTAAAAAGGAAAATGATACCAAAAATTCACTAATTAATAATAATTTAAATTTCTATAATTTTTATAATCAATACGGAACTAATTATATGGAGAGGATAAATAATTATTGAGTAAGTAATTATTTAGATAAGTGCTGACATATTTTATTTTATGGAAATATATATTTTTTCATTATTTAGCCAGCATAATATAAGTTAAATATAAATAGTAATTATATGGAAAGGATTGCCACTAATTATGGAGAGGATTACCAGTCAGAATAATATGAGTCAAATAAAAATTGGAGCGTAATCAATAGGTAAATAATGACATATTAATTGGATTGCCAGCCACCACAATAGGGTAATGAATAATAATAATAATAATAATAATAATAATAATAATAATAATAATAATAATAATAATAATAATAATAATAATAATAATAATAAATGATATTACAAAAATGTCCCTACGTTTTGGGGAAAAAAATTTTGTGTCAACCATTTTGCTTTAATATATATAGAGATAGAGATAGAGATATAGAGATAATGATATGCCTCTGATTAGAGTTTATATTTATTCATACAAAATTTAGAATTTACATTTTTATTGATTTTTAAGTACAATTCTCTTAATTATTATTATTCATATTTTTTAGAATTATAATATATATGAAATACAATTTGGAATAAATCAATTTAATTTTATAAATTTTTTCTATAAATTTATCTAAATATGTACATGATTAGAGATTATATTAACCATACAATATTTAAAATTTAATTTTGTATGTTATGAAAATAGGTACTTGACCAAATATATAAAAATCCAACTATATTATTATATTGTACATTTTAATATCTTTTTATTTTTTTATATTTTAATTTTAAATTCATAACAACAAAAAATTTTCCCGGTAAAACGCTATATTTTACAAAATACAATTTGATAAATATCATAAATTAATTAGTACAATATTATTTATGTTTATAATAATTAAGGAAAAAAAATAATTCAAATATGGGAACCAATGATTTGAAAATGAAATTAATATATAGTTACAAATAAATATAGCATGATTACAATTACTTTAATTAGTTTTAATTACCTTAATGATATGACTTTTCTTTATCAATTTTTTTATGGAGACTAAGGGAGTGTTTGAGTTGGTGATTTTTTTTTAAATAATTACTAATAAAAAATAATTTTAAAATATTTTTTTAATCCCTCATAACATGTGTAAATCTTATATTTTTTTTAAAAAATACAATTTGATAAATATCATAAATTAATTAGTACAATATTATTTCTGTTTATAAATTATAATAATTAAAAACATATTGAAATATGTGAACCAATGATTTCAAAATGAAATTAATATACAGTTCCAAATAAATATAGCATGATTAGATTTACTTTAATTAGTTTTAATTTCCTTAATGAAATGACTTTTCTTTATCAATTTTTTATGGGAGGCTAAGGAAGTGTTTGGATTAGTGCAAAATATTTTAAAATAAAATGCATACTAATAAAAATAATTTAAAATATTTTTTAACCCCTCATAACATGTGTAAATGTTATATTTTTTTAAAAAATACAATTTGATAAATATCATAATTTTTGTTTATAATAGTTAAAGAAAAAAAAATAATTCAAATATGTGAACCAAATATTTCAAAATAAACTTAATATAGAGTTACAAATAAATGTAGCATGATTAGATTTATTTTAATTAGTTTTAATTTTCTTAATGAAATGACTTTTCTTTATCCGTTCTTGATGAGACGCTAAGGGAGTGTTTGGATTGCTGGAAAATATTTTAAAATAAAAATGCACACTAATAAAAAATAATTTAAAATATTTTTTAATCCCTCATAACATGTGTAAATGTTTTTTTTTTTTTTAAATACAATTTGATAAGTATCATAATTTTTGTTTATAATAGTTGAAAAAAAAAATAATTCAAAGATATTAACCACTGATTTCAAAATGAAATTAATATACAGTTACAAATAAATATAGCATGATTAGATTTACTTTAATTGCATTCAAAAAAAAAAAAGATTTACTTTAATTAGTTTTAATTTTCTTAATGAAATAACTTTTATTTTTCATTTTTTTTATTATAGACTAATGGAGTGTTTGGGTTGCTGAAAAATATTTTAAAAATAAAATTACTTACTAATAAAAATAATTCTAAAATATTTTTTAATCCCTAAACATGAGAAAATTTTATATTTAAAAAAAATACAACTTGCTAAATATCATAAATTAATTATTGCAATATCATTTATGTTTACAACGAGAATAATTAAAGAAAAAATAAATAAATCAAATATGTGAACCAATGATCATAAATAAATTAATTATTGCAATATCATTTATGCTTTGGCCTGGAGATTTAAAGTTGCTCACCTTTGATTAATAAGGATGGATGTGTCCCTTCCACTCAACCACAAACTCCAGGTTCTTAGTGAAATGACTTTAATAAAAGTAAAATCCTCATTTACAACATTTCAGCCCAAATTAACATGAATATTAATTAATTAGTAAAAAAATAATAAAGCTTAATTGGTAACAAAATTTTATATAAAAATTAACTAATATCTAATGAATTGTTACCACAGATTAAAGTCAATATGTACATAAAAATAGAAAATGGTTACCAAATTATGAGAATAATTAAATTATTATAATTGTGAAAATAATGGATACAAATTCTGCGTAACAAATGAGAAAATTCGTTCGAAATTTGCGTAATTTTATAAAAAAAAATAATTTATTAATTATTATTTACTTTATACTATTAATAAAAGTAAAATTCACATCTTCAACATTTCCGCCCACATTAATGTGAATATTAATTAATTGATAAAAAAAATTAATAAAGCTTAATTGGTAACAAAATTTTAAATGAAAATTAACCAATATCTAATGAATTTTTATCACAAATTAAAGTCAACTTAAAAAAGAAAAATGTTTATCAAATTTTGAGAATAATTAAACCATTATAATTGTAAGAATAACAGAAACAAATTCTGCGTAATAAATGAGAAAATCCATTTGAAATTTTATGTAATTTTATAAGGAAATAATAATTTATTAATTATTATTGACACTAATCTATATTTATACTATTAATAAAAGTAAAATCTTCAATTAAAATGTCTTTCACCCTTCTGATACGAGATTGCCCTTCAAGTTCTAACGAAAACAACTCATGTTGATGCTCGCATATGCCACGACTATCAACAAAAGTCAGGGTCAAACACTAACTCACGTTGAGTTATTACTGAAAAAATCAGTCTTTAATCACGGTTAATTGTATGTGACTTTTTCCCGAGTCACCCATCCTGATGGTTTGGTGATTTTACTCTAGACGAGGATGGATAAAATTGTGTTACTACTACCAATGTTGTCTACAAAGAGATTTTCAATAATGTATAATTCAAGTCATTGATATTATGGTTTTTTATATATAAAGATGCCAAAATTGCTATATATCTACATAGAAAATATATCTTCTGTATAAATAATTTCTATAACTGAATTGCTAGACAACGAGCTAATTAGCCCAATTAATACAAATTCTAAACACCGAATGCGTATATCTACACGTTAGCTATTAATTGGGCAATTATTTACTCAAATTCAAGCATTGATAACATCAGAAAACATAATCGGTGCAACTCAATTCTTCAATTATATTATATAATATTCGATGTTATAATTTATACAATTGTATATCGATCTAAATATTTATAAAATATTATAACAAATTCATTCCGTGCAACGCACGGGCGCAAATACTAGTAATAATAATAATAATAATAATAATATATAATAATAATAATAATAATAATAATAATAGAAGTGTCTGGGAGGTTTTCCTCCCAAACCTTAGGAGCATTTCTGTAATATCAATTATTAAAGTGTAATTAATTTTAATTTGAAATGACGTTTTTGTCCAAATAATTGATATTACAGAAATGCTCCTAAGTTTTTGGAGGAAAACCTCCCCAGGCACTTCTATTATTATTATTATTATTATTATTATTATTATTATATATATATATATATATATATATATATATATATATTTTGTAAAAATATAACTAATGTATAAAAATATATCATTAAAAGCTCTAATTAAGATCTTTTGAATGACATCCATATTGATATATTTTATTTTAAATTTTTAAATAAATTTATAGGTACATAAAGTCATTACTTTAGTGTAATATTTATATACATTAACACATTAAGCTTTGTTTTTATTAACATATAGAAATATCATTATGAACTTACTATAAAAAGAATAGAAATGCATATGATGATGTGCATTTAGTTTAGGATTTTTGGACAATACAACTTATGTTTATAGACATATGGAATAAATATTAGAATAAATTTCACTTTTAGTCCACTGACTATTATACATGAATCGCATTTTGGTCATTGACTATTAAAATTTTCTAATTAGGTGCATGACTATGTAACTTTTCGGCCAACTATTGTTGGAAGTGCTCCTTCTGGAATAAGTAAATGCATGCAGTGCTCCTTCCATAAGTGGTCATTCCGGAAGAAGCAAATGCAGCACTTCCGACAATAGTTAGCTGGGAATTGAAATTGGATGACAAGACCAAATGTGATAAAAATTACATAGTCATGCACCTAATTATAAAATTTTAATAGTCAAGGACCAAATGTGATTCATGTATTATTGTCAAAGGATCAAAAGTGAAATTTTTTCTAAATATTATTGACATAGTACGTGATGAATGTTATTAAACATGATGCGTCTATAGTAATATTTATATACATTAAACTTTTTTTTATGAACATTATGAACCTACTATAGACTGAATGTAAATACATATGATGTATATTTAGTTTAGTGTTCATGAAGTTTAATATTTATGTTTATAGACATATATAACAAATATTATGAGTATAACATACAATGAATATTACTAAACATGATGCGTTCATAGTATACTGTCTATGAACATTAAGCTTTATTTTTATGAACGTATAGAATGAATATTATGAACCAACTATAGATGAATGAAAATGCATATAATGTATATTTAGTATTGTGTTTATGGACACTAAAGTTTGATTTATGGACATGTAGAACAAATATTATGAACATAGTCCATGATAATGTTGTTAAATATGATGTACTAATTGACATTTGATATAAAACGATGTCGTTTTGGACCAGGATCCACCATGGAAGGTAACCCTGGTCCACCATGGAAGTAACACACATGGCCTGTGTTTACTAAAAAAATATATTATCTTAGACACCTTAAACAATACACATAGCCCGCGCTTACTAATATTACATTATATTTAGTGTAATAGTTAGTATATGCAAATTCTAATACTTCTGGGCAGCCAAATACATTATTTGTTGTGTTAACTACATTTATTTAAAATTTTTAAATTCATAATTTATGTCTAGCAAAGTCACTTTGCACTCTAGCTTTTAGATGTCCATTAGCTTGCTTATAAATACCAACAAATTAGGTTCAGTCTTTGTGATTTTTTTTGGTATAGTTCTCTTTGTATGCCCATGGTATTTTTGTAGTTTGACAAGTGATGGATATATGGTCCCCTTTTTTTTATTTATTTATTTAATCCCAACACTAAGTCATTATAAAGCAAAATTATATATTTTTTTTTTTGGGTAGAGGGAGGGGGTGACCCTACGAAACAAGTGCCTGGTGATCCAGCACAGAAAACCCGACATCCATTCTCAGCATATCACGAACTTCCCTCAGTGGGCTTATGAAGTCCACCCATTCGCACTTTCGTCGTGGAGCTTCCTTTGCTAACCAGTCAGCAATGACATTCTTCTCATGGGGGATATAGTCAATAACGACTAACCACTCCTTCTTTAGTCATTCCCTACACCATTTGACAAGGGTGTTGCAATGGCCCAAGATATCTGAGTGACCATTTATCCATGTCACCGCGACTTGTGAGTCTGTTCGAACATGGATACTTCTCTTTCCCTGGTCCCAAGCCCATTTGAGGCCAAGGTAAATCCCCCATAACTCAGCTTCGGTTGGATTCCCTGTCTTCATCATGCAGCTGAAGCCTTTGATCCATTTTCGTTTGTAATCCCGCAGCACTCCTCCACAGTCGGTCATGCAGCTCTCCGGTGAGAAGGAGGCGTCAGTGAACAGCCTTGTCCACTCCTGCGTTATGAGTCTTCTGCTCGCAACATCCATCTTTTTTATGGTGGGGAATTTCTGCCGTGCAAACGCTCTCGCCGTGCTCTCCACCTGTTCCTTTACCCAAGCGATCCTCCTTAGCAAGCTCCAGCTTTCGCCGTTGAAAGTCTTGTTGTAACACCCCCGATTTTCATGCCAATTTAAACTTAAATATGCAGATAATCTAACCACAATATAAGTAAAATCACAGTGGAAGTCTAACTATATAAAACTGGAAAACGAAGAGTGTTATGCCACGTCCACACTAAGGTGAACGCAGAGGCGAGAACAACATCAACATCATCAGTCTAACAAGGGACAAGGTCAAACCAACACAATCTAATGTTCATCATAAAAGGCACACAGGCCCATAACAAAACTAACAAAGTCTGAGGAACTACACTATCCATCACTAGATGGCGCTCGCCACTACTCGGGACCTGAAAAGCATATAAATAAATGGGACGATGCCCGGTCAGCGAATAATGCTGGTAACCCACCAATACATGTTAAGTATTATACATAGATAGTATATACAAAATCATTTTCAAAACGGAATACTGTATATATAATTCAAAACCGAGATAGAAGTCAACCACAAGACTCTATATCACTCACAATAAGAATAAAGGACTCTATATCACTCACAATAAGAATAAAGGAACACAAGTAAGGCTCAAGGCATATTCTACCATCACTCAGTAGAATATCACCCGACATGCTCAACATAAGAGAAATAAGAGACACACATTGGCAACACATGCCTTCGTGACATCACTCGTCACGAAATAGAGAAACACACAACGGCAACACATGCCTTCGTGACATCACACATCACGAATCAATATTCCTTCCTTATGCCTGGTTCCAACCTTATGGCTACCCCCATCCTTATATCTAGTTCCAACCTTTACCTCCAGGACCCCTGTACAGTCAAGTCCAACCTTATCCCTCCGAGGACCATTGTCCCCATCCACCAACAAAAGTACAAGAGGGTACCAATCACACATTTTGGCAACACATGCCTCCCAAGAAATACGTGAACATTACACACAGGTCACAAACTCCATAATCGCGTCATGGCCACCACGAGGACCACTGCCGTACCTTGGTAACTAATGTCCCATACCATTAATCGTGCAATCCAGGTACAGCCACACAGACAACCCATCATAGGAATCAATCAACGGATCACAACGAAGATATGAAACCATACTCAACAAGGAAATGATCACAATCCGACAACAACGATGATCAACACAAGTCATCATCCACAATAGGAAAGAACAAACCACACACGTTAGCATTTAAACACCGAACTAGCATGCTTATCAAATGAGTAAACTAAACATAGTTCCGAAGAACACACAAGACTCATCATGGTTCAACGAATCACAAGATTGAACACTTAGCACGATTCAAGACACCAAATACCTACATGGAATCCTACCATATAGTTCTAGACATACGAAACATCAAGTAGACACTCAAAAGCCCAACAAAAGAACATCGGGAAGTCAAAACATCTAATACCGAGTCAAAAGAATCACGGGGAACAAATCCCCAAACACCACCATATATGTACCCTGCGGGTGGGGCCACGGGTGGACCCCCACCCGTGGTTCCGCCCGCGGGAACTAACGTCCCACACACTTGTACCCCGCGGGTGGGGAGGCGGGTGGACCCTTACCCGCCGTTTCGCCCGCGGGTACAATACCCTAAACAAAATTATCCCTTCGGGGATTTTTAACACCAAGCTCAAATTCAAGTCCAAAACATCCAAAATCTCACCAAATACAGCAAAATGACTTGAATAAAGGGAATAGCCAAGCAATTGCATACATAAACCCTAATAAGTTCACCTTCAACACCCATTTCAAGAACACACCAAAAGACCATAAAGATCTCATCTTTAGAAAAAGATACCTTAGAAAACACTAAAAACAGAAAAGAAACATGGATCTTACCCTCCTAGATGCTCAAGAGTAAGAAAGGTGGAATCTTGGAGACAAACTTTGAAGATCTTGGAACGCTCAAACTTAGCTTGGAGAGAAAGCTAGCTAAATTCTAGAGAGAATGAAGAGTTTTTATGTTTTGAGTGTGTTAGGAGAAGAATGAGAAATGACCTTAGGTTAGCTTGGATACAAACATGAGGTGTAAAGTCATCTTTACCCTTACTAAGATGAAAAAGTGTAAGGGGACAAGGGAACTATTCACAAAGCTTTAGGTACAACACCTTGACTTGGGTTGACTAGTCAATTACTAGTCCCCGACTATTGAATTTTCAAGAATTTAAAGAATAAATTACCAATTGGATTAGGATTAATTACTTAATTAATCCCTAAATAGAATTTAGATTTGCGGGGTGTCACACTTGTTGCAACGCCACTTCCAGGTCCACCAGGCTATTGTCGCAAATGTGGAGCTCCAGTTGCCTTCCTTATCTCCGGCTTGCTTACCTGTTACATTTCGAGTGAACCAAGTATCAAAATTTAACCGGTAAAACCACCTATCAGCCCCCGAAGGCAAGAAAACGTCCCATATTTCCTTAGCTACTTTGCAGTCCCGCAATGGAGAATATCTTCCTCATGCATTTGGCAGTTGATGCACCTTGTATCAATGGTGAAGCCTCGACGTTTGCGTTCCACATCGTCATTAGTTTCTTGTGTTTTAGGAGCCAAAGAAAGCTATTGATCCTTCTTGGAACCTTTAAACTCCAAAGAATTTTCCAAGTATTATCACCATCCCTTTTGTCAACTTTGAGCGCGAGTTGATATGCAGACGTGACTGAGTAGTGGCCGTTCGGCTCCAACGTCCAAAACACTCCTGTCGTGTGGTCACTACGGCATTCTCCTTCTTTCAGGATTGGTTGCGCCTCGCATATGCCTCGCCAAAGATTGGAGCTCTCCTTCCTCTTCGTGTATTCACACCCTTTCGGTTTACCATGCATGTACTTGGCTAAGACAACTTTTGTAACACCCCACTTTTCTAACTCTTAATTACAACTCTAAACAACCAATTACATAAACTAAGCAGCGGAACTAAAACTAATAAGATAGTCAGTGGGAGTGTCACCACCACAACAACCACCGCCAATGGCTAAGGGGATAAAACTAGAAAGAAAGTAAAAGTCTGGCATCCATCATAAAAACTGAAAACATAAGGGGGAAATAACGTCACCCCAATAGTCTACAAGATCCTCAAAACCATAAAGTCGATAAGTCTAAAATCCATAACATAATCATCAATAAAACTAGAGTTTAGATATCTCTAACTACGAGACTAATCTAACTCGACTTCTTCACACTGCTGGGCCCACCTGAAAGGGGTTTTGCAAACAACACATAGACAAATAGGAAAATTAAACACCCGTTAGCACAAAGCTAAGTATAACCACACTCAATCCTGTAAAACATTCTAGCATTTACTTAGAAAATATTTGATTTCTTTATAACAATAAGCTCATCTCAAATCATTATTAGATCTATCACATTCTTTCTAGATGCTTGCACCCTATAATATTAGCTGGCATGCTCATATATGTATAAGACTGTTCACATAGATTCATCAACATATAAACTTCTCAAATAACTTAACAAGAAATTCATGCTTACAGATAGGATCATGCTAATAGACCATAACAGGTGTTCTCATGCGTTCACATTCTCATCACATAACTTGATAAATAGAGTTTCTAGTACAACAAGATAATCATGCTCGATGGAAAATATTAAGTCAACCTTCTCATTATAAAATCTCATACAACAAGATACTCTACTCACATGCAATCTCGTGTAATACTATACATCACTCTCATATGCAATATTGTGCAAAGCTATAAACATTTTCATATGCAATCTCATGCAATACTATAATCATTCTCATATGCGATCTCGTGCAATACAATAGGTCATACTCATATGCAATCTCGTGCAATACCATACATCATACTCATATGCAATCTTGTGCGATACTATATATCATACTCATATGCAATCTCGTGCAATACTATATGTCATACTCATATGCGATCTCGTGCAATACTATACATCATTCAAATAGGCAATCTTGTGCAATTCAATAATCTTACTCATATGCAATCTCGTGTACTGCTATAATCATACTTCTTATGCAATCTCATGCAATACTATATACATACTCATATGCAATCTCATGCAATACTATAATCATACTCTTATGCAATCTCATGCAATAATATATGTCATACTCATATGCAATCTCGCGAAATAATATAATCATACTCTTATGCAATCTCTTGCAATGATATATATATATATATATATATATATATATATATATATATATATATATATATATATTATATATATATACTCATTCACTCATTATAAGAAAATAGAGTACTTTCTGTGGAGGTTCTCTTTCTGACTTTCTTTCTTACTATTGAGTCTCTCTTGACTCGCTTTCTTTCTCTTGAGTCTCTCTTGACTCTCTTTTTTTCTCTTGAGTCTCTTTTGACTCTCTTTCTTTCTCTTGAGTCTCTCTTGACTCGCTTTCTTTCTCTATACTCGTAGACGGCTTAGGGTTTCACCGATGCGTGAATTACCCCATCGGAAACGACATAAATCCGACCCAGTATCTCCTACCGTCTACGGAACCAATCTCGTGGTTCTAACTCTGTGGAATCAGGTATCGAACTATTAGTGTGCACACCCCATAACCAGGATTCCAAGCCTGGCGGGAAGTTTCCAACCTCGTATCGTGGGAATACGCAGCGTTACATATACTGGGACCGCAATGTCCATAAATATCTCCCTAGAGGACATAGTGCAAACGGTATCCTCCGAAACCTCACCAATATAGATAATACGTAGATATATCTCTCATGCATCAATCTCATGCATGCAAACAACTCTACTACTTCTCATTGCATCAAAGAATGATATACCACATGCTTATGGTTTTTGAAAGTTTTCTTGGGCTCACGTTGGCCCCTTATGCATTTTTGAAATATGACACATGTGAAATGCCAAAATGCTCTATACATTTCACTTCAACAAATATACTTCTATTCTCTTACATCAAATAATACAATTTAATCATGCTATAATAGTGAATCACATTCTCAAATGATCATGCTTCTATACTTAATAAAAACATCAAACAGATCACAAAGATAACAATTCCTCATATACAGTGCATAGCAAAATATATACTCTGTGTAGTATTTCTTCACAATTTCCTTCATAACATACTCATTTTATATCCAAATTCAACAAAATCAAAGCCAAAACGTGCGTCGAGACGGTCCCGAAGAGCTGAGCCGCAAGGGCCTGTAACACTCAGCCCGAAACGACACGTAGCTGAGCCACAAGGGCCCGGCCACTGCACAGATTCTTCTCAGAATCAAAGTCAGGAACCTGGGGCAGAACTCCTGACGGTCCGCCCCTTGTACATCGTTACTTCACCGGGACTAGGCGGCGGCCCTCCTGATTGGCCGCGGCTAGGGCCGTTAATATGATCTGGTGCACACTGTGTTGTGCATCAGAAGGTTTTTCATCTGCAAAATCCAATCCAAACAAGTCCAAAACAATCTCAACAACTCACAAACAAATACTAAATCACTTCTAAGCATGAACACATACAAAACTCATAGTTTCTACTCATTTCTACTCAATATAAAGGCTTCACAGAGCCAAAATCAAAGAGGGAGTCCATGGGGTTATACCTCTTGTAGTTATTCGTCTAGCTTGGATCTCTTCTTCCTCTCTATCTAGCTAGTGCCTCCTTCACCACCTATACTTCCCAAACACATCATACAACCTTAGCCTAGAATCTCAAAGATTAAAAGAAACTAGAAGAGAAATGAAGGCTAGGATTGAAGAAGGAGGTAAGCTTACTGTGATGTTGTTTTCTCCCTTTCTCTTGGCAGACAAAGTGTGTGGAGAGGCAAAGAAAGAGATCAGGGATTCACAATGGAATAATGGAGTTTATATAGGGTTCAAAACCCTAGGTAGAAGGCCAATGATTGGTTGAGGGCAAAATGGTAAGAGCTTGCATAAAATGTGTTTCTCAGCAAAGTCTTTTGGAGTAGAATGGTTAACTTTGTATCATGGACCAAGGCTAGAAATGCTAACTTTAATTACTTTGGAGTTGAAAATGAATTTTCTCAAAAAGCTATTTGGATGAACACTTGTTTAAAATCTTTTTGAATTCTCCCAGTCTCACTTAGATAAATTTCTCGATTTAAATCTTGGTACGCGAAGTACCCGAAAGCTTAGGAATTTTCGAATAGAATCAATTTTGGTGTTGAATTACTTTAAAATGTAACGAAAAATAATTTATTCAAACACCAATTGTTCGCAAAATTTTTTAATGGAGTGAAAATGGCTATTTTAGAAATTCTTAATACCGGATTTATAAAATAAAATTTTGGGTTGTTACAACTTTGGCCCATAAGTTGTCCTTTTCTTTGTGCAATCTCCAGCCTATCTTTGGAAGGAAGGCTAGGTTCATTTCTCTCAAACGTCTTAGACCCACTCCACCTTGTTCCATCGGCTTTGTGATGGTTTCCCAGTTCACCAAGTGAATGCCTTCCCTCCATATAAACTGTCTGATTCTCCTTTCAATTATATCACAAACCCCTTTGGGTAGGTACATGGATTGCATCATGTAGTATGGCATTGCATTAAGCACACTCTGAGCAAGGGTGATACGGCCAGCCAGAGATAGATTCTTCCCTTTCCACCCCTCCAGCCTTCCATAAATTTTTTCAATTAAGGGTACGAAGATGTTGTTCGTAACTCTCCCATGAATTGAAGGTACACCTAGATATCTTCCGAGATCCTTAGTGCACACGAATTCTGCCTCTTGGGTGATACTTTGCGCCAAGGCAGGTTCAACATTTTTCCCAAAGTGGATTTGGGACTTATGTGTACTTACTCTTTGTCCAGAGTCTTTTTCGAACTTCTGGAGGCCACTTTTGATCACCTTCATATGTTCCAAAGACGCCTCTGCAACCAGAACCATATCGTCAGCAAAAAAAAAAAAGATGCGTTAGTTCAGGACCATACCTTGAGAGTTTGGCCCCTCTCCAATTTTTGCTCTGAGCCTCATGTTTTATGAGCCGGCTCAGCCGCTCCATACAATGCACAAAAAGATACGGGGAGATGGGGTCTCCCTGTCTAAGCCCTCTTGTCGGTGTGATCCAATCCAATTGAGTGCCCTTCCAGAGGATCGCCAGTCTTGGTGTTCTGACACATTCCATGATAATACTTACCCAGTGGGCCTCCATACCCAGGCCATATAACGTGTCTTGAAGGAAATTCCAAGAGATGCGGTCGTAAGCTTTCTCAAGATCGATCTTCAGGGTCATCATTTTAAGCCCACCTCTTTTTGTTCTCATAGAGTGTAGGAGCTCCTGGTAGACCACAATATTATCCGTGATCTGGCGCTGTGGTACGAAGCTACTTTTTTCTTCCCCTACCACTTGCGTCATGAGGCTCTTAAGTCGGCTAGTAATGAACTTGGTTACAATTTTGTACTTGACATTATAAAGACTAATTGGTATGAATTGGGTGATCAACTCCGGATGCTGAACTTTAGGGATTAAAGCAATCAAAGTGTCATTCCAGGATTTATGCATCTTAGCTGTCTGGGAGAAAACCAAGATTTTGTCTATTAAATCCTGTCTGATTTGTCTCCACGTCTTTTGGTAAAACGCAGCATGAAACCAGTCAGACCCCGGAGCTTTGTGAGGGTCCATCTAAAAAAAGGGCCTCCTTTATTTCCTCGCTAGTGACCTTTATGCATAAAAAAGATAATTCATTAGTATTGAATATTTAAGTTGGGCAAACATACCTTTCGTCTCTGCTTGGTGAATGTTCCGTGAAGAAAGATCGGAAATGGTCCTGCACCATTTTCATGATCCGATCTTCATCCGAGACCCAATTGCCATCCCCATCTTTTAGACTTGATACGAGAGTCTTGGTTTTCTTTATTTTTGTGATTGCGTGATAATACTTTGTATTTCTATCTCCCGAGGCTATCCATTGTTCTCTCGATCTTTAGAACCAAGCTAACTCTTCCATGTGTAAAATGTCCTCTAGCTCGATCTTTAATTTCGCTTCAAGCTTGATTAGTCCACCCTTCTTGCCATAACTCTTAGCTCTCTGTATTCCATCAATCCTAACCATGAGCTGCCTTCTTTTTTTTTCAAGGTTGCCAATTGCGCTTTTACTCCACGTCTTTAGCGCTTCTTCCGTTGCTTTGAGTCTAATATCAAAATCAGTTCCACAGGTCTTGTTCCAAGTCTCATTAACAACTTTCTCAAAGTCTTCGTGCATCCCCCACGTGGCCTGATACTGGAATCTCCTTGGCATAGTAGCGTCAAACCTATCAGCCAGAGTTAGCAACACTGGATTATGGTCCGACGAGAAGTTCGAAAGATGAGTGACAACCGCGTTCGGGTAAATATCAAGCCATGCTTCTGTGCAAAGACATCTATTGAGCCGAGCTGCTTTGAAAGTGCTCACAGTCGTTCCTCTCCTCCAAGTGAATTGCAGGCCTCTGAAACCAAGGTCAATGAGGCTCTCTCAAGTTATCCAATCTGTAAAGTCTTTGCTACGTCTCATGTTAAAATTATCAGGGCAGTTGACCTCTTCACTATTAGTTACAGAGTTGAAGTCTCCGAGTGCGATCCAGGCTTCATGCAACCCACACTGATTCCTCCCTAGCTCCATCCAAAGCTTGTGACGGAGGCTATGTGAGGGGCTACCATACACAATCGCGATATTCCATACCATGTTGTTCCCGGTTTTTATTTCCATGGACACAAACTGCGGGTTCGTACGGATGTTGTTCAAGCTTAGAGTTCCAGAGGATCCAAATTCCTCCGCTCATCCCTACCGCTTCCACCCTCAACCATTGATCGAAACCAGGTTTTAAGCAAGTTTCATCAGCCCTGATACCTGAGGATTTAGGCTTAAGAACACAGAAACAATTAGGCTTGTGTTGCCTAATGATTGTCATGGCAGCTCTAAGAAACCCCTTAGAGGCTGCCCCTTGGCAATTCCATGTTATAATCTTCATAAGAAGACACAACAGAGGCAACAACATAAACAAGAAAAAAGAAAACACAGCAAAGAGAAACCTAAGAGGCCACCTCTTCCGAGGTGCTACTCCGGCTCTCATCCTCTGCACATTCGTGCCATGGGTCATCCTCCATGTGATCCACATTAAGGTCAGGAGTGTGTAACACCCCGTGTTACCGCCTTCAATCCCGGATTAATTATTTAATTAATTCCGCTAAATAATAATTAAAAAGGATTTAATTTGGTTAAGGATCCCCTTTAATTAATCAATGTGGTCCACCATGGATTGTAGACCCTTACCTAAACTAGAGTCTTAAGCCTATTAGGAATAAAGAAAGTAAACCTTTTGCAAATCAGATTCTAATTAGGAATCCTAAACCTATATATCTATTAGGAATAAAGAAAGCAGGTCTTTACTATTCAGATTATGATTAGGATTCCTGATTCTATAAATAGGGGATTAGAAAGCAATTAGAACCCTTACCACCCATAGTTATATTACACGAAAATATTCCCGGGAGATTCACCACTACCAAGCCTAGGGAGATCAATCGGATGAAAATCTTAGAGAAGAACCTTTATAGCCAAGGGATGATTAATTAAGGCTAAGAGGTAACCCATGTCTCAACAAAACCTATTTTCTTTGCTATAATTTTCTTCTTTGGCTTCCTCTATATGCTTGTGTCTTGATATGATAATTGTGATGCAAGCTTGTTGATTGATGAGATGATTTTATGTGTGATCTTGATAATCTTGATGATGATAAGAGGATCTTGATGATTGTGTGATATTCTTGATAAGTCTTGATGTTTCTTGATATTAAAGATGAACTATGATCTTGTTGATTTAAATATGATTAGAGCCCTAGGTTGAATCATGAATTTCGTATTGGGATTTTCTTGGTATATTTGGGTGGGAATTCACATGTTCGGGTGTTGATTATGTTTAGAAGTCGTGATAGGATGTGTCCTATGTGATCCTTGCTTTTGATCCATTAATTGTCTACGTGGTATCGTTACTTGCGTTTAAAGGTGTCTAAGCATGGTTTCGGGTTCCACGAAGGATCCCGGTACGTTTATTTTGATAAAGAGTCAGTGGGGGGGGGGGGGGTAGGGGGACCCGCCACCTACCCGCTGCCCAAAGAGATGCCACCGGCAGCGGGCAGGCGACTGCCCGCTGCCCGGAAGTTTATCGCCGGCGGGTGGCCCTCCACCCACCGGCTACCCGCTGGTTTTTGCCCACCTCGGGACTTTGGCTTCCCCGTTTGATGTTCCCTAATTCCCGTGGTGTCCCAACGGACTCCGTTTGTCGTGCATGAGTCTAGTTGATGTTTCGGGTACCGTTCGTAGGATAAAAGAGTCTCGTTTATTGCATGCTAGTTGAATTGGTAACCCGTTGGCCTAGGAGGAAGATGTATGAACCCCTTAGGACTATTCTTAGTATGTGGATAATCACGCTTAAGTTTATTTATACGATTTCCCCCTTCCCAGTGTGCTATTATGTGTTACTATGTGTTATGTGAGCATGATACCCCAATTTGGTTGCGATCGAATTGGTTATTCCTGAGCTGCGGTTCAGAAGTTGGCTGCGGTCAAACTGGTTACTCATGAGCTGCGGTTCATTCTCCTGACTACGGTCAGTGATTCACTTCTTGGGCTGCGGTCCACATGGGCCTCGTGTGCTATGGTCCACCGACTGGATGCGCCAGGCGGTGTGTAGGGCCATTAGCCCGAGGAAGGCCATAGTCCACCGAATGAGTGATCAGGCGGTGTGTAGGGCTATGGTCGGCTGCGATCCACCGAGTGTATGTGCCAGCGGTGTGTAGGGTCGTAGTCCCCGAAGATCATTGCCTACCGAATGAGTCCCTCAGGCGGTGTGTAGGGATTTGATCGGTTATGACCCACCGACTGAGCTCGTCAAGCGGTGTGTAGGGTCGCAGTCCCCAAAAGAGGATCACAGTCCACCAACTTAGCGCGTCAGCGGTGTGTAGGGCTGTGATCCGCCGTTGAAACTATCGACGGTCTATATAGTTGGCTGCGGTCAACTCCTTCATGCTGCGGTATGAGGTAGGGTGTTGCGGGGGCGTGTTAGTACTATATGTACTAACCCTCATGTTCGGGGCATGCAATTGGTCCCATGGCGCCACCAAAGTGTGCTTGTGTGACATGAATGTTGTTTGAATATTGATGTGAATGATTGAAAGTGAACTGTGACCTTAGATACATGTTCTTTATGATATTATCTCTATTTAACTGATTATCATTGTTTAACGTGCTTATCCCTACCTGTCGACTTTATTCCTGGTTTTAAAGCTAGAGTCTCCTAAGTATATATCTTCCTGCTTCAAAATGGTTTTCATATATCTATATATATATTTACCTATATTGCATTTCAACGCGTTGGAGTGGGTTACCAGCATCATTCACTCAACAGATATATTTGGCTTTCAGGCACAGATGATTAGCTTCTAGAGTGCGCTAGAATAACTTGGATTAGATAGATAGTTTTTCCTTTCGGCCTGCGTGCCATGATGATGTACTGAGGATATTTAGTTAGTTTAGCCTGTGCATCTGAGTTCTCCAGCTCAGATGTGGCA
Source organism: Ipomoea nil (assembly GCF_001879475.1). Classification (NCBI taxonomy): domain Eukaryota; kingdom Viridiplantae; phylum Streptophyta; class Magnoliopsida; order Solanales; family Convolvulaceae; genus Ipomoea; species Ipomoea nil. Next base: position 504,269 of record NW_017617410.1, read on the forward strand.
TAGCACCCCGCACTCTTATGTTTTGTAATACTCCGTTTTGGGATTTAATGAGAGTTTACCTTTATTATATAAGTTTTAAAAGTTTCGAAATTTTGGGGTGTTACAAGGAGGGTCTCCAATAAGCTCATGACAGTCTACTTCCATACTTACCTGTGCGGCAGAAATATCATTATGGTTAGGGCAGATGGTGCTCACCGAGGTCTTTGCACTCATGCTTCCCCTTGCGACTGTGTGCGTGTCGCCCGCGCTACTTGGTTGCTTCTAACAGGGGTGCGGGACGTGCTAGCCACAGCTGCAACGGTTGTGGGGTTCGAGCTTGGTGCATGCATGGGATGAGGTCTCTTATTTTTCTCATTATTGATTTGTTTCTCAGAAACCTAGACGTTAGGGCGCTTGGTCTTCTCCTTGATTTTGGCCTTATTTTTCTCCATTCTGCGCACGTGATTTTCTGCATGGTTACCCTTACTCGGCTCTGCGATTGTCTCATTGATCTCCTCCGCAATATCCTCGCTAAGGACCGCAAACATGGAATCGTATCCTATCCCTTGATCAGCAGTCTCTTTCCCTTTATTTTTTCCGTTTTGCATGTGCTTCCCGTTGCCTTTGGAGCTGTTAGGATTTTGAACTCCATTAATATCCTTTCCATTCTGCATGTTATTCTTTCCTTTGTTATGTTGATTCTCTCGATATTTCCTTTTGGGGGCCAACATCCAAGCACCGTACCTCTCCACAATTTCCGGTCGAATCAGTACCGGCTGATCTGTTTCCATATTTGGTTCTTTTCTCCCTTTGCCCGGAGCGCCACCAGTTTCTGCCGCCTCCACGCCGTCCTCTGACATACGTCGGGGGCATTTCTCTGCTGCATGTCTGTATATCCCACAATGGAAGCAAACATGGTAGATCCCTTCATATTCAATCTTTCTGACTTTCAGTTTGGCCTAAAACTTATATAAGAGTGGTTTGGTGATGTCAACGTCAACGCACATTCTCGCAAAACGGCCACTTGATCCTACGCTTGTCGATTCATCAATGAACTTAGGTTCTCCAATCCTCTTCCCCAACTTCATTAGATATGGGTAGTCGTAATATTCCATAGGAAGGTCTGGAAAACGTACCCAGACCAACACACATTCAGTCTTGTCCGATTTTGGGTTGAAGTTTGGTTTCCAATCTTGCACGATCAAGTAGTGATCCATCACTGTCCATGGGCCTCCGTACTTCGTGAACTCGTAATCATCAACAGACCAAAATCTTACCACATGGTAGATATCGTCCAGAGCTACAACATCCATCTTCGCCTTGGGTCTCCAGATGGCGTTGAGGCGTCTTGCTAGAGATGTATACCCCACCTTTCTGCCTAGAACTTTCACAATTAGAGATTGACGCCATGACTTTCTCATCCAGATTTTATCTTCTCTAGTTAATGGGATTTCAGGGCATTCCGGGTCCTCGTCTAAGTCCACATCATCATCGTCCGATTCAGGGTATTCTTGTAGTCCCTCTTTGGGTGTTTCTCCAGTCAGCATGTCCTTGAATGAAACCGCCCTCGGTTGTGCCTCTGGTGGTACCTTCTGTTGTGTCTCTGTTGGAAGTTCCCGGTTGACCCCCGTATCATTATCAGGTTGAGGCATTGAATTCACTTTCGTCCTCCTGGTGTCTATTCAACTTCATCCATCGCGACCCCTTCCACGAAGGATGGTGGAGTGTCGCCGGTCGTCTTGGATTTTTTAGTACTACATTCTAGGAGGTCCTGGTCCTCCACCGTGCGTGTTGCCACCGATGCGGCTCTACTCTGGGTTTCCGGTGGTGATGTCACTAAGAGCATTATTGGAAAACATAAAGCAAAATTATATTTGGTATTAGGGACTATACATACTTTACGAATTAATACCTCCAATGGTCCTCCGAGTATTAGCAATTTACTAGTTGTGGTCATCCGAGTTTTAAATGACCTCCAATGGTCTTCCATGTTTTAAAAAATAACCACTCGTTGGTCCTAATTCTTAAAAAAAAAAAAAAAAAAAAAAAAAAAAAAAAAAAAAAACCACATGTGGTTAATTTTCGGAGGAATTAACTCTATACTTTATTATAATAAAATATTATTAAAATATTATATAATATTTTGAATATTTATTTACATTATTTAAATTTAATAAATAATATAATTATTGAATATATGTTATTATCCGTGGCACGGATACTATACTAGTGAAAATAAAAAGAATTTATCTAAAAAAAAAAAGTGAAAATATGTTATTATCCGTGGCACGGATACTATACTAGTCTATCTATATCTATATCTATATATCTATATATATATATATATAAGTAAAATCCTCCAAACCAATTTCCCCCCCCCCCCCCCCCCCCCCCCCAAACTTAGGGCCATTTATGTAAATTCATATATATTCTGTTTATGGAAAGAATAATTTGGTCATTAATAAATAAATAAATAAATAAATAAATAAATATATATATATATATATATATATATATATATATATATATATATATATATATATATATATATATATATATATATATATGGTTGCATTCACATGCAAACATCCTTAAAATACAAACTTGTGGACAAAATGAGACCATTGGATTAGAAGATTTGACGACTCAGATTTAGAGAACCCAGCATATACTAATTAGAAGCGTAATCTAAAATAAGGGTAATTAAGGTAATGCATTCACAATGTAAAATTGGATAATATTAGAAATTAAAGAATATCACGCAGGATCATAGGAATTATAATTAAGGGATGATTCAATTTCAATGCAAGCCTTAATTAAGGGAAGGATTTGAATTTGAATGTAAGAAGGACAGTAATTCTCAAGAAGCACACGAACGTCTATGAGGGAAGGGAAGATGCAGAATAATTGGGAGTTGATGAGGGGCGGCAAATTATTGTGTGCATCATAGTCCACACAGTGTTATGTGGACCATAATAAAAAGTACATTTTTAATATACTGAATGCACATTATTTTTGTACTGAAAATATATTATACAATATAATGTACACTCAGTACAAAAATAATGTACATCCCCTGAACTATGTGCACGTATAACGCCATGTACCACAGTGTGCACACCCACACGAAACTATGTGCACGTATAAATGTAACACGAAAAACGTGATGGATTCATAATGGTGGTTACTGTGTGCATTCACGAACACATATTTGTGTTTTAATGAAATGCACACAGACATTAATTCAAATTCGTGCATACTAAATACACTACACTTCGTTTGTTTTCTTAAATGACTTATAAGACCATAAGAAGAATAGAATTTGCAATGTATTAAATACAAATATAAAAGTAGTTGGACTGTGATTTAAATAGACTGAAAACCTATTTGTTTTCTAACAAGACATATAATTGAATAAATATAACACTATAATTCATGATTTTCAATGTAGCATGCTTCCGTGAATGAACAATATGTGGGTTAGCGTGCACACGTCTGTGGGTGAAGGCGCACACAAGAAGTAGACAACACCTAGTGTATTTTGTGTAGCACAGTTAGTGGTTGCCTTGCACACATGAATGTGCATACGTGCACATAGGTGGATCCATATTTAATGTGTGCACAGACACATGTAACTACGTGCAAGGTTTTTTTAAAGATGACAAAAAATGAGGAATTTCATAATAGAATTAATGTGTGCATAGACGTGAACAGTTGTGTGAACATGGAAATTGGAAATCTGCCTTTTGTTACATACGTGCATGATTTACAAATAAATAGTTAACTGATTAGTTGGTGCATGCATAAAAACGAAAAAGTAATCCCCGTGCAGTGGATTAAGACATTAAGTGCACACATTTTAGTTCGTATGTGCACACGAAATTACTGGTTTGCGACGTATGCATGAATGTGATTTAGTGGGTGCAAATCTACTTTAATTATGCATTCAGCAATCTGAAGTGTATGGTAAAGCTGTCGTACGTTGGAGAAATGCACATAATAGTGCACAAGTGTGCACAAATGTTACCACATTCATGCACGAGTGTGTGCCACACTTGCAAACCCCCACTGCACACAATAGACTATGTATATGCACACGGTTCATCCTGGGGTAATTGGAAAACATATAGCCTCCCAGAATGCGTAGGTTGTGCACACAAATAGAAAAACACGTAAAAATGTAAATTTAAAATAAAATAGAAGCCGTAAGAACAAACAATGACAAAAATATTTCATATTTAGGATCTAACAATCAATAGTTGTGAAGACCTGATAAGTATTTGAGCGGTGGTACTATCAATTATAAAACATCCTTAAAAAAAAAAAAAAAAAGAAGGAAAAACAATATAAACATGGGCATTTGCAAGTTGTCAACCGTGAGCAAAAAAATTGGAGCATTTCACACCGGGACTTATTGCAGTCTCGCAAGGAACGTCAAAGGTGGCCAAACAAAATCATCATCGCTCTTGCAACTGTGCGAGACACCAGGTTGAGAATGAGATACCTTTGACTTCTTACCTGCAACAACCAGACAACACAACAACAAAAATTATTTTAAGTATGATATATATTAATTATTGGATTATTTGAAGTTTTTTTTTGCGCTAATAGTCACAGTGTGCACCTATAGACCATGATTTTGGCCTTATTGTGAGTATACTAAAATGATGTGGCTAAACACTCCCAGTTTGCGTTGAGAGTGCACACAACTACAAAACACACGCCAGTGAAACGAACAATGGCAATGGGAAACAATGAAAACTTATAATTAAATAGGACTAATAACAATATAGGAGTTTCAATAATACACTTAGTTTGGTACATCAGTGCGTGATGAAAGAATAGAAGAACAACTGCCATTGTCGTTAAAAAAAAAAATCAAACAAAAATAAATAAATAAATAAATAAAGGATTAACTCAAAATTTCAAAGGTTTAAGCTTCTAAGAAGTGTACAGAATGAGTACTTAATGACTAAAATGCAACATATCATTTTAGAAATGAACATATGCGCAACTATAATCAAATGCAATATAATTGAATAAACAGCTAATATCTTGTCAAATGCAGGACTCTTAAAATGATCTAAAGTTAACAATTGTGACCATGTTTGCAAAAAGGTTCATGTATTAGATACTAGGCATCCGTCAATTGCATTTTTCCCTTCAGTTTTCCACCCCACCATGACCACACTTAAACCACTCTAGCACACAAACAGAATAAAACAATGCACACAACTATAATAATACTAAATATTAGCACCCAATTAAATTGTAATTACATGGCTAAGATTTAAAGGAGTAATACATCCAATTAAAAATGCCACATCACACTAATCTAAATACTGAAATCCTTATATTTGTACATCAGTAAGGTTTTAAAGAAATCCATTTTACAGGCATAAAATAAAGCCAAAACGAAATGCACAGAGCAAAATTAATCAAACTAAAAATATTAAGCCTGAGCACGCAAGAATGGCAAACAATGCACACACCTACAACAATTAACATGCACTGATCGAGTACCCAAACCACTATAACAAAAACTCATGAAGTACCCAAAAACAGAACACAATGTAGAAACCAAAAAATGGTAACAACAAAATAAAACAGACAAATTAAAAAAAAAAAAAAATTAAAACAAACACCTCCTAACTACGAATTGATGCTTGCACATTTATTTTATATTCTTGAATTTTTTTGTCACCATAACTACACATACGAAATGACAATATAGCAAAATCTAACGTCAAATTTCCAAAGACTCCAACATTGAGTAGCATCAAACATTATATACAAAGCATGACACAGTTGAAAGGAATTGGAATCAAACAAAATCCCAGCCCCCACTGCCGAATAGGTAAAGAAAAAAAAAAAAAAAAAAACCTGCATAACAAACACAGAACACAGTCCAATACCACGAACTTTAGAACTTATTTATCTTTAATTCACAATTGGAAAACATTGAACATTGAACTCTTAAATTTAAAAAAACTAGCATCATCTAGGCATCAAAATCAGCAACAAAATACTTATCTTTAATTCACAATTGGAAAACATTGAACATTGAACTCTTAAATTTGAAAAATCTAGCATCATCTAGGCATAAAAAACAGCAACAAAATACTCAAACTAACATTATCTAGGCATTGGATTCAAAAACAGATAGCAATTGAACCCTCTAATCCATGCAAAAAAAAAAAAAAAAAAAACCGTAACTTAAAATTCCGACATAAGCCCGGCGAAAAACCCACTCTGCCACCCCACAAACCACCTACGATGGCTACAAACACGCGCAAAACACAAGAAGAAATTGAAAAAAAAATACAAAAACGACGCGAAATACGTACCTCGGCCGACAGTTGCCGGCGGTGCCCCCCCCCCCCCCCCCCCTCTTTGACGTGCCGCGGTCCTCACTCACTACCATTGCTACGTGGAAGACAAAATTGAAGGATGAAGAAGCAACGATGATGCGACGCTCGGTAGTGTATACAACGCACGGGGATAGAGCGAGAAGCGGACATACGCAAGACTCTGAAGAAGTATGATGCGCGTGGATGTTGTGAATGTGGACTAATTAGAGTAGGTCACAACCATGTGGAAAATACCACAAATAACCCCAAAAAAATAAAAACAACCAACACTTACCGTACAAACCATACACGCATCAGCAACCATCAGGACCATCCAATACCACTATCCAACGGCCTCAAATTGTCCACAAGTTTATATTTTAAGATGTGTTTTTACCTGAATGTAAACCTATATATATATATATATATATATATATGTATATATTGATACTAATAATATATAAATTAGGTAGTAAAAGAATAATTAAATAATTAAATATAGTAAATATTTCGTGTGATATATATATATATATAGAGACATTATATACAATTAATATTTATTTTAATCTATATCCCTATAATAATAATAATAATAATAATAATAATAATAATAATAATAATAATAATAATAATAATAATAATAATTTTATTACCTTACTTACTTTATTTTCTGTATTTTTAAAATAAATTATTATACTTTCCTTTCGAATTATTATTTTACACCTATAAATACAAATTATAGACTTTGACATTCATTCATCTTCCCTCACACTACTGGTTCTTCTTGATTATCTATCTATTCCTACGTCTTCTTCAATCCTAGCAAAACTCATTCACTTAATCTCTACTTCAGGTAATTGTTTCTATTCTCCAAATTCTTTTGTTTAAATCTAAGTTTGTTAGATTGATGATGATGATCAATGAATAATATGCTTCGGTTATTATTATTATTGGATTTATTATTTGATTCACAGGTTTCTTATCAAGGTGGTTAGGATGCTATTAAGGTTGATAGAAAGTTTGCCTTCAAGAGTAACATTTTATATTCACCAAAATTATTATTTTTCCTGAGTATATTGTATGTATTGATATTATATGTGATATTATATGATATATGTTATTCATGTGAACACAAGTACATTTATCTATAATTATATTTTGGACAAATCATGTGGAGAATTTTTTTTTTTTTTTTGAAAAATGTATTTTGAGAAAATTATATATTCTGGATAAAATTATATATTCTGGAGAAAATTGTATTTTTGTGGAGAAACTATTTATTTCGGGAGAAATAATAAAATTTTGAGAAATTAATATATTGTGTGGTGTCCAAGTAAGAGTGAGTACTGTTTTTTTGAAATTTTCATGGTGCTTTCATTAGAAATATGCTGTAAGAGTGAGTACTGTTTACTTGGACTATTTACTACTCATTGGGTTTGAAATCCCATGAGGGGGTATCACATCAGTTATGATTCAGTTTCGGAAATGTATAACTCCACATGTATTTTGGAAAAGTATGAAATCATATGAGTTTTGAAAATATAAAAAATCCAAGCCATTATTTTACGGTGTGAAGTGAAACTTGCTTAGCTTATGCTAATTTTTGTCTACATTCTATTTTTGTGTTAAATTATTTATACAGGTGAACATGATAGGAATTTGGGATGAATTCAAGTTGAGAAGGAATAAAGTTTAATTATTTGTTATTTTGAGGAAAAAATATTGTTGTATAGTAATTTCAGTTTTAAGTACTAAGTTGATTTTGAGATATTATTTGATGTTGTAAATTTAGCATAATTACCATAAATAATATTTAATAATTGACAAATTCTATTAGGCAATAAAAATTACCATTATAAAATCTTTTGTACTATGGACACATTATTTTTAATTATTTCGATTTAATAATATTATATCTTATTTATAAAAAATCAAAGTAATACTTTTAGTACTATTGAATATTGAATGACTAAAAATAATCTTAATTATTATTAAGGCAATTAATAGGTATTTAGCTTTAAAAAGTCTTCAAATATATGAATTATATATGCATAGAATCAATTAGTAAGACAATTATATTAAGATAATCTAATTAATAATTTCCTTTTTAAATTATATCTCTTTTCAATAATGAATATAAGATTTCTTCCATGGAAATATTTGTGACAATTTCATTAAATTATAATTAATAAAATATGAAATATAATTAAGAAAAATGAAATTATAAAATTAACAAAACATAAATATTTATAATTTTAAATAAATATACATACATACACTTTTTTAGATAATACATGCACTTATGCACTATACTAATAATAATACAAAATTTAAATGTTACTTTTTTTTTTTTAATTTCTAAATGTAATTTTTAATCATAAATCGATGAGTGCACATAATAGTGTTTATTTCAGTGTATTTTAGAGAATGAGGTTACAGGCTTTATATACACAAAGAAGAGCTAAATGATAGGAAACTAACATAGAATTATTCTAACAATCCTAATAATGCTAACTGCTCAATAAAATCTATCAATATAAATTTTAATTAATGAAATTATATTATATAACTTTCCTATGTACATATTAATAAATATTATGTGTATATACAGTGTATTATACAATCATATAAGGAAATGCGTCTGATTAGAGTTTAAATTTACTCATACAAAATTTGAAATTTACATTTTTAAATTGATTTCTAAGTATTTATAATTTTGATAGCTATTATACATATTTTTAGAATTAGAATATATATGAAATATAATTAGGAATAAATCAACTTAATTATGTAAATTTTTTCTATAAATTTATCTAAATCTGACAATCTGTAATGTTTAGAGATTATATTAACCATACAAAATTTAAATTTTGTATGTTATAAAAATAGATACTTGACCAAATATATAAAAGTCCAACTATATTATTATATATTGTAGAGTTTAACATCTTTTCATTTTTGTCTATTTTCAATTTTAAATTCTTAATAACAAAAATTTTTCGTGCAACGAACGAGTAAAACACTATATTTTAAAAAATACAATTCGATAAATGTCATAAATTAATTAGTATAATATCATTTTTGTTTATAATAATTAAAAGAAAAAAAATAAGTAATTCAAATATGTGAACCAATGATTTCAAAATGAAATTAATGTACAATTACAAATAAATATAGCATGATTAGATTTACTTTAATTAGTTTTAATTTTCTTAATGAAATGACTTTTCTTTATTAGTTTTTGATAGGAGACCAAGGGAGGGTTTGTGTTGCCGGAAAATATTTTTAAAATAAAAATACTTACTAATAAAAAATAATTTTAAAATATTTTTTAACATCTAATAACATGTGTAAATCTTATATTTTTTTAAAAAAATACAAATTGATAAATATCATAAATTAATTGGTACAATATCATTTATGTTTATAATAATTATTAAAGAAAAACTAAATAATTTAAATATGTGAAGCAATGATTTCAAAATGAAATTAATCTATCTATACTATTAATAAAAGTAAATAATAATTTACACAAATCTATATCTATACTATTAATAAAAGTAAAATCTTCCATAAAAATTTCCCTTACCCCTTCTGATACGAGATTTCCCTTCAAGTTCTAGCATAATTTACATCAATCTATATCTATACTATAATTTCGGTGTAATTTTATATGGAATAAATTATTATTTGCAACACTATATATCAATACAATTAATAAAAGTAAAATCTTCCATAACTAATGTTTAATAATTGACAAATTCTATTAGGCAATAAAAATTATTATTTTAAAATCTTTTGTACTATGGACACATTATTTTTAATTATTTCGGTTTAATAATATTATATCTTATTTATAAAAATTCAAAGTAATACTTTTAGTACTATTGAATATTGATTGACTCAAAATTATCTTAATTATTATTAAGGCAATTAATAGGTATTTAGCTTTAACAAGTCTTCAAATATATGAATTATACATAGTAGCATGTAATCAATTAGTAGGACAATTATATTAGGTAATCTGATTAATAATTTTCTTTTTAAATTATATCTCATTTTCAATAATGAATATTTTCTTAAAGTATATACACAGACTATACTTATTAATATAGAATTAAAAGTGCGCGTGTTTGTGTGTGTGTGTGTCTCTATATATATATATATATATATATATATATATATATATATATATATATATATATATATATATATAAAATGTATAATGTGTATTCAAAATAATTTTAAAAAAGGTACAATTTGATAAATATCATAAATTAATTATTGAAATATTATTTATGTTTACAATGAGAATAATTAAAGAAAAAATAAATAATTCAAACCAATGATTTCAAAATGAAATTAATATACAGTCACAATAAATATAGCATGATTAGATTTAATTTAATTAGTTTTAATTTTTTAATAAAATGATTTTTCTTTATCAGTTTTTGATGGGAGAGTAATGGAGTGTTTGGGTTGCTGGAAAATATTTTAAAAACAAAAATAATTTTAAAATTTTTTTAACCCATAAACATGTGAAAATTTTATATTTTAAAAAAGGTACAATTTGATAAATATCATAAATTAATTATTGCAATATCATTTATGTTTACTATACGAATAATTAATGAAAAAATAATTAATTCAAATATGTGAACCAATGATTTCAAAATGAAATTAATCTATCTATACTATTAATAAAAGTAAAATCCTCATTTTCAACATTTCCGGCCAAATTAATATGAATATTAATTAATTAGTAAAAAATTAATAAAGCTTAATTGGTAACAATAATATTTCTAATTGAGTAATTGACTAATTGACTAGAATGAAAAAAAAAAAAAAAAAATTGTCAAGATCATTGAATTTTAATTAAAAAAGGAACAAAAATTAAAAATTAGACAGAAATATTTCAAAAATAATATTCTACATCATCAATAGTAAATGCATATTTTAAAGTTTAAACAATATAAAAGTAAATTAAAAATATAACGGAAATATTTTAATAAAAATATTATACATCATCCATTAAAAATGGAACGAAAATTAGGTAAAAATATCACTGCATCTAATAGTCTAATTGACTAATTGACTGAAAATAAAAAAGAATAATTGACTGAAAATGAATCTGATATTACTAATTGACTAAAAATATAAAAGGATCACTAATTGACTGATATTCTACCATTATATATTTTCACCTGAGTCACCCATCGTGATGGACTGGAGGTGTTAGCTCTAGACGAAAACGGACAAGATTGTGTTGCTATTACCAATGTTGTCTACATAGATGTTTCAATAATGTGTAAATACAATCGGTGATATTATGTTTTTTTTAATGGCAAAATTGCTATATATCTAGACAAAAATATATTTTTCATACAAATGAATTAGGATATCAATTCATTCTTATAACTGAGTTGCTAAAGTACAAGCACATTTGCCTAATTTATAAAAATACTAAACAATGATAAATAAAATCACCAAAGCTACAACACTGCATGCGTATATCTACACATTATCTATTAATTTGAGCAATTATTTACTCAAATTCAAGAAATGATAACATAAAAACACAAACAATCCAAACCATACCTTCAATTGCACTATATAATATTTGATATTCTAATTTAAATAATTATATATCGATCCAAATATTCTTAATATATTACAACAAATTCATTACGTGTATCGCACAGGTGAAAATACTACTACTACTACTACTACTAATACTAATGATAATGATAATGATAATAATAATAATAATAATAATAATAATAATAATAATCCAAACAAAATTATATATAAATTAAAATTAAAATTAACAAAAAAAAAAAAAAAAAAAACAAAGGGGAGCCACGGGCTCCCTTTGTAAATGATGTGGGATCATTTTGACCCCACATTGAAAATGTTTGAAAAGATGAGCTCTTGAGCTCTTCTATATAAGGGGTACAAATATAATTGTTTGTCCATCAATGTGGTAAGTATTGAGAAGTCAAAAGGTTCTTATTTAAGAATCCTTAGCTTTGTCTTCTTTTTTTTTAGTTATTTATTATTTATTTAACCCAAAATATATGTGTTGTTTTAGTTTTTAGCAGTTTGGAGCAAATTACTGAGTTATTAAATAATATTTTAGTGTTTTGATTAAAGATAAATTGTTAAAATAGCGAAATTGTTAAAATTTTGGTGAAATTGTCAATAATAATAATAATAATAATAATAATAATAATAATAATAATAATAATAATAATAATAATCCAAACAAAACGATATACAAAATAAAATTAAAATAAAAAATAAAAATAAATAAATAAAAGACAAAAGAGAGCCCGTGGCCTCCTTGGTAAATGACGTGCCATCAATAAGAGGAGCAGCTCCTCTTACAAATATAATTGCTTCCCCATTAATGTGGACAAGTATTGAGAAGTCCAAAGTTTTTTTTTTTTTTTTTTTTTTTTTTTTTTTTTTTTTTTTTGAGAAGTAAAGGAAAATTAAAAATGGAAAGGAAATATTTCAATAATAATATTTTTACATAATCAAATAGTAAAGGCATATTTTAAAAAATAATAAAGGTAAATTAAAAATGGAACGAAAATATTTTATTAATAATATTCTACATCATCAAATTAAAATGGAACGGAAATTAGGTAAAAATACCACTGTATCTATATTATAATTGACTAATTGATTGAAAATAAAAAAATAATAATTGACTGAAAATGAATCTATTATTACTAATTTACTGAAAATATAAAAGGAAATGAATATTAATAATTGATTGCAAATAAAAAATGATCCATAATTGACTAAAATAAAAAAAGAAATGGTCAGATAATTGAATTTTAATTAAAAATGGAATGGAAATTAAAAATTGGAGGAATATATTTCAATAATAATATTCTACATTTTCAATAGTAAATGCATATTTTAAACAATAGTAAAGGTAAATTAAAAACAGAACCGAAATATTTCAATAATAATATCTACATCATCGAATAAAAATGGAACAAAAATTAGGTAAAAATATAACTGCATTTGATATTCTAATTGACTGAAAAAAAAAGGCTAAAAATGAATCTGATATTACTAATTAACTGAAAACATAAAAGGATAACTAATTGAGTGATATTCTACCATTATATATTTTCACCCAAGTAACCCGTCTTGATGGATTGAAAGTGTTAGCTCTAGACGAAGATGAACAAGATTGTGTTGCCACTACCAATGTCGTCTACAAAGAGGTTTCAATAATGTGTAAATATAATCGGTGATATTAAGTTTTTTTTTTTAAAATGAAAAATTGCTATATATCTTGACAAAAAAATATATCTTCCATACAAGTAAATAAGGATAGCAATTCTATAACTGAGTTGTTAGAGAACGAGCACATTTGCCTATTTTATGAAAATACTAAACAATGATAAATAAAATCTTCAAAGTTATAGCACCGCATGCGTACATCTAAATATAGCTATTAATTTGAGCAATTATTTGCACAAATTCAAGCAATGATAACATCAAAATATATTAACGATCCAAATCATATCTTTAATTGTACTATATAATATTTGATGTTCTAATTTAAATAATTATATATCGATTCATATATTATTAATATATTACAACAAATCTATTCCGTGCATCGCACGGGTGCAAATACTAGTAAGAATAAAAAGAATTTATCTCAAAAAAAAAGTGAAAATAAAAAGAAATGTTACTAAATACATTCGTATTCCTTGTTGAATTACAATCCTTATTCGGTAGGTATCGCCGTATTGGATGGATTTTGGTGGTTTGCTTATCATTCTTCCTTGTTTTATAAATAGGCCTTTGGGTACTGTATAGTATATTGCAAAAGTGGAATCTCTTTCCTGGGCGGTTGAAAATCTCTATTCAAGGGCCGCTAACTGTTCCAATCAGAGGTATATACCTTCACTGCACTTTTTTCTGTGTTCCTTGTATTTATATGGATGAACTCTGATTCTACCATGGAATTTTGGGCGGGGAGAGATCTGAAGTTTTGCACTTGTTGGGTTTTAAGTTATCTTGATTCCAGTTCTCACTCCCAGTTGATATTTGGGTCTCTTTCTTCTTAGTTGTAGAAGATTGGTGTTGGGGGCATTGATATGACAGTTTATGGCTTTGCAACTGTTTTTCACCCCCCCCCCCCCCCCCCCCCCCCAATATGTTGCATATCTTTCATTGGCGATTGATAGGACGTCTGAATTTGTGTTGAACTGATTCACTAAATCTGTATATATTATCTGTTGCTTTCTTGTTGATTACCTCGTTTATAGTTGTAATAAAGTTCTCTTGTTCTGATGAAGGCTTCTTGCCCTACTCTAGTTGTGGAACTTGAAATCAATTGATTCTAACAGTGGGCTTAATTCTGCTTTTGTTTCCTCATAAATGGTCTGTTCTTTGGGTTAACCCTCTCTCTTCCCCTTATAAAGGAGGGAAAATGAATACCAACTCAAATAGCTATGGTAATTATTAGTTTTCTAGATCCAGGGCTTGTTTGAAAATAAATTTGTTGACTTGCTCATTGGTTACTGATTTTCTATTTGAGTTCAAAATATATTCAGCATTGATTTGGTTTGATATCTGTGTCAGTCTTATGTTTGGCTGCTCAGAAGAAAAGTTTTGAAAATTCAGTTAAAGGTGATATAGTGATTGTTCTAATGAATATACCTTGGGCATGTGTCCTATATTTGAAAGTTTTAAGGTAGTTCCTCTTTGATGCCAAGACATCAATTATGATTCCATATGTATGACGAAGATATTTCATAATCGTGGCCATTTATTGCAGTTTAATAGTTAGTTTTTCTGCAATTAACGAATTATGGTTGAGCAGTTTTCATTAACCTGGGAATGACCTTGGTATCCTCAATCCAGATTTGTGCTTTCTGAAAAATACAACTGATTGTTCTCTCAGTTATGCTCCATTTTCTGTTTCCTTTCCTTCATTCTTCTCATACATTAGGTAGTTCTTATTGAATCATTACTTAAAATCTCATTCTTACACCTTCAATGTCATTTTCAGAGAAGTCCACAGTTGATGTGTTTAAGTTTGATAATAAAAAAACATTTATCTGATAATTTTTCTCTCTTGCGTGTTCAGATGGATGTACGGATCTCAGAGCATGACCAAGTAATTCAGGTAAGCGGTGATGTCCCAGCACAGGAGAGGGGTGCTGTTGGGAGTAAATTGTGTGGGGAAGCACCATGTGGGTTTGCAGATGCTAAAACCAGTTTGAAGGACACACAAGAGCGCTCGGCAGCCATGAAAAAACTCTGTATTGCTGTGGTACTCTGTGTCGTGTTTATGACTGTTGAAGTTATTGGAGGTATTAAAGCAAACAGTCTTGCGATATTGACGGATGCGGCTCATTTGTTGTCAGATGTTGCAGCTTTTGCAATATCGTTGTTTTCACTGTGGGCGGCAGGATGGGAAGCTACCCCGCGCCAGTCCTATGGGTTTTTCAGGATTGAGATTCTTGGGGCGTTGGTTTCTATTCAAATGATATGGCTTCTTGCTGGGATCCTTGTTTATGAGGCTATTGATAGACTGATAAATGATACAGGTGAAGTCCAGGGATCCCTCATGTTTGCAGTTTCTGCTTTTGGATTAGTGGTCAATATAATTATGGCTGTCTTGCTTGGTCATGACCATGGACATGGACATGGACATGGACATGGCCATGACCATGGGCACGGAGGGCATGATCATGGGCATGGAGGGCATGATCATGGGCATAGCCATGATGGAGTTACAATCGTTCAACACCATGACCATCACGAGGGGCATTCTGGCCACAACGAACACGAGTCAGATCATACACATCCCCTACTTAAGGCTTGCTCCGAGGGTGAAAACGGATCAAAAGGTGGAAAGAAGAAGGAAAGGAACATAAATGTGCAGGGGGCCTATCTTCACGTACTCGGGGATTCTATTCAGAGCGTGGGCGTGATGATTGGCGGGGCAATCATATGGTACAAACCAGAATGGAAGATCATCGATCTCTTCTGCACTCTAATCTTCTCTGTGCTCGTGCTGGTGACGACCATAAGGATGATACGCAATATCCTCGAGGTATTGATGGAGAGCACCCCCCGAGAGATTGATGCAACCAGGCTTGAGCAGGGGCTTTGTGAGATGGAGGAGGTTGTTGCAGTTCATGAGTTGCATATATGGGCAATAACAGTGGGGAAAGTGCTGTTAGCCTGCCATGTAAAGATCAAGAAGGAAGCAGATGCCGACATTGTACTGGACAAGGTAATTGACTATATTAAAACAGAGTACAATATTACCCATGTTACCATTCAGATAGAAAGAGAGTAGTTAGAACCTGTTGGAACTTGGAAGCCTAGAAATGTGTTTGTAATCCACATGATATTGTTTTCAGAATATTTTAGACTCCGGTTGGTTCCTCAATCAATTTTACAATTTTATGTCATTTTTTACACTTCCATTATTAAAAAATTACAGTATCACGGTTTTTAAATTTTTTTTTAAATACAAACTGAAATTATATTTTTTGGTCTTAGTTGTTTTGGGTTCCCTCTCTGTGATTTAAAAAAAAAAAAAAACTCACAATTTTTTTTTTTTTTGTTAAACCATGAGTGTCGTGAGCAGGACCTAATGATAGGAGACACCTATTTCTATACAAGAAGGGGTTTGAACACTTCCGACCTCTCTTAAGGAGTGAGAATATACGATCAGTCACATTAACTAAGTTGATTTTTCATGATTCTTCATTGAAACACAATAACAAAGAGAATATTAACCATTATCTAAAAAATGTAAGAAAATACACTTTATTCATCATGAATTTCTCCTCCAAACTTTCCTTCATAATATGACTTTAATTTATTGAGTGCTAATGAACTGATTGAAGGGGCAAAGTTTGTAGGGGGAATATATGAGGGTATGTAGCATTGGATCCAAAAATATATTATCTACCAATGTCACTTAATAATTAAACCAATTGAAAAAATTATTGAATAGTTTTAATTATCTTAATTAATTCAATATTAATGTAATGAACTTAGTAGTTAACCACTCAACCTCCAAATAAAATCTAATTAAGGCATCCATATCAGTTGGAGATATTAGGGGAGAATGTAAGAGTGAGTAGGAAAGAGAATAATGTGGGAGGGGAGGGAAAAAAAAATCAAAACTGATTTTATAAAAAAAAATATATAAAAAATAAGCATGTCATTTCTCTATTGGTTCTCTTTCCTCCATCATTAATTTTTTTTCTTGGGCAGAGTAATATCCCAACATTTGCAGATGCTCCCCACCCCTTCTCTCTCTTGATTCTCTCTCTGCCACCATGGCATTTTGGCCTCAAAAGTAGTGAATTCTCCCCCATTTATCCTCTGATGTAGATGCTCTAAGAAGTATATCAAACTATTTATCATTATTCTTCCCAACTATTTATCATTATTAATTTCATGGGGAATGAAAAGAAAGAGAATGAATTTCTTCTTCCAAAGAGAATGAATTTCTATTGATATTGATGAATGATGATTGAATACAAAGAAATGCAAAGGCTATTTATACTAAAAATGAAAGAGAGAATTGCGCCACTACAATTGAGAATGGGAGAGAATCTTGCCATCGTGGATGATGAGTACGTGGGGCTGCTGCATGGGGTGAGTGGATTTGAACTATATTCTAACAATCTTCACCTTGGATCAAATTCATTGTGGAATTAACTGTTGGGTAATCGTTGGTAAAAACGAATAATAATCCTACAAAATAAGGATTATTATTTTCTGTAGAGGAGGGAAGGAAAGGATGAAGAGATAGGCTTGTGTTTAGTGTAGGGTTTTTAGCACAAGTCGAGCGATTACTTTTTCCTTAAAACCCTATTTGCTACCTCCCACAAGTGCTAGGAGCGTTGTAGCCTAGGTGAGCAAGGTATGAACACAATTTGTTGGCTAAGAAAATTCTGCTGCTCTACCAAATATATAGGACTATTGGCTCTATCAGAATATAGGACTGTTGGAGTGATAACATTTAAATTGGTATTAAAACCAATTTTGTAACACTTGAAACAACAAGCCACGGCTCTATCAGATATATAGGACTGTTCGAGTGATAGCATTTAATTAAATTGGTATTAAAACCAATTTTGTAACACTTGAAACAACAAGCCATACAATTCAATAAACCTTAAAAGAGCTCTTGTATAAATAGTGGGAAAAATCCTCTTCCCAAACCAATGTGGGAGAAAAGCTTCACTTTTTCCCTTCATTTTTCCAACTTAATGGGTCTATTTTGAGAATCAATATCTCATTCACCCATTATCCATTTCTGAGCGTACAATATATCAATCTCTTTGTCTCACTACGAAGAACCCGAATCCACTTTGACCCGACCCAAATCGGAAGTGGACCCCACTGATAATTGTACCACAAAATAGCCACTTAACATGCCATTTTAAGCTATTTTTTCCAATAATCCCCCACATGAATGAAAAATTGATTTTCAGGGTATTTTGAAATCGAAAACAACTGCGTTCAACGGTCAAACCCTGCATAGGATAGGTAGAATGTACCGCACCCTTTGAACCTTCACTGGTGAAGATATGTTTACTCTACTGGCTGTATGGTAGAACACGATGTCTTTGAACCGACTGTCGTTTGTGTAGACGATGACATATCTCACACAGGAACCTCCCAACCGTGTTCTGTTATCATGAGTGTGCCCATTTTGGTCGTGGGTCACCGTTCCTGGTTCTGCGAGAGTTTCTAAAGTGTTGTGCCCATCAATTCTCCTTTGAAGCAACCCTCACTTCTCTCTTACATAAGTGATTCTTTCTCGAGTATCCCGCATACTCACACATGTCAACCGACATTCGAATCATTAAAGCATCAATGTGCTAGCCTCTTGCGGGAGTCACTGTTTCAACGAAGAGTGGTAGGGAGTCCGAGACCCCCACAGTGACACGCTCCATTCCATAATTTAGTTGTCCCATTGAACCTAGGTGCCATCTAGGTTGGGTATCCACTATAGAACTTTTTAGTCCAATGGCTTTAGACCAATTCCTCGTGTCAACTTCTCCACAACTTCTTTACCTAACCCTTTGGTCAGCGAATCCGCTATATTGTCTTTTCAATTTACGTAGTCAATTGAGACAACACCAGTTGTGAGAAGTTGTCTAATGGTATTATGTCTACGACGCACATGTCTAGACTTACCATTATACATATGACTCTGTACTCTCCCAATTGTGGCTTGACTATCACAATGCACACATATTGGAGGTACATGTCTTTTCCAATTCGGAATATCCTCTAGAAAATGGCGTAGCCATTCAGCCTCTTCACAACCTTTGTCCAAGGCTATCAGCTCAGATTCCATCGTAGATCTAGCTATCACAGTTTGCTTAGGGGATTTCCATGCAACGGCTGCACCGGTGTGACACCCCGTAAATTTATCCTTTAAAACCTGAATTAATTATTTAATTAATTCGTAAGTTCCTCATCGTTATTCTAATGATTCCCATTAAATTTAGCTAAGGGAATCAAGTTTGACCTAAATCCCTTAATTAATTAATGTGGCCAATGGGTGGACCTTGATTTAATACTGTAGACCTAATGTCTTTTAATTAAATTAAAGCCCGTTAGTCTTCTAAATGGATAAAAGGGCCCACTTGTGATCAAATCAGTTTTATGCCTTGTTACCCAAGTTATAACCTAAAACCTCTACTCCTACACTTGACAAAAAACGAAAATCAACTCAACCCGGCCTACATCTCTCTCTCTCGAAAATCCCCTTCCCCCAAACCTAGCCAAAGGAGTTCTTCACCCTTTCCACCATCGAAGGCTACCAAGCTTAGACCTTTCCCCATCACCGAGCTTAGGAAAGATCACTTGGAAGAGGACCTTCAAGAAGGATCTTAGGAATTTGTGAGTGTAACACCCCACTTTTCTAAAACCTTATTAACAATACTTAACTTAGAAAGGGATACTAAACAAGCATAATAAACTTACTAAACATACTTTAAATACTTTAAGAGGTGTCACTGCCACAATCACCATACACGGTGATTGCACAGGCAAAGAAATGATCTAAACATATTCAAGCTTACTAACTTTAAACAAATATTGGGGGATAACCCTGGTGTCCAACACCAACAAAACATCTAAATAAGTCTACAACCAAGTCTCAAAATAAACGTAACTGATAAGAGTTTAGACTACAACTAGCACTTTAAGCTAATTTAGTCTAACTCAAACACTCTCAAGAACTGGGCCCTCCTGAATGAGGTTAACAAA
The DNA here is from genome assembly GCF_001879475.1 of Ipomoea nil. Taxonomy (NCBI): domain Eukaryota; kingdom Viridiplantae; phylum Streptophyta; class Magnoliopsida; order Solanales; family Convolvulaceae; genus Ipomoea; species Ipomoea nil. Next base: position 524,890 of record NW_017617410.1, read on the forward strand.
CAAACAAGTAGAAAACAACCCGTTAGCACGAAGCTAAGTATAACGCTACTCAACCCTGTAAAATACTATAACATATACTTTTAGAAAACATTTGTTTCATACACTTAGATCAAATATTCTCAATCACTTTAACAACATTTAAACATACTCAACAGTATTTCTATATGCTTGCAACCTAATTATCAAATAGGCATACTTTCTCTATCATTTAACTCATCAACAATCTCATGATTCCACATACATATCTTATCATGGCGAAATAGACTAATCATGCTCAAACTGATGGGTAATAATATACTTAAACTTCAACAAGCAATATCATAATATCATATATCTCAATAAGCAATCTCATGCCATCATATATCTCAATAAGCAATCTCATGCTATCATATATCTCAATAAGCAATCTCATACTATCATATATCTCATTAAGCAATCTCATGCTATCATATATCTCAATAAACAATCTCATGCTATCATATATCGCAATAAGCAATCTCATGCTATCATATAATAAATAAACGATAATATAAAGTCATGCTTCTTCTCATACTTTCATGTAAAACATGCAACTCTTATAATCATGCAACAAAATGAACATGATGCTTTAGTATAAGTATAGACAGATATACCTATACACTCTTTCTTTGGTAACAAGGAACACTTATAAAAAAACCGACATCGTATATTATTATTTTTATTTATTAAATATAACTTACAACGTCGGTTATTAATAAATAACCGATTATATATAGTTGTTTAATTTTATTTTTTTTAATTACATACCACGTCAGTTTTGTAACAACCGATCTTCAAAGTCATCATCTTCATTTGCTTCGTTGTCAACATACATATTAGATGTACTAGTTACTCCTCCCCCTTCACCGTGTCATATCCATTTTGTATAACTTAGATTAATCACAAATTAGATGATCATATATGGCGTTTGCACTTAATTTCTTAGATTGCAAAGTCTAAAAATTGTCTAATTCCGTCTTCATATTCCTTACTAATCCGGGAAGCTTTCATCCAACTTTTATCCATCACAAGTCAATCTAAAATAATATTAACCCTAATTAAACATAGACCACAGTGTGGTTAATCACCGGATACGCATACAAGAGAAAGCCAAAAATATAAATAAACATAGACCACGAGAAAGCCAAAAATATAAATAAACATAGATCACGGTGTGGCAATCACCGGATGCACAAGGGAAAGCCGCAAGTTCGTAGAAAAATAAATAGATAAAGATCTTACCTCACCAAAGATGTGTCCACGTCGATAAACAAACCTCGAATCCAACTAATCACCTACAAGTTTTAACAATAATTCGAATTATAATAACAATAATACAAAATATATTAACATTAATTCCTAAATGCACAATAATTCTTAAAATTCAAAATATATTAACAGTAATTCCTAAAATTCGAAATAAATTAACAATAATTTGAAATATAATAACAATAATTCCTAAAATTCAAAATATATTAACATTATTTCCTAAAATTTGAAATAAATTATCAATAATTCGAAATATAATAACAATAATTTCTAAAATACACAATAATTCTTAAAATTCTAAATATATTAACATTAATTCAATTCAAAATAAATTAACAATAATACAATATATAATAAAAATAATCCTAAAATACACAATATATATATATATATATATATATATATATATATATATATATATATATATACACACACACACACACACACACACACACACACACACACACACACACACACACACACACACACACAATAATTCCAAAAATTCAAAATATATATACTATAATGTATAAAATTCAAAATATATACCTAGTAAACCCTAAAATTCGAAATACATTAATCAATAATTCCAAATGTAATAAAATAATTATTGTCAACTCCCAAAAATTTCAAAATTGAAACAATATTTCAAAAAACATACAAAAACTCACAATGTAGGTTGTGGCGACGATGAGGCTATCCAGCAACGCGGGTGTGCGGTTGTACTGCTGTCCGGCGGTGTAGGAGTGCGACGAGGAGGCGGTGCGGCGGAGAGAAAAGAAGAAGATGGAGGGGGCTGATGGGTTTATGTTTCGGCGCAACTTGGTTTATAATAAACCTTACGACGTCGGTTAGTCATAAAACTGACGTCGTATCATGTATTCATGTCAGATTTTTTTTTTTTTTTAAAATTCTTAGTAAAATAATGGCGTTTAATATTAAAAAAAAAAATTTAATCATATACGACGTCGATTTTATGCCTAACCGACGTCATATATGATAAAAAAAAATTAAAAAAAAATTGCATACGACGTCAGTTATTTAAATAACCGACGTCGTATGTCGTTCTCGTTATTATTATTTTTTTTTTTAGTGATTTACAACGTCGATTTATAATAAAAAATCGACGTTAAATGATATTTTTAAATATTTTATAAATTTATTTGACTTTTAACGTCGGTTTTATAAAAAACTGACATTATAGACTCGGCGTTATATGTTATTTATGTAGTAGTGACTCTTCAACCCTTAATACTACATTTTGGTTTAAAAGTATAATGTATATTTTTTTATCAAAATTATTATATTTTTCTTTTCTAATAAGTAACAATGGACCAATTTATCACTTATTATTACCCTTAGGAGCGTTTGGTTCTTTATAATAAAAAATCGACGCTAAATGATTTTTTAAATATTTTATAAATTTATTTGACTTTTAACGTCGGTTTTATAAAAAACTGACATTATAGACTCGACGTTATATGTTATTTATGTAATAGTGACTCTTCAACCCTTAATACTACATTTTGGTTTAAAAGTATAATATATATTTTTTTTTATCAAAATTATTATATTTTTCTTTTCTAATAAGTAACAATGGACCAATTTATCACTTATTATTACCCTTAGGAGCGTTTGGTTCAAGTGATTAATCTTGGTAATGTTATATTACCTCAAAGTTGATATGACGGTAATATTTCAATGTAATATGATTATCTCTATTTCATGGTTGCAGTAGGCGCTAGGCGCTAGTCGGGCGCCCGGACAACGCCTAGCGCCTAGGCGGTCTAGGCGGCGCCTAGGCGGAATCTAGGCGGCGCTAGGTGAGCGCAAAAAAAACAGTGGTAGACTTGCAGTTTGACAATTTTAATGAGGTTGTTTTCAACATTTAATGAAATAACACATCCAAATAAATGAATTAATGATAATTCATAAGTCATAACATCAAAACAATGATTTAAAAAAAAAACATTAAAACAAATTAAAAATTAAAAATACTCAAATACTTCAATCATCCAAAGATCCAAAGTATCAAACTAGTCTACGAGTGTATATGTCATATTATATATATGTATGCGCGCGCGCGCGCACACACACACACACAAATATATATATATATATATATATATATATATATATATATATATATATATATATATATATATATATATATATATAAAATAAAAAAATAGACCGAGCGGATCGAGTTAACTCGACCGAAATGGACGAGTTAACTCGACTAACTTAGACGCTAGGCGGCCAAATCGGCCGAGTTAGGCGCTAGGCGGCCGGTAACCTAGGCGGGCGCCTAGGGCGAAAATCGCCATGGTCTAGAGGCGCCTAGCGCCTAGCTTAGGCGGGGCCTAGACGGGCGCCTAGACCGATTTTTACAACCCTGCTCTATTTTCTTATAGTTTGATTACCTCCATTTTCTTATAGTTTGATTACTTCCATTTTCTTATAGTTTGGTTCAAGTAATTAATCTTGGTAATGTTATATTACCTCAAAGTTCACGAACATGTTTGTTAATGCTTGTGAACAATAAATAATCTATGTTTATAAACAATAACCAAACAAACACCACAACAATTATTAAAACACACACACACACACACATATATATAAAGAATTAGGTTCAAATGCGGTTGGTGCGCCCAGGTACGGTTGTGCGGTGAGAGGAGAGCCATTGATTTTGATTAAATCAATGTCCAAGATTTACCAAAATTAAAAAAAAAATGCGGTGATAATTTGGTAATTTTTGCATATAGGTTAAATTTAAGGTGCATGAGTTTTGTTCTTTGGTGTCGTGATTTTGTGTGTAAGGTGCGTGAATTTTGTGTTTAAGGTGCGTGGGTTGTGTACTTAATGTGAATAGTTGTTGAAACTTAAGGTGCGTGAGTTTCCTACTTAAGGTGCGTTGTTTTTCTTCTTAAGGTGCGTGATTTGTATGCTTAAGGTGCGTCAGTTATATGAAACTTAAAATGAACCATTTTAAAACCTTAGGTGCGTGGTTTGTGGTCTTAGGGTGCTTTGTTGTATTCAAATATTTTGTTTGTGTGCTTAAGATGCGCTATTTTAATACTTAAGGTGCGTCATTCGCACATAAACCCTTCAATATATATATATATATATATATATATATATATATATATATATATTAGTTCAAAACTGATATAAAGCTAGGTGGTCGGTCAATTCATTCAGAGTGAGAAAGTCATGTCCCATTCGCTTTAGCGAGGAATGGGCAATCCAGCTGTAGACTGGCGTCCACCATGCAATTCCAGCTGAAGACGTCGACCTGCTGTGGAACGGCTACGTGGGACCCTCTGGATAACATGCAAATCCCATGCCGTTCCAGCTAACAAGAAACGACCTCAGCACTGCTGCAAAAGTGGAATCTGTTTCTTGGGCGGCCCGCGCCCGAAAGCTAATTGTTCCATTCAGAGGTATGTACTTTTTCTGTGTTCCTAGTATTTATATTGGATCAACTCCATCCGATTTTACCATGGAACTCTTTTGCTTAATCCTTGGTGTGTTTTGGTTTGTTTATAGTAATCAGTCAAATTAAACATGAGCCAATCCAATGAAGTTGCTGCATTTCCACATAATTAAGAGGACTCCTCGTCTGAATGAGATCGAGGATCCTCGATCTCTTCTATGTCCAGAAGATCGATCTGTTGCTGCTCATCCTTGGCACGATCTTGAGATAGGTGATTATTCTTCTCCACGACTGTTTTATTCTGCTTAACACACGCTTAAATTTGATGTTTCCATTAATTTCTTTTTTTGTTTTATTTGTAGGAGCTGAAGCACCCAAAAACTTTCAATGTTGTAAGTAGTCTTTCTGCTTTTATGTGGACTGGATTTTCACCTATTTGATTGATTGATGATTGGCATATTTCTTCCATTACTAAGCTTAAGATCATGAGATGATGTTATGACTGGAGTATACCTTCGGCTGCATTGATTTGTGACTTTGTGCTGCATTTTTTACAGGTTATTGAGATAACAAAAGGGAGCAAAGTCAAATGCGAACTTGACAAGAAAACTAGTCTGATTAAGGTATGATAGTTTAAGAATGGATTTAGTTCCTAAGTTGAACTTTATACATAAAATTAGTTGCCAAAGTTTCTGAATTTAAGCACGTTTAGACCATCGAAATAGAATTCACCTTGTTTCTTTAAAGCCTTAACCATAAGTAAATACTCTATTTTGATTTAGAACTCTCAAACTGCTATACATTAGATGTGAGAACACATTAACCAGGGAAGTTTCCTAGGGAGGAATACTAGTTCTATGTCCTTGGTTTAAACGCCTTGTTGCTACTAGTCCCCTTGAGACACTACTCTGACTAAGGAGTTGGTATTTAATGGAACTTTGTCTCGACCAACTTTCCTGAGAGTGTACATGGAAATTGTCTATTACATGTCAGTATAGTTGGTTTGTTAGGCTTTAAATTCTCCTTTTGTATTGAAGCATGCATGAAGGCATGAACACCTTTCGTACTTGTAGAATAACTCATTTTCTTAAATCTGTCTTTTCGTACTTGTACAAGGAGGTGGCAGTTAACGAGTTTCTGCCTTGGGATACTGCTTTTGAGGCTATTCAGTACTCCATGTAAGATTTACATTTCATATGAACCGAATCATTATTTGAGGAAATCCATATCAATATGAGTGTGAGATGCTTCAAATTCATCTGCAGTAGATTTTGACTGTTGTGACATTATATTGTTTGCAGGGACACATAAGAGCGCTCAACAACCCTGAAAAAACTCTGTATTGCTGTGGTACTCTGTGTCATATTTATGACGGTTGAAGTTATTGGAGGTATTAAAGCAAACAATGTTGCAATATTGAGGGACGTATAGTAGCTCATTTGTTATTAGATGTTGCAGCTTTTTCAATATCATTGTGGGTTCCAGGATGGGAAGCTACCCCGCGCCAGTCCTGTGGGTTTTTTTAGGATTGAGATTCTTGAGGCGTTGTTTTCTATTCAAATGATATGGCTTCTTGCTGGGATCCTGAATTGTTTATGAGGCCGTTGATAGACTGATAAATGATACAGGTAAAGTCTAGGGATCTCGGCCTCAAGTTTGCAGTTTTTGTTTTTGGATTAGTGGTTAATATAATTATATATGGTTGTCTTGCTTGATCATGACCATGGCAATGATCATGGGCATGGGCATGGAGGGCATGATCATGTGCATAGCCATGATGGTGACGATGTGCAAAATCATAGAGTTATAATCGTTCAACACCATGATCATCACGATGGGCATTCTGGCCACAATGAGCACGAATTAGAACATTCGGAGCCCCTACTTAAGGCTTGCTCTGAGGGTGAAAGCAGGTCAAAAAGTGGAAAGAAGGAAAGGAATATAAATGTCACGTACTCGGGTATTTTATTTAGAGCTTGGGTGTTATAATTGGTGGGGCAATCATATGGTACAAACCAGAGTGAAAGGTCATCGGTGATCTTTTCTGCACTCTAACCTTCTCTGTGCTCGTGATGGGCACGACCATAAGAATAATACACTATCATCTAGCTAGGTTTTTATGGAGAAGAAATTGATGCAACTAGGCTTGAGGATGTGCTTTGTGAGATGGAGGAGGTTGTTGCATTTCATGAATTGCATAAATCGGCAATAACAATGGGGAAAGTGCTGTTAGCTTGGCATGTAAAGATCAAGAAAGAAGCCGATGCTGTCTGACAGTGTACTGGACAAGGTAATTGATTATTACCAATGTTACCATTCAGATAGAAAGAGAGTAGAGACGTAGAGTGTTGGGAAGATTGGAAATGTGTTTGTCATCCACAACAATCATATGGTTTTTAGAATATCCACAGCACAATGTTAGCATCCGCTTCCTTCTTGATCTTTACATGGCATTGCCCATATATATGCAATTCATGAACTGCAACAACTTCCTCTTCTCTGGGGGGTGCTTTCCATCAAAACCTCGAGGATGAGGATATTGCGTATCATTCTTATGGCCGTCCCCAGCACGAGCACAGAGAAGATTTGAGTGCAGAAAGGATCGATAATCTTCCACTCTGGTTTGTACCATATGATTGCCTCGCCAATCATCACACCCACACTCTGAATAAAATCATATCCCTAAGTATGTGAAGATAACCCCTGCACATTTATGTTCCTTTACTTCTTCTTTCCACCTTTAGAGCAAGCCTTAAGTAAGGGCTCCCTATGGTCAGAATGCCCCTCGTGATAGTCATCGTCACCATCATGACCAAGCAAGACAGCTATAATTATATTAACCGCTAATCCAAAAACAGAAACTGCAAACATCACGGATCCTCCCTGGACTTCACATATATCATTTATCAGTCTATCAACAACCTCATAAACAAGGATCCCAACAAGAAGCTATATCATTTCAATATAAACCAACCACCCATGAATCTCAATCTTGAAAAACCCATAGGATTGCACGGGTAGCTTCCCATCCTGCCGCCCACAATGAAAACAACGATATTGCAAAAACTGCAACATCTGAAAGTAAATGAGCCGCGTCCGTCAATATTTCAAGACTGTTTGCTTTAATACCTCCGATAGCGAATAATTGAAATTTTAATAAATCACTTATAAATTAATAACGAACCATATGTCAAAAATTTTCGTATAAAACAAAATATTCAAAATACAAAACAATACTAATGTAAAAAAGTGTTCAAAGAGACAAATTTATTCGATAAACAATATTGTCCTTCGTATAGATGGGAGACTTTTTAAATTTATATTAGGAGACTTTTTACATGGTGCGTGCCAAAAAGGATAAATACGTAATTAAATAAATTTAGTTGATTCATGGTCATTATGAAAAAGAATCCTAGCCCGAGATTTATTTTCCTTACATCATGTAATTAAATTTTCATTGACCCGAGCTTTCCTATGTCAAATATTACACCTAATTTTTCACCTTTTATATTCGCATTAAAGTTTGAACTTCCCTGACTAACAAACTTCATCTTAAAGTACTATACCACAATTTTGTGGCAACTTTTACTAATGGTGTTGTTTCTTTTAATGAAAAGAAACAACACCAGTTCTGTCTAACTAATTTTGTTTTTATGACGTATTTAGTTTCAATTTATATACACTGTAGTTTAATTACAATACAAATAAAGTATTATTTTGATAAATTACAGTTTCATTTGACAATTTATTTTGAAAGGAAGGAAGGGCTCGGCCCCAAACAGAAAAACTAAACAAATGACTAATCTCCCTGAGTATAGGAACCCCAGCTTGATCTCGTTGAAGCCACTCAGCAAGCTCTCCCTACGGGTAAGACGAAAATAACATCAGATCCCATTCATTGCCATAGTTTTTGACCAGCCAATCAGCAACAAGATTTTGTTCGTGAAGAACGTGGCAGCATTTCGCTAACTAGTTTTTATTGAATTTACACTCAGTATTTGAGACTTGTTATTCAATTTCATTTTATGCACACTATAGTTTTATTCAGGACCATTCCTAAGAAATTTGTGGTCCTATGCGAAAATTTAATATGGACCCTTTTTGTATAATTGTAAATATATAAAAGATATATTATATTGTACCAAAATATATAATCTATATCTATTCTATATATATATAAAAGTAAAATCCTCCTAACAAATTCCCCCCCCCCCCCCCCCCCCCCCAAAACTTTTGTAGTAAAACTTATTTGGTAAGTAAATGTCAAATGGAAATTAAATAAATAATAATAATATTAATAATAATGTTATTACCTTAAATAAATAAATTATTATACTTTCCTTTTGAATTAGTATTTTTTACCTATAAATACAAGGGCTTCTTCAATCAAAAAATCTCAAACTCATCTCTCTGCTTTCTTTTTGTATGAATTTTCTACATTTTTCTAACTATATTCTCACGTATTTCAATATGTTTTGCAGTTTATATCGTCTGGTATGAGTTTGAAGATACTTAAAGAGGTTCTGCTTCAACAAAAGGAAATTGAGGAGGAAGAGCATTTGTAACAGAACCCTATTGGTTTAGTTTTTATGGAAGATTATAGAGATGCGATCGAGGATGATAAAGACGGTAATTTTGATAATTTTGTAAGATTTTCTTAAACTTAGAGTTAGTATGTTGATTTTGAGATTTGTACATGCCATTCAAGTTTCTATGTTTTTTTTTTTTTAACAAGCAGAGCTCATTTTACAGCATTTTTATAATATATATATATATATATATATATATATATATATATATATATATATATATATATATATATATATATATATATATATATATATATCACAACTTGAGTAGAGTGTTTGTTTAACCTATTAAAAATCTCGCTATATTTGATTTTTTCTAAATTTTTTTAAAACACAAAAATAATGATTATTTAAAAAGAAGAAATAAATAACAAATAGAATTTCAGATTTTGTGTTACTCCATTCACATATTAGTATAAATAATAAAAAAAAAAGTAATAAAATAAAATACAAAGGAAATATAAAATTTTAACCAACAATTTAATTAGAGAAACCTCCCAAAAAAATCCACGTTGTACTGAACCCAGATAAAAAAATACTGGCAATAGCACAATCATAAGGATCAAAGGGAACAATGGAAGACCCAGAAATCCAGACATCATTGATGTACCGAACGGTGATGAAAGACTCAGAAATAGGAATATCATTATGAATGAAAACGGAGATTTTCTTGACACCCGAATTTAGTTTAAGGAGAAGTTTACTCTTGAGTATAAATGTCTCCTCAATGGATTTTGTATGGTCATATAGAGTGTATTTATACACATGGATGAGTTCAAAATGGCACAATATTGAAATTATAAAATGGTAAGAGATCTCAAAAAAGGTAAAACTTTCAAATTTTCAGTTAATACAAAAAATGTTATAATCGTCGAAAATATATATCTTTAACTTTAGACAAAAATTAAAAACGAAATCATAAACAATTTTAATCATTGACTATTTCATTTCTATATTTCTTGAAAAATGATGGGCATGAACAGGCTGACTCATCGTGGAATATAGTAATTATTGAATTACCATTAAAATTAGTATAGTAATGAAAGAATTATCATTTGTATGTTGACATTTTTCCCGTTTATTACTATTCAAATGTTTGATACAAAAAATTATACTATATAAACACAAAATATGCATATATGATAAATATGCAATATATATATATATATATATATATATATATATATATATATATATATATATATATATATATATATATATATATATATATATATATATGTCCCTAAGTTTTGGAGATAAACTTGGTTAGGAGGATTTTACTTTTAATTATATATAGATATAGATTATTCTCATAATTTTTCTTTCCTTCTTTTGTGTTATTATTATGATAATGTATTTAAATATTGGAAGAAAACAAATGTTATAATTAATGAAATTATTGTGGTAATTGCCACAATATTTGGTAATTACAATTAATATAATTAATAAAATTGAGAAATATATGATTTCTTCCGTAGAAATATTTGTGACAATTTCATTAAATTATAATTAATAAAATATGAAATATAATTAAAGAAATAAAATTATAAAATTAACAAAACATGAATATTTTTAATTTTTTTTAAATATACATACATATACTCTTTAAATTTCTAAATATAATTTTTTAAGTATAAATCTATCAATATAAATTATAATTAATGAAATTATATTATAGGACTTTCCTATATACATATTAATAAATATTATGTGTATATACAAAGTATTATACAATCATATAAGGATATGCATCCGATTAGAATATTTATTAATTCATGCAAAATTTAGAATTTACATTTTTTATTGATTTCTAAGTACAATTCTCTTAGTTATTATTATTCATATTTTTAAATTTCATATATAAATATGAAATACAATTTGGAATAAATCAACTTAATTATATGAATTTTTTCTATAAATTTATCTAAATATGTACATGATTAGAGATTATATTAACCATACAAAATTTTAATTTTAATTTTGTATGTTATGAAAATATATACTTGACTAAATATATAAAAGTCCAACTATATTATTATATTGTACATTTTAACATCTTTTTATTTTTTCTATATTTATTTTAAATTCATAATAACAAAAATAAAATTACGTGCAATGCATGGATAAAACACTATATTTAAAAAATACAATTTGATAAATATCATAAATTAATTAGTAAAATATCATTTATATTTATAATAATTAAATAAAAATAAATAATTCAACTATGTAAACCAATAATTTCAAAATGAAATTAATGTACAGTTACAAATAAATATAGCATGATTACATTTACTTTAATTAGTTTTAATTCCCTTAATGATATGACTTTTCTTTATCAATTTTTTGATGTGAGACTAAGTGAGTGTTTGGGTTGCGGAAAATTATTTTTTTTAAAAAATACTTACTAATAAAAAATAAATTTAAAATATTTTTTTACCCCTCATAACATGTGTAAATCTTATATTTTTTTAAAAATAGAATTTGATAAATATCATAAATTAATTAGTACATTATCCTTTCTGTTTATTGATTATAATAATTAAAAAAAATTAAATATGTGAACGAATGATTTCAAAATGAAATTAATATACAGTTACAATTAAATATAGCATGATTAGATTTACTTTAATTAGTTTTAATTTTCTTAATGAAGTGACTTTTCTTTATCAGTTTTTTTATGGGAAGCTAAGGGAGTGTTTGGATTGCTGGAAAATATTTTAAAATAAAAATACATATTAATAAAAAATATTTTTAAAATATTTTTTAACCCATCATAACATGTGTAAATGTTATATTTTTTTAAAAAAATACAATTTGATAAATATCGTAATTTCTATTTATAATAGGTAAAGAAAAAAAAATAAATAATTCAAAGATGTGAACAATGATTCACGTTGAGTTATTACCGAAAAATCAGTCTTTAATCACAGTAAATTGTATGTGACTTTTTCACGAGTCACCCATCCTGATGGTCTGATTGTTTTAACTATAGACGAGGATGAATAAAATCCCGTTACTACTACCAATGTCGTCTACAAAGAGATTTTCAATAATGTATAATTCAAGCCATTGGTATTATGTTTTTTAATATACAAAGATGACAAAATTGCTATATATCTACATAGAAAATATAACTTCCATATAAATAATTTCTATAACTGAGTTGCTAGACAACGAGTTAATTAGCCCAATTAATACAAATTATAAACACTGATATATAAAATCTCTACAGTTGCAGCAACGAATGCGTATATCTACACGTTAGCTATTAATTGAGAAATTATTTACTTGAATTCAAGCATTGATAACATCAGAAAACATAATCAGTGCAACTCAATTCTTCAATTATATTATATAATATTCGATGTTATAATTTATACAATTGTATATCAATCTAAATATTTTAAAAATATTATAACAAATTCATTCCGTGCAACGCACGGGCACAAATACTAGTAGTCTATAACAAAAAATTATCATTCAAATTTTCACTTGAAAAGTGACATTGTTCTTCTTCTTCGGGCATATTTAGATGTAAAATCATTCACCAATCCATTGAGTTTTTTCTTACAATATACTTGTTCATAAGTAAGATTTCAACAACTTCAACTTTAATGCATAAACAATAGTAATAGAAATATCCAAGACTATTTGATATTGCAATAATTGTAGTATCAAAATACAAGAAATTAGATTGTTATTCACCTATCAAAAATGTCCTAGCTAGGGTTAGTTATTGAATTAATAATTTTAAAATTTTGAATAAAATTAAAGAATTAATAGGAATAAGAGTAATTTTTGACTTTTTATATATAACAATTTTACAATACTCAAATATGTCTGCCTCAATTCCTATAAGTTATAGGACAATAACTCTATACATAAATCAAGTCCGATCCTTTAAAAATTAGGAATGTAAGCTTTCTAAAATTTTAAATCGTCTTGATTTTTTTATACATAAGTTACACCAATATTAATTTATAAAATCTAAATATATAATAATATTTTATTTTTTATTAAAAGTGCCCCCAAAATTTGGGGGCACACTATGTGAAGAAGTGCGTAAACTATTTGGGGCCCCCAAAATTTGGGGGCCCTGTGCGCATGCCCTGGCCAGGGACGACATTGGTTTTATTACAACACTACTAAAGTATAATTCTAATTCAATTACGATTTCATTGGACAATATACACTCAAATATGTGAAACTTATTATTCAATTTAATTTTATATACATTGTAGTTTCATTACAGCACACTAAAATATCATTTTGATTCAACTATAGTTTCATTTGACAATATACACTCAATATCTAAGACATGTTATTCAATTTCATTTAATACACATTTTAGTTTCATTACAACACAACTAAAGTATCATTTTAATCCAATTGCATTTTCATTTGAGTATTTGACAATGTACACTCAATATATGAGACATGTTATTCAATTTCATTTTAGATATAATGTAGTTTCATTACAACACAATTCTAATTCAATTACAATTTCATTTGACAATATACACTCAATATGTGAGACATGCTATTCAGTTTTATTTTAGATACACTGTAGATTCATTTTATTATAAGCACATCATAAATACGAGATTAGTTAAAAAAAGAAATAGCGGCCTTTTTTACCATGGTCCACACAACTTTGTGGACCATGATCCATCGTATACCAATTACAATTTTGTTGCCCTACTCGGCTACTTTAATACAAAACCAATCATTATTCTGTGGAGCATATTTTGTATAGTATAAAATAATGTACATTTAGTACACAAATAATGTATATTTAATATATTAAAAATGTACTTTGTATTTAGGGAATGTAAATTATTTGAATACTAAAAATACATTATTTTATATAATACAGTACACAAATAATATACTTATAATATATTAAAAATGTACTTTTTTTATGGTCCATACAACACTATGTGGACCATTATCCATTTATCCTTTCATGTCTTTTATTTGGGCCTAAGCAATAACAATGTCACTTAAATATTTAAAACCCAATCAAATTAAATTCTCAAATCATACCACAATTTTGTTGCCACTATAGCGGCAAATTATATTGTGAAAAAGTGTCCACCTTTGGTTCTAAAATTGTTCGTAATTATGAATATATAGTTCAAAAACAATGAACATATAGTTTTACAATTATGAACATAATTATGAACATATAGTTCTATAATTATGAATATAGAGATTCAATAATTGTGAATATGAAGTTCAAAAATTATGAATATATATCTTTATAATTATGAATATATAATTCAATAATTATGATTTATGAGACATAGAGTTCTGTAATTATGAATAAAAAGTTCAATAATTATTAATATGAAGTTCAAAAAATATGAATACATAACTTTATAATGAAATCAATAGATTTATTGATTACATCTTTTTTTTTTTTTTTCGGGGGGGGGGGGGGGGGGGGGGGGGGGGGAAGCAATTTCCTTAGACAGGAGTGTCAAATGTAGCTAAACAATCATGCTTGATAAACATTCTTAAATCAACATTCTCATTATGTAATCTCATACGATATTCTACTCAAATGCAATCTTGTGCAATATTATAGTCATATGCAATCTCGTGCAATACTATAAACATGCTCATATGCAATCTCATGCAAAGATATACTTATGCTCATATGCAATCTCGTGTCATACTGTATTCATATGCAATCTCGTGCAATACTATAGTCATATGCAATCTTGTGCAATACTATAGTCATATGCAATCTCGTGCAATACTATACACATATGCAATCTCATGCAATACTATAAATATCTACTCATACACTTATTGTAAAAAAATAGAGTACTTTTTGTGGAGGTCTCATTGAGTCATAAATGACTTGCTTTCTTTCTTTCTTTCTTTAGAGTCGCAATGCCTCACTTCTTTCTTTCTTAGAGTCGCAATGACTCATTCTTTCTCTTTGGAGTCTCAATGACTCATACTTTCTCTTTGGAGTCTCAATGACTCATACTTTCTCTTTGAATGGACGAGGTAGGAACTTCATCATGTGAATGAACCTATCTGGGCACGGCGTCTAGCCGACCTAATACTCTGCTCGTCCACCGAACCACTCTCTTGGTTCTATACTCATACTCTGTGGAATCAGGTATCAAACTTTTAGCGTGCACGCCCCCTGACCAGGATTCCAAGCCTGTCTGGCAGTTTCCAACCTCATAACGTGGGAATACGCCGCGTTACATATACTGGGACCGCAATGTCCATAAAATCATCCGAGATGACATAGTCCAAACGGGATCCTCCAAAACCTCACCGATATAGATAATACATAAATATCTCTCTCATGCATCAATCTCATGCATGCAACAACTCTACTACTTCTCAATGCATCAAAGAATGATATATCACATGCTTATGGCTTTTTGAAAGTAATACTTGGGCTCACGTTGGCCCCTTATGCATTTTTGAAATATGAAATATGTGAGATGCAAAATACTCTATAACATGCTTCTAAACCATGCATAGAATGCATAGAAATTCTCAAGTATATCATGTTATACTCAATTTGCAAGATAGCAATTTCTATACACTTCTATAACAAAACATGCTTCAATTGTCTTTGATCAAATATCACATTTTAGTCATGCTTTCATAATGATTCATATTCTCAAATGATCATGCTTCTCTACTCAATACAAAAATAATATCATATCACTTAGCCAAGCATTTCTCATACATAGAGAACTTAACATATATATACTGTGTAGCAAATTATTCAATAAATTCATCATAACATACTCATTTTTTTTATCCAAATTCAACGAAGTCAAAGCCAAAATGTGCGTCGAAACGATTCCAAGGTACTGAGCCACAAGGGCCCGTGACATCTGGCCTGAAACGACACGTAGTTGAGCCACAAGGGCCCGGCCACTGCACAAAAACTCCTCAGATTAAAACTCAGGGACCTGGGGCGGGACTCCTCATGGCTCGCCCCATGAGTCCCGTTACATTGCCGGGCCGTACCCTAGGCCCGGGTAACCCCGGCTCTAGCCGGCGGCCCTCCTGATGGGACGCGGCTAGGGCCGCTGGTCTGATCTGGTGCACACTATGTGTGCACCAGATGGGCATTTCATCTGTAAAATTAAATCCAAACATGTCCAAAACATTCTCAACAACTCAAGGACAAATGCTAGATCACTTCCAAGTATAAACAAAACAAAATCTCATAATTTCTACTCATTTCTACTCAATATCAAAGGCTTCACGGAGCCAAAATCAAAGAGGGAGTCCATGGGGTTATACCTCTTCTTGTTCTTCCTCCTTGTGTGGATTCCTTCTTCTTCCCACTCAACCACTACCCCCTTCACCACCTAAACACCTCAAACAAGCCAAACAACAAAACTTAAGGATAGAATGTCAAAGATGAAGCTAAGAGATGGAAGTTGATGAAGAGAAGAATGAATGGATGAGAAAGAATGTTGAAAACCTTACTGTGTTTCTCCTCTTTGTTGGCAGAGCTCAAGGTTGGGGAAGACAAAGAATGGAATCAGGAGAATAAAATGAGCTTACTTTTCCTTTTATATGGGTTCAAAACCCTAGGATGATACCCAATGATTGGTGGAGGGTAAGATGTTAAAAGTTTGGCTAAAATAAGTTCTCAGGCAAAGTTTCTTAGAGTGGTGTGGTTCACCTAGCATCATGGATCAAGGGCTAGAAATGCTATTTTAAATACTTTGGGGGTTGAAAATGAATTTTCTCAAAAAGTTTTCTAGATGCACACTTGTTTAAAGTCTTTTGGAATTCTCCCGGTTTCACTCAGATTGATTTCTCAATTTAAAACTTGGTATGCGAAGTACCCGAAAATCTAGAATTTTGAAATAAAATAAGTTTTGGTGTCGAATTAATTTGGGCAGCGGTGGTGTGAAAAGCAAGCGCCGACTGCAGGGTCTGAACCGCCGTCGCAGGTTCGCCCTGGAGCTGCATTCTCACCCGGCAACAAATCCCTTCAAACCATATCGAACAACCAGAATAAGATTTATGAACTGAAGTAAAAAAATGGCAGGGAAAGAATGGGCATCGAACTGATCCTGGTGATGATGATGCCGAAGAAGAAGAAGAAACAAAGAATAAAGTTACTTTTAAAAAAAATAACAATTATGGAATGACTACCTTACCCCTCAAACTAACGTCCATTTAACCTTCAACTGACGGAAGGACTAACAGTGGAAAAATTTCAAAAGTTAAGTGTCTAAATTGTCCAAATTAAAAGTCGGGGACCAATTGTGGAAAATCAATATAGTCGGAGGACCATTGCTGGAATTAACTCTTTGTTAACCCCTTTCAGGTGGGCCTAGTGTTTGAGCGCGATCGAGAAAGATTAGCGCGTAGTTTAGAGTTGCTAGATGTTAGTCTAGACTCTTGTTTTATTCAAGGTTGTTTAAAAACTCTGTTGTTAGATGTTTTGTAGACTTTTGAGCTTGACTTAAGACAGTATTTATCCTAGCCTATGCAGTCATCGTGTGTGGTGACTGTGGCGGTGACACCTCTTTTGAGATTTGTTTTAAGTTATTGATCGTATCATCTCCTTGTTTAGTTATCTTTTGAAGTTAAGTGTTGTGATTTAGATTTAAGAAAAGTGAGGTGTTACAGGCTATGTATGGCAGCATTGATAAGAGAAAAAAAAAAAGAAGTTGATGGCTAGAATAACTGGTATTCAACGTTGCATGAGAGAGAAACCGCATAATGGTCTGCTCAACCTTAAAAATAAGTTAAGGGGATTCAATTCGGAGACCGTAACACTAGCTTCTACCATGCTGCAACCATGGTTCGTAAGGCTAGAAATAAATAGCTTGCTTTAAAGGACAATAATGATGTTTAGGTCTCTGACAAGGAACGCATAAAGGCCATGATCCAAGATTATTTTGTAGGGCTTTATTCGGCAGAAGCTATGGATGACTCGAGAAACATGATTCATGGAGCTTTCCCCAGAATCGATGACAGTCAGTAGAGATTTTTAAAAAAGGAGGTTGGAAAAAATGAATTCAAAGAAGCTCTTAAGGCTATGCCTCCTCTTAAAGCTCCTGGGCTAATGGTTTCACCACATTGTTTTACCAGAAGTCTTGGGATATAGTGTGGGAAAGCCTTGTTAACTTGGTGATTGATTTTTTTTTATTATTGAAAATGGAATTTTACCGGATGGGCTAAATCACACGAATATTGCTCTCATTCCTCAGGTCACGAACCTTGAAAAGGTTAATCAGATGAAACCTATTAGTCTATGCAATGTTGCCTACAAGTTGATCACAAAGGTTATGACGAATAGAATTAAGACCACCATGCCGGATCTTATTTGCCCGAACCAAAGTAGCTTTGTCTCGGACCGCCAAATCACTGACAATATTGTGATCTATCAAGAAATCCTCCATACCATCAGAACCACCAAAAGCAAGAAAGGTTACATGGTGCTGAAGATTGATATCGAAAAGGCATATGACCACTTGAATTGGAATTTCATTCGAACCACACTGTGACACCCCGTAATCCAAATTCAATTAAGGGATTAATTAAGTAATTAATCATAAACCAATTGATAATTTAATTCCTTAAATTCCTGAAAATTCAATATTCGGGGACTAGTAATTGACTAGTCAACCCAAAGTCAAGTGTTGTACCTAAAGCTTTGTGAATAGTTCCCTTGTTCCCATACACCTCTTCATTTTAGTAAGGGTAAATTGGACATTTCCTTTATGATTGCATTCCAAGCTAACCTAGAAGATATCTTTCATTTCTATCCTTACACTTTCAAGCAAAGAGCTCTTCCTTCTCTCTAAAAACCTAGCTAGCTTTCTCTCCAAGCTAAGTTTAGACTTTCCAAGATCTTCAAAGTTTGTCTTCAAGATTCAACCTTTCCTACCTTTAAGCATCTAGGAGGGTAAGATCTATGTTCCTTTTGTGTTTTTAGTATTTCCTAAGGTGTCTTTTCTCAAAGGTGAAATCTTTATGATCTTTTGGTGTGTTCTTGAAGTGGGTGTGGAAGGTGAACCTTGTTAGGGGCTTTGAGAAGTGTTAAGTGAAGGTTTTTGTCTACAAGAGGTAACCCATGCTCTACAAAATCTATTTTGCTTACCTATATGATGATTTATTGGATTCTACATGTGATTTTGCTATGAAATGTGAGTGTTGATGCATTGTCTTGTGAAAATGCATATCTAGAGCTTGTTATTAGGGTTCTTGTATGCCATTTCTTGGCTATTCCTTTGGTTCAAGTCATTTTGTTATATTTGGTGAGATTTGGCATGTTTTGGACTTGAATTTGAGCTTGGAGTTGAAAATCCCTGAAGAGATGTTTTTGTACAGGGCATGGTACCCGCGGACGGAACGGCGGGCAGTGGCCTACCCGCCGCTCCACCCGCGGGGTACGAGTGTGGAGGAACTTGGTTCCCACGGGCGAAACCACGGGTGGGGGTCCACCCGTGGCCCCACCCGCGGGTACAGTATTGGTGTTGTGCGGGGATTTATTCCCCGTGATTCTTTTGACTCAGTATTTGGTCTTTTGACTTCCTGATGTTCTTTTGTGGAACTTTTGAGTGTCTTCTTGATGTTTCGTATGTCTAGAACTATATGGTAGGATTCCATGTAGGTTTTGGTGTCTTGAATCGTGTTAAGTGTTCAACATTGTGATTCGTTGAACTATGATGAGTCTTGTGTGTTCTTCGGAACTATGTTCGGTTTACCCGTTTGATAAGCATGCTAGTTCGGTGTTTAAATGCTAGCGTGTGCGTTGTTTGTCCTTTCCTATTGTGGTTGATGACTTGTGTTAATCATCATTGTTGTCGGATTGTGATCCACTCCTTGATTAAGTATGGTTTCATATCTTCGTTGTGATCCGTTGATTGATTCCTATTGTGGTGTGGTGTGTGTGGCTGTACCTGGATTGCACGATTAATGGTATGAGACATTAGTCACCAAGGTACGGCCGTGGTCCTCGTGGTGGCCATGACGTGATTATGGAGGATGTGACCCGAGGGATGGGTTCACTTGTTCTGGAGAGGCATGTGTTGCCATGTGTGTGATTGGTACCCTCGTGTACTGTGAATTGGTGGAATTTCGTTGGTGGTTTTGTTGGTGGATGGGGACGACGGTCCTCGGAGGGAAAAGGTTGGACTTGGTGTACAGGGGTCCTGGAGGTAAAGGATTGGAACTAGACATAAGGTGGGGGGTAGCCAAAAGGTTGCAACCGGGCATAAGGAAGGCATCTCAATTGTGACATGTGTTGTCACAAAGGCATGTGTTGCCATTGTTGTGTGATTCTCTATTTGTGACATGTGTTGTCACAAAGGCATGTGTTGCCATTGTTGTGTGATTCTCTATTTGTGACATGTGTTGTCACAAAGGCATGTGTTGCCAATGATTGTGTCCTTATTCTCTTGTGTTGTGCATGTCGGGTGTTATTCCACTAAGTGATGGTAGAATACGCCTTGAGCCGTTCTTATGAGTCGTTATTGCTTCTTATTGTCTTGGGATGTGTTCCCTTATCTTTGTTGTGAGTGCATAGAGTCTTGTGTTGACTTCTACTCTTGGATTTGAACTTATATATACTATATCCCGTTTCGCAAATGATTTTGTATATATATATATATATATATATATATATATATATATATATATATATATATCCTATCTATGTATGATATTTCACATGTATTGGTGGGTTACCAGCATCATTCGCTGACCAGGCGTCGTACCATATATTTATGTGTTTCTTTCAGGTACGAGTAGAGACGAGTGCGGTCTAGAGATGGATAGAGTAGATCCCTCGAACCGTGTAGTAGTTTTGGCCTGTGTGCCTTTGATAGACTTTAGACTTGTTGTCGTTGACTTTGTTCTTGGATATACAAATTATGTTGATGTGATTTACGCCTGTGCGTTCACCGTTGTGTGGGCGTGGCATAGTCTTCCGCTGCGTATGCTTTTTATGGTTAGTTTATCTGCTTTATTAAGCTTTAAATCAGTATGGAAATCGGGAGTGTTACACACGCTCCAGGACATCGGGTTCCACAACAAATCGGGGGTGTTACACACGCTCCAGGACATCGGGTTCCACAACAATTTGGTTCGAAACATTATGCATTGTGTAGAATCACCCACCATGTCGGTTCTATCGGAGGGGGAGAGCCTCAACCATTCAAACAAAAAAGGGGAATTAGACAGGGAGACCCTATATCCTCTTACCTTTTTGTTCTATGCATTGAAAAACTAGGCCATATCATCACCGATGCGGTGGCCCGAGGTCTCTGGAAGGGGATTAAAGTGGTGAACGAAGGACCAAGTATCTCCCATCTCTTTTTTGCGGACGATATGGTCCTTTTTGTCGAAACAGACAAGGCCCAAATGAGGACTGTCGTGAATTGTCTTGACACGTTCTACATGGCCTCTGGCCAAAAAATAAACAAACGTAAGTTTAATGTGTTCTTTTCGAATAATATGGACAGGGCAGAGGCCGAAAGACTAGCGGCAATAGCTAGGATCCCAATAATGGACGACCTCGGGAGGTAACTAGGCGTACCCTCCCTTCACGGAAAAATCAGGATTGAGCATTGCAAAAGTATTTTGGAAAGAGTCCGAGGAAGACTAGAAGGATGGATGACGAAATACCTAAGTTTGGTAGGTAGAGAAGTTCTAATTCAATTTGTGATTAATGCTATTCCTTGGTATGCAATGCAGACGATGGTCATACCTAGGGGTGTCTACGATGCCATCGACAAACAAACACGTAGCTTTCTGTGGGGTGGTGATGGACAAAACAGAAAAACCAGTCTTATTAACTAGAGTACTGTTACCCAAGCAAAGGAGGAGGAAGGACTCGGCATTAAATCAATGCGCCAAATGAATGGAGCCCTTCTGGCGAAGATGAGATGGAGGATCCTCAAGGAGAATGAGAAGACTTGGGCCAAGGTAATGACCAAGAAATACATGAAAGACGGGGCAAGTATTGCGGCAATGAAAAGGAAAAGGAATGACTCGAACTTGTGGAAAGGAATATGCGCCTCGAAAAAAATACTCGAAGCAGGATCGAAAAAGATTGTCAGGAACGGGCATGAGACTCTGTTCTGGACTGAATGCTGGCTTGGTGACTCTAATCTCAGAAGATGGATGATTGGGCCTCTGAATAAAAATGAAGAAAACATGAAGGTAGCCGAGGTTTGGGGAGAAAATGGAACGCGGAACTGGGACCGTATCGAGATAGCTCTACATTACGAAAAACGGAGCCAGCTTGCGACAATAGTGCTCCTACGCGACAATGATAGGGGCGACACTCTGGGATGGAAACAAAGTGATACAAACATGTTTACTACAATGTCAGCATATAGAATCGCAAACTCGGATAAAAGAAGGAGAAACAAAGAGGGCTGGGAGGAAGTCCGGAGCTTAAGAGTTCCTAATAAAATTCCCACGTTCATGTGGCTCATCAAGCAAAGAAAGATTATGTGTAACGCAGAGAGGAGGAAATGAGGCTTCACACACGATGAGAGGTGTAGTGTTTGTGGAGCAGAAAGGGAGGATGTTGACCATGTTATTAGGAAATGTCCAGCAGCCAAAGAAATCTAGGAAAGGATCAATGTGACTAGCACTCAAGGTAATTTTTTCATATTGACTTCGATAATTGGTTAAGCACTAACATGACAGGGGACAAGAGGGGCAACATGAGAAAGCCGGCGTAACGCTAGATTCGCCACAATCGCTTGGTGGATATGGAGATCATGGAGAAACAACCGTGTCTTCAACGCTGGAGAAATCCAACTAAAAGATAAAATTGATTGGCTGCAGAAGCAATTTAGTGACACTCAAGCTGCCCTAGAGAGAAGTTCAGGCCCGGTAGGACAGACGAACAGAGAAATTAGGAGGAGCAATCCATGGACACCACCACCTAATGGCTGGGTTAAAGTGAATATTGACAGCAGCTGCAGCAGAAGGAAAAATGGAGCGACTTGTGGATCGGAGGTGTCATCAAGGATGAGAAATCCGAATTCTTAATGTCGTTCCCCAACAAGCTGGGATGGTGCGGACCGCTGGAAGCAGAGCTTTGGGGCATTTACAATGGCCTCAAGCAAGCAAGGAATCTGGGTTCCCAACAAAGTTATCATTGAAGCCGACAACGTCAAAGCTATCAACCTGATTAGCAGGAACGATGATTATGAAGGCCCATGAAGGAATTTAGTTGAACTATGCAGAGCCACCAAGACATGAAAATGGGAATTCAAGTTCAGGCATATCCCAAGGGAACAAAATAGATTGGCGGACTTTATTTCTAGCATGGCATATCCCAAGGGATAATAGAGAAACGCATTTACGAGCATGCTATAGTGAACATGAAGAGGTTTCTTAGAGATGACGATTTTGGCTTTCTTGGTAACAACATCAACCTTGGGTGTACCCTCCCTTTATTAAAAAAAAATATTACATTTGTTTTTTAAAGTATTACACTTTTTCTTATAAAGAGTAACAATTAATTTATTATTGATTAATATTTTGCATTTTTCATCTTAATATTACGTTTTTATATAGACTCGACCATTTTTACATATAAAAATATGAGAGACGATCTTACATGAGAGTTACTTTAAATATATTTATTTCTTAATGCAAGGTTCGATAGACTCGGTCAATATTGACCTTGAGCCCTTGAGGTGATTGGGGGAAATTACGGTCCACACAGTTGTGAAAATCACGGTCCAAAACGACGTCGTTTAATTTTATGAGTTAGAATAATGTACATTATGAGTTAGAATAATGTACTTTATATGTTAGAATAATGTATAACATGTGTTAGAATAATGTACATTGTGTGTTAGAATAATGAAACTTCTGGGATAATATAATGTACTTTATGAGTTAGAATAATGTACATTACGTTTTAGAATAGTACATATTATACTTTAGAATAATATGTATTATGAGTTATAAAAATATATGTTGCAGTGATTTGTATGAAAAAAATTATTTAAATTGATGTTATTTTTAGACCGTGATCCACACAAGTCAATAACTATTGGACATTGGTGACAGGATTCCTTAAGATTTGGGTGCTGAGTAGGGAGTACGTGTGTTTACGCGTGAGAACGTGGTTACTTGTCTGCTCCCCCTGGCGGCCTGGCACCCACCTCCCACCTCTTTTTATATAGTAAACGACACCGAATTGATCTCGCAGTTGCATTTCTACCTTGACCTACTTTCACCACCTGTTACGCCATTTTCGTTGAAAACAAGGTCAATTACTGCTCCCTTCTCCTATCTCTGCTCTTTTCCTTTTTTCTGTGTTACCTGTTGTTGTTGTTGTTTCCTTAGTTATATTGTTTTAGCATGATTCAAGTCTTAAATTTTTCTCCTAAGTTTTTGTTTTGAATTGTAATATGCTCAAAAACTATAAATATGACATGCTGTAGTGTTCCATTTCCATCTTTATATATAGCTCTTCTTGGTGAATTGATGTTGTATTTGTATCTGCACAAGATTGCAGCTTCGGTTTATATAGAGAAACTTTTTTGTTTAATCCTTGGTGTGTTTTGATTTATTTATAGTAATCAGTGAAACATGAGCCAATCCAATGAAGTTGCTGCATTTCCACAAAAGCGGACTCCTCGTCTGAATGAGAGGATCCTCTCTTCTATGTCCAGAAGATCTGTTGCTGCTCATCCTTGGCACGATCTTGAGATAGGTGATGATTCTTCTCCTCCAGGACTATTTTATTCTGCTTAAATTTGATGTTTGTTGGGCGGAGGCCTGTAAAGGGCCAAGTCCACTAGGGGATTGAAGGGACTCAGTCCAGCCGTCTGTCCTCTTGAAAATGTGATGGCTGTCTATAAGAAAATAAAAAGTACGACTTATAACTTTTGGTACAGTGGTAAGGGCTTGATCTTAATAAGATATATTAGAGCCAGGTAAAAAAAAAAAAAAAACTAGTCAGGGGAGGAGAATCAATTGGTGGCTAGGGGATTCTTGGGCGGAGCCCAATAAAGGGTCAAGTCTAAAAAATGTGATGGCAATTTATAAGTATCCTAACAATGTTTCCATTAATTATTTTTGTTTTATTTGTAGGAGCTGAAGCACCAAAAACTTTCAATGTTGTAAGTAGTGTTTCTGCTTTTATGTGGACTGGATTTCCACCTATTTTCTTGATTGATGATTGGCAGATTTCTTCCATTACTAAGCTTAAGATGATGAAGATGATATTATGACTAGATTATACCTTGTGCTGCATTGATTTGTGACTTTGTGCTGCATTTTTTACAGGTTATTGAGATTACAAAAGGGAGCAAAGTCAAATATGAACTTGACAAGAAAACTGGTCTGATTAAGGTAGGATAGTGCATTATCTGATATCTGCATCTCAGTTGAATATACACATGTTTTATGCATATGACAACTTCATTAAAACAGATCAAAGTGTTTGAATGAGTCACTGGTCCTCTCATACTATAATTTTTCGACGGATTACTTGCAGGTTGATCGTATCTTGTATTCATCAGTGGTTTATCCTCACAATTATGGATTCATTCCTAGAACGCTATGTGAAGATAATGATCCAATGGATGTGTTAGTCCTTATGCAGGTTATTGAAGTTTCAGCTTTGGTTTAATGAATGTTGAATGTTGCAGTTTTGAGTTAGATTAATGAATGTGGATAGGCTAAACAGATTGACATTTTATACAGGAGCCTGTTCTTCCTGGTTGTTTTCTCCGAGCTAGGGCCATAGGGCTAATGCCAATGATTGATCAGGTTCTTTTCATCCCTAAGCATTAAACCTTCCAATCATGTAATGGTGAATATTAATGCGGAAAACTTTGATGATTGTTATAGGGCGAGAAGGATGATAAAATTATAGCAGTATGTGCAGATGACCCTGAATATCGCCATTACACTGATATCAGCCAGCTACCCCCTCACCGTTTAGCTGAAATCCGTCGTTTCTTTGAAGATTGTATGCTCTTCTCTATAATCTATAGCAATTTGTATTGAACCGTGAAGGCATGAACACCTTTCTTACTTGTAGAATAACAACATTTTCTTGAATCTGTCTTTTCTTCAGACAAGAAGAACGAGAACAAGGAGGTCGCAGTTAACGAGTTCCTGCCTTCGGATACTGCTTTTGAGGCTATTAAGTACTCCATGTAAGATTTACATATCATCATTATTTGCGGAAATCCATATCAATGTGGGTGTGAGATGATTCAATTCATCTGCAGTGGATTTTGAGTGTTGTGGCATTCTTTGCAGGGACCTCTATGCCGAGTATATTATGCAGACTTTGAGGAAATAGGTTGATGCCTGAAGGTGGCGCAACAGAGCTAATTGTTCTGTTTTTGTTTCAACATCTTACATTATCAGAGCCCATCAACATTTGTAATCTCGACTGTGGTTTTACCTGTGATAATTTTTTTTTTTCGACTGTAATTTACTTGTGATTTTATTTTGCTTGGATGTTGACATGCTTTTTAACATTGCTATGACAATCAACAACATTATACATTTTGCAAATTAAGATACTTCACATTGCTATGACAAATATGGTGATATAGTAATGTGGTAATATATAGTAAACATAGTAAGATTGATAGTTTTTTCTTTTGATTGGGGCTGGTCAATGTCTCTTATCATCTATGCCCAGAAGGCTAGTGGATGAGGTAACCATGCCGTTGATAACAAATCAAATTTTTTAAATTTTTATTGGGTTGATTGAGATGCAATTTTCATTTATAGTAATACAGTTGAAATTACTAGAACCATATTTGCACTATAGTAATGTCACAAATATAGTAATTTAGTCAGCTATAGTTATACAGTTGAAATTACTAGTACCTATTTGCACTATAGTAATGTCACAAATATAGTAATTTAGTCAGCTATTAGTTAGTACTTTGTCCTAATGAATTATTACCCCCACACATATTAATATGGCATATATATATATATATGGTAATAGAAAGAATATTAAATGATCCTTTTCTAAAATTAATAATTTATTACTATATCAATAATTAATTACATGTGTAAATTGTTGACATGTTAATTTTTACATTTTTTTTTAAATCTAGATGTATCTCAATACTTTTATTATATATATATATATATATATATGGTAGTAGAAAGAATAATAAATGATCCTTTTCTAAAATTAATAATTTATTACTATATCAATAATTAATTACATGTGTAAATTGTTGACATGTTAATTGTTACATTTAATTTTTTTAAATCTAGATGTATCTCAATACTTATATATATATATATATATATATATATATATATGTATATAGATCCCCCGGACCGGCCACTGCCTGAAAATGATTAATTGTTCTAATTTCACAAGTATCATATTATTTGAATAATTTCATCTCACTCAATACTCCTATATATAAGTATCTAATTGGGTATAAATCAACAGCATCAGTCCATGTGATTTTGGGCCTTTCGACATTATATATGTACTTGCTTCTCCGTGGCGCGTGGTAAGCATTGTGGTTTAATTGTACTTTATGAAAATAATGACTTTATTATTTTTTTTTTTTACAAAGGGAGGGGATACCCGTACAAACTACGCCTACAACTTGGCTCAAAACTTAAATCTCCCACATAAGGGAGCAATTCAATACCAGTGGACCATAAGCCACTTTATGAAAATAATGACTTTACACTAATAAATACTCCGTAAATCCGGCGCGTGGTAAGCATTGTGGTTTAATTGTACTTTATGAAAATAATGACTTTACACTAATAAATACTCCGTAAATCCGTAATAATATATTCCAGTCGTTATATCATAGACCGCGGTGCATGCACATTGCGGTAAAAAACGGCGCCGTTTCTTTAAATAAAGAAATGGTCCGCCGTTATAGTTAACGGAGTCCGCTTGTTTGGTGTATTAAATATCAACTGACACTACAGTATATTTAAACCGACACTGCATTTATATCAAAATGATACTGTAGTTATAGTGAAATGAAACTGCAGTTTATATAAAATGAAACTGAATAACATTTCACATATTTGAGTGTATATTGTACAATGAAGCTGTAATTACATCAAAATGATCATGTAGTTGTGTTTTAATGAAATTATAATGTGTATAAAATAAAATTAAATAACATTTTCACATATTTGAGTCTATAAATATCGAATGAAACTATAGTTATATCGAAATGAAACTGTAGTTGTGTTGAGCTGAAACTGCAGTGTATACAAAATGACAGTGAATAATAGGATTACTTTTTGCGAAAAGGTGCGAAACGGCGGAAAACAAACACCGTTTCTTTTCATTTAAAAAAGGACGTGCGGTGCATGATTGATCATGCACCATGGTGCATGATATAATTTGCCAATATATTCCGTAGGCAAGTCATCGCTTTTGGGTAAATTATATCGTGCACCTGCATAATCGATTATGCACCGCGCGTCAAAACGACGTCGTTTTATTTAATGAAAAGAAACGTCATCTGTTTCGCGTTGTTCTGCGTCATTCCGCAAAAAGTAACTCTGTTATTCAGTTTCATTTTGTATACACTATAGTTCCATTTCGATATATAACTACAGTTTCATTTCGATATAACTACAGTTTCATTTCAATATAACTACAGTCTCATTCGATATTATAACACCCAAATATGTGAAAATGTTATTTAATTTTATTTTATATATACACCATAGTTTCATTAAAACACAACTACATGATCATTTCGATATAACTACTGCTTCATTACATAATATACACTTAAAAATGTGAAATGTTATTCAGTTTCATTTTATATACACTGCAGTTTCATTTCAACACACCTACAGTTTCATTTCAATTCAATTGCAGTTTCAGTTGATAATATAAAAATAATATGTGAGGCAGTGTCAGTTTAGATACACTATGTTTTCATTTCAACACAACTATAGTTTCACTTCAATTGAATTGCAGTTTCAGTTGATAATATATAAAATAATACGGCAGTATCGGTTTAAATACACTGTAGTGTCAGTTGATAATTAATACACCAAATATGCCTACTCCGTTAACTATAACGGCGCGCCCTTTGTTTTACTTAAAGAAACGACGCCGTTTTGACCGCGTTGCACGTGCACCGCGGTCTACGATATAATGACTTTCGCTTTTGTCTTGAAGAAGAGAAAAAAAAACTTGTTTCAGTTTTACAGGCAAATTATGCTGTGAAAACGTGCCCATCGTGCAAGGTGGGCACCGTTGTAGATTCATAATTTTTATACTGTAGATTCATAATTTTTATACTGTAGATTCATAAAATCTATACTGTAAATTCATAATTTCCAAATCGTAGATTCATAATTTAAATACAGTAGATTCATAATTTAAAAACAGTAGATTCATAATTTCTGTACTGCAGATTCATAATATCTGTACTGTAGATTCATAATTTCTAAACTGTATAGTTATCAAATTATGAACATATAGTTCTGTGATTTGTGAATACAAAATTCAACAATTGGATATATGAACATCGAAAATTATGAACATATAGCTCTATTACATGAATTTACGGTTTAGAAATTATGAATCAACAGTATAGACATTATGAATCTATAACCGTGCCCACCTTGCAGCATAACGCTCCCAGTTTTACATCTGCAAAAATTACAAAGACCCAATAACGCCTCTCCTAAGGCTCGAACTCACAACCTCCCATATGAGAGTCTAACCCGAGTGCCATTAAACCACAAAATCTTGGCATATATATATATATATATATATATATATATATATATATATATATGTATGTATGTATGTATGTATGTATGTATGTATGTATGTATGTATGTATGTATGTATGTATGTATGTATGTATGTATTATGTATATATGTATGTATGTATGTATGTATATAGAGTAATATTTTAGTAATTATCATCAATTTCAATATAAAAATTTGAACACTTAAGTATACCATTTTTAATAAGTAAATGTGTAAACATGATAAATTTTATAAAATCAATGAAAAAGCTAAATTTTAAATTTAAACCATAAATGCTAGATCTTAAACACTAAAAAGTGAACAACTAAACTAAATAAAATCAATAACTAAGTCATAGAATATAAAATCGAAACCCTAAGTGCAATATTGTAATGCACTTTCGCATTTTTGCAAGTGCAATATTTTAATGCTAAATATGTAAAATTTTAATACTAAATGTGCAAACCTGAAAAAGTGTGATAGTTACATATTTTCTGTTAAAGTTTGCATAGTAAAGTTGGTGATAATTAGGAAAATAATGTCACTGCTTTTTTTTATTATTTAAATTTGACATTATTCGTCCAATTTTTCCAAATGTAAGGCTGAAATTGGTTCTTATTTCACTCTTAAGGACTTGTTCTCATTTGATCCAATACATACATACATACATACAGAAGGGCGGTCTCCGGGTTGGAGGGGTAAATAGTTTGGAGTCTTCAAGGAGCCGCCCGGAGGATATTGGCGAAGAAACATGCATGTATGTCTTAGGCCAATAGTCAATTCACTACAACGGGCATAGAAATATGCATATATATATATATATATATATATATATATATATATATATATATATATATATATATGTGTGTGTGTGTGTGTGTGTGTGTGTGTGTGTGTGTGTGTGTGTGTGTGTGTGTGTGTGTGTGTGGCCAATCAAAAGAGGGGGTAAGTATGTCATTTGCCATTGTTTTCAGCTATGGCTTCAACCTTCAATTACATCCCTGTCACGAACTACATCTTCCGGTCGTCCATGCAAAGCCACATCGCTAGAATTGCACCCAGCGACGAGGACAGATCGCGATGCGAGAATTCGCAGCTGGACGCCGATCGCTAAATTGATGTTGGCGATCATCATGCTAGGACCAGGCGACTGCTCTGGAGTATGTCGATCGACCATCGCCGGACTGTAACCTCTTGATCGCTGAATTTGGCAAAGTGTAACCCTTGCTACGTAAGTCGGGCAGAATGTCTCGGACATGAGCGAACGCTTCCTCCACCACTTTTGGAGGTGGCTGACCCACCTCCATAACCGTATCAGAGAGACGAAACTAATGAACAGAATAGATTATCGGATTTGTGACCGTCAGCGAAGTACTGCGCTGTCAAAAATAGCGAAAAGTAAAAATTGTGAAATATCGCCAAAGCGTTCTCCTTGGGCGCGTGCAACGCAAGATTTCTCCCCGGCATCAAAATCTGCCGCTCTCGCCCGTCCACCTTCGTGTGGCGGTCCTTGGATGATTTCTTCACCAACATTTGTCGGAATTGCTTTCTTGATTTCCCAAACGGCGGAGACAAAAGGAAGTGGGTGATGAGGTTTTTTTTTTTTTTTTTTTTTTTTTTTTTTTTTTTCTTTTAATTAGAACTGAAATTGATTGAATTGAAATCAGAGTAACATTGCAGCAATGAAAGCATCGCGGATCACGTTCTCGTTGACGATCTATCTTGAGGATGCCACGAGTCTCCTCGTAGATGAGATCGGAGATACGTTTCACTCCACCACAACGAATGACCGGCTTCGTGATGCCTTGAATGTTGTCACAGAGAGCCTTACGGTGTCGTTTCTCTCCTCCCTTTCCCAAACAATGGCAAATGACATATTTATCCCCTCTTTTGACGGCTTAGACGGAAGGATTTAACGAGAGGATGACAGCAGGTCAGATTTTGCAACTCAGAGGACCATAAATGGTAATTACAAAAGTTAGGGACTATAGGTGGTGAAATCACCAAACCCGAGGGACCTTGTCTGGTATTCACTCATATTTAAAATGTAAATTTGAATAAATATAAACACTACAATTGTAACACCCCCTAAAAACATGCTATATAAAAGCCTTAAACATGCAGATAACTAAACCAAACAACAATCACAGCGGAAGACTGAAAGATAGATAGATAGATATAATATGGAACACGGGGTGCTATGCCACGTTCACCAAAAGGATGAACGCACAGGCAACATCTGCAATGTTTACATCTAAACCCATTGTCTCAAAGTTCTACATCTAAACTGGCACACAGGCCACAAAACGTAAGGGAGAAGCTAAACTAGCAAGTACTAGACCGCGCACTCGCCTAGACATCATATGAAAGAACACAATAAAACATGGGACGACGCCCGGTCAGCGAATAATGCTGGTAACCCACCGATACATGTGAAATAACATACATAGATAAGATATAAGTTGTAAAACCATTTTCGAAACGGAATACATAAGTATATAAGTACAAAACCAAGAGTAATAGTCAACACAAGACTCAAACACTCTCAACAAGAACACGGGAACACATCTCAAGACGACAAAGAACAACACGACACACAAGAACGGCTCAAGGCATGATCTATCATCACACAATAGATCAAAACCCGACATGCACAACGCAAAGGAATAAGACTCACCCACGGCAACACATGCCAAGGCAACACTTGCCTTTGTGACTACACATGTCACAAGAGAAGAACTCACAACAACGGCTACACGAGCTCTCGTGACATCACCCATCACGAGTTGATATGCCTTCCTTATGCCCGGTTCCAACCTTATGGCTACCCCCAACCTTATTTCTTCTTCCAACCATTACCTCCAGGACCCCTGTACAACCAAGTCCAACCTTTTCCCTCCTGGGACCGTCGTCCCCCACCAACGACCACCAACGAGACCACCAATTTCATAGTACACGAGGGTACCGTACACACACACGGCAACACATGCCACCCAAGAATCACGTGAACCTTACACAAAGGTCACAACTCCATAATCACATCATGGCCACCACGAGGACCACTGCAATACCTTGGTGACTAGTGTCCCATACCACTAATCGTGCAATCCAGGTAAAGCCACACACACATCATACCACAATAAGAATCAATCAAGGAATGGGTCACAGCCCAACAACAACAACGATGAATAACACAAGTTATCATCAACCAATAGGAAGGTACAAACAACACACATGTTAGCATTTAAACACCGAACTAGCATGCTTATCAAACGGGTATACCAAACGTAGTTCCGAAGAACACACAAGACTCATCACGGTTCAACGAAACACAATGTTGAACACTTAGCACGATTCAAGACACCAAAGACCTACATGGATACCTACCATATAGTTCTAGACACGCGAAACATCAAGAAGACACTCAAATAGTTCAGCAAAAGAACATCGGGAAGTCAAAAGGCCAAATACTGAATCAAAAGAATCACGGGGAACAAATCCCTCAACAACACCACAGTGTTCCCCGCGGGTGGACCCACGGGTAGGCTCCTACCCGTGGTTCCGTCCGTGGGTACACTACCCACCGGCCCTTGTACCCCGCGTGTAACACCCCGTGTTTCGATCCCTAAAACCAATTAATCATTTAACCAATTACCCAAAAGAAAGAATTAAATCACAATAATTAATTAGGAAAGGCCCACCATAGTCCATGGGCCCTCACCCCTAAAACCCAACCCCATAGCCCTAAAAGGAATAGAATTAGAAAACATATAATATTAGTTTCTAATTAGGACTCCTAAATATATAAATAGGGGACTTAAGAGGCACCTAGAACCCCCACCACAATAATCCCTCACCACACAAGAAGTTCCAAGAATTCCCCTAGGAGAAATCAAGAAAGAAGAAAGCTTCAAGAAAGACCCTTCATAGCCAAGGAATTAATTAAGGCTAAAAGGTAACCCATGTATCAACAAAACCTATTTTCATAGCTATGATTCCCCTCTTAGGATTTCCCCATATTATTGTGTATTGATGATTTGTGATATTATTATTGATGATTGGTGGGATGATTCCATGGGTGATCTTGATGATGAGAGGTTCTTGATGATTATGGTGTTCTTGACGATTATATGACGTTCTTGATAATTATATGGTGTTCTTGATGTTCTTAATGATTATATGAGGTTCTTGATAGTTATATGATATTCCTACCGAATCTTGATTTTGGAAGATGAATTGTGTTCTTGTGATTTAAAAATAATTAGAAGCCTAGGTTATATCGTGGAATTCGTATGGTATTATTCTTGGTATATTGGGTGGGAATTCGCATGATTGGGTGTTGATTATGTTTAGAAAAGCATGATAGGTTATGTGCCATATGTTTCTTGATTTTGATCCGTTAATTGTCTACGTGTGTTATCAATTGCGTTTGAAAGTGTCTAAGCATGGTTTCGGGTTCCACAAAGGTTCCCGGGGCGTTTTTGGTGAAAAAGAGTCAGTGGGGGGTAGGGTACCCGCCACCTACCCGTGGCCTATTTGGGCAACGCCGGCAGCGGGCAGCCGGCGGGCGGGCAGCTGCCCGCCGGGCACCCGCTGCCCGGAACAGTGCCGCCGGTGGGCAGCCGGCGGGTGACCCCTCACCCACCGGCTACCCGCTGGTTTGTACCCCACCTTGGGATTTTGGCTTCCCCGTTTGATGTTCCCCCGACCCCCGTGGTGTCCCAACGGACTCCGTCCATCGTGCCTATGTCTAGTTTGATATTTCGGGTACCGTTCGTAGGTTGTGTGAGTCTTATATATTGCATGCTAGTTGAATTGGTATCCCGTTGACCTAGGTGAAAGAAGCATGAACCCCTTAGGATCATTCTTAGTATGTGAAGGATCACGCATAGGTTTTGTTATACGTTTTCTCCCCCTTCCCAATGTGTTAATGTGGGTTGCATGTGCTTGCTATGTGTTATGTGTGCATGTTACCCCAATTCGGTTGCGATCAGGTTGGTTATTCCTGAGCTGCGGTTCAGAAGCTGGCTGCGGTCAGATTTACACTCTTGGGCTGTGGTCCACCGTTTGGTTGCGATCAAACGTTTCTACATGAGCTGCGGTTCATATTTCCTAGCTGCGGTCAGATGACATACTCTTGGGCTGCGGTCCACTGTTTGGTTGCGATCAAACTATGATGAGCTGCGGTTCATCGGTCGGTTGCGATCGACCCCTTCGTGTTGCGATACGGGGCAGGGTGCTGCGGGGCCATATCAGAGCTATATGCGCTGACCCTCATGTATGGGCATGCGATTGGTCCTGTGGCGCCAACAAAGTGTGCTATGTGATGAAGTATGGATGAGTTGTTGTTATGAGTATCTTGGGGATGAGACTATGAGATTTATACTGGGGATCGTATATATTGGGTTATGATTATTAATTGTGCTTATCTTATCTGTCTTGCCTGCTGTAAACTGTATATGCTTGGTATAACTACTGTCTGTGCTTATCTCTATCTGTTGAGTCTATCCCTGTTTTAAAAGCTTGAGTTCGTAGGATATATCTTCATGTTCAAAATGGTTTTCGTATATCTATATATATATATCTATATGTATTGTATTTCAACGCGTTGGAGTGGGTTACCAGCATCTCTCGCTGAACAGATATATTTGGCTTTCAGGCACAGACGAGTAGATCACTGGAGCGCGCTAGAAGCTTGGGGCATAGCTTAGATAGTTTTCCCTTTCGGCCTGCGTGCCATGATTTAGTATTGATACTGATTGAGGTTTTAGAATTTAGCCTGTGCACCCGAGTTCTCTAGCTCGGGTGTGGCATAGCACCCCGTTCTCTTTTTATCGTATTTTGGGATTTAATGAGATTCTATCTTTATTATATAAGTTTTAAAAGTCTTGAAAATCTGGGGTGTTACAGTTGGTATCAGAGCCTAAGTTTGACCCTAGGATAAGACTATTAAGACAGACCTTAGGACATAGACTTGAACTTTAGGTACTTAGGAACATAGGATTCGGGAATCATAGGACGCGCGGTGAGATTGTGAAACCTACACATAACCCCCTCACTTAATACCTCTCTGACTTAAAGAAACTCCCTCTTCACTTATCGCATCAAGATAAGAATACAAAATAACATCGACCTATGAACACCAGGATGACACCGAAAAAGAGACAGACAGGAACACCGAAACTCCCCACTCAGGAATACTTGACACAGAATCTACAACGCCTGGCCCAAATTGCCCAGGCACTGAGTACTACCATTCCCCAACCTTTACCAACAAACGAGAGCTTGGAAATCCACCACCAAGTCTCGGCGCATCAACCGCCCACCTTCTCGGGGAACGAAGACCCCACGGTCCTCGAGGAATGGATCGGAACTTTTGACAAGATATTCCGGGCAACCGAATGCCCAGAAGACCACCAAGTCAGAATAGCCGCCTTCTACTTCAGGCACGAGGCCGATGCCTGGTGGGCCCACGAGGGACCCGCATGTGAACAAAACCACGAATTTAACTGGGAAACCCTAAAAATACGACTACGAGAACAATTCTACCCCAATCATCCAAGAGCCACCATGTATGAAGAGTTCCTCCACCTAAAACAAGGTGCAGCCCCAATCACGGAATACTACCAACAATTCCACCGGCTGGCTCGCCTCATCGCCGAGCTAGTACCCACCGAGAGGATCAAGATCAAGAAGTTCATAACAGGCCTTGATCCCAAACACCAAAAAACCCTGGCCACACAAGAGCCAGGAACCCTCGGGGAAGCCTATGCCAAGGCATCCCAACTACAACAAGTATCAAACCAACCCCGGGAGACACGCCTGGGGTACAAAAGGAAACCTGAAGGGGATCACACAAACCCCACCCGAGGGTCTAAGAACCCCAGGGCCGTCTCACCTCACAAGGTCACAACGCCAACCATTCAGGGAAGGATCCTTACTCTAAGCAAAGCCAGGATCGGAGATAGCAACATAGTCTCCGGAACCTTCCTGGTGCACGCCACCCCCGCCACTATATTATTTGACTCGGGGGCTACCAACTCGTTTATAGCAACCGAGTTTGCCACTCAGCTCGGCCTCAACACCAGCACCAAGGTCCGACTTCAGGTCAAGGTGGCCTCCGACGAAATCATAAAATGTGACCGCATGTACGAGAACATAATGATTACCATCCAAGGGGTGGAATTTCCCACCAACTTAATACAATTCAAATTGGATGGGGTACAAGTGATATTGTGCATGGACTGGCTAGGGAAATTCCAAGCACAAATCCTATGCGGAGAACAAAAGGTGGTCCTACGGGGACCAAATGGTAAGAGGGTATCACACCGCGGGACCCCCCAGGAATCAGGGATCAAATTGGTGAACATGATGAAAATGAAGAAATACCTAAACAAGGGAAGCGAGGCCTTCCTATGCTCGGTCGAGGACCTCAACACCAAAACCCCCGAACCACAAACCATTCTAGTGGTAAACGAATTCACCGACGTCTTTCCGGACGAAATCCCCGGGGCACCCCCAGCCAGAGAAGTCGAGTTCACCATAGACCGCATACCTGGCGCTGCCCCGATCTCTAAACCACCCTACAGGTTGGCACCAAAAGAAATGAAGGAACTGAAAACGCAACTACAGGAATTGCTAGATAAAGGGTACATCCGCCCCAGCACCTCCCCATGGGGGGCACCAGTACTATTTGTTAAAAAGAAGGATGGAAGCATGCGCCTGTGCATCGACTACCTGGAACTTAACCAAGTCACAATAAAGAATAGGTACCCCCTTCCCCGGATCGATGACTTGTTCGACCAACTAAAAGGGGCAGGGGTGTTTTCAAAAATTGACTAAGGTCCGGATATTACCAAATACAAGTGGCCAAACCGGACATTCAGAAAACGGCCTTCCGAACACGTTACGGCCACTATGAATTCACAGTAATGCCCTTCGGACTCACCAACGCACCCGCCATATTCATGGACCTCATGAACCGAGTATTCCGACCACACTTGGATGACTTCGTCATTGTATTCATTGACGACATCCTAGTCTACTCCCGAAACAAGGAAGAACACGAAAGACACCTCCGCACAACCGTGCAAACCCTAAGAGAGCACCAACTGTACGCCAAGTTCTCTAAATGCGAATTCTGGAAAGATAGTGTGGCCTTCCTGGGCCACGTGATAGCCAAGGAAGGAATTAAGGTGGACCCCGCCAAAATCCGTGCCGTTAAGGAATGGACCACACCAAGCTCACTCTCAGAAGTCCGAAGCTTCCTAGGCTTGGCTGGCTACTACAGGAGGTTTGTACCCGACTTCACTAGGATAGCCCAACCCCTCAACAAACAAATGAAAAAGGAAACCCCCTTCCGATGGGACAATGACTGCGTCTCGGCCTTTCAAGAATTGAAGGATAAGCTAACCACGGCACCCGTGCTTGCCATCCCCTCCGGGGAAGAAGGGTTCGAGGTCTTCAGTGACGCGTCCAAAAAGGGATTGGGGTGCGTGCTAATGCAAAAAGGCAGGGTAATAGCATACGCATCCAGGCAACTCAAAACCCACGAAGAGAATTACCCCACCCACGACCTCGAACTAGCCGCTATCGTGTTCGCACTAAAAATTTGGAGTCATTACTTATATGGGGTGCAATGCAAGATTTACACGGACCACAAGAGCCTAAAGTACATCTTCAGTAGAAAGACCTAAACATGAGACAACGAAGGTGGCTAGAACTCATAAAGGACTACGATCTAGACATCCAATACCACGAGGGAAAAGCTAACATTGTGGCAGACTCCCTAAGCAGAAAGACTAACCACTCCCTAAACACCACCTGGATCCTACCGGACCAGCTGTGCAAGGACTTCCAAAGACTAAATTTGGAAATAATAGAGCAAGATCAAATCCACCCCGACGTCCACTTGTTCAACACGCAAATCATACCTACACTCTTCGAAGAAATCAAAATAGGACAACAACAGGATCCGGAACTAGATAAAATCCGTCTCGACCTAACCCAGGGGAAGGAAGGACCCTTCGAAATACACGAAGACGGCAGTCTCCGTTACCAAGGTAGGTGGTGCGTACCCTCAACGCACCCCCACCTGAAACAACAGATCTTGGAGGAAGGGCACAACTCCCCCTACTCAGTTCACCCAGGGGGTGACAAACTATACCAAGATGTGAAAAGGTCGTTTTGGTGGCCCAACATGAAAAAGGAAATCGCAGATTTCGTGGCCAAATGCCTGAATTGCCAAAGGGTGAAGGCCGAACGATGCAAACCCAAGGGACTCGTACAACCCCTTGAGATACCACAAGGAAAGTGGGATTCCATATCCATGGACTTCGTCGGAGGGTTACCCCCAACAAAAACCGGCAAGGATAAAATTTGGGTCATAGTGGACCGACTAACCAAAACGGCGCGATTCATTGCCATGAAGGAAACATGGACAATGACACAACTGGCCCAAGCCTACTTGAGCCGAGTAGTGAAGTACCACGGAGTCCCCCGGAATATCGTGTCCGATAGAGACTCCCGGTTTCTCTCACAATTCTGGAAATCGCTGCAATTAGCCTTAGGGACACAACTAAAACTGAGCACCGCCTTCCACCCCACCACTGACGGCCAAACCGAGAGAACCATTCAGACTCTCGAAGACATGTTAAGAGCCTGTATGTTAGACTTTCAAGGGACATGGGAGGAACACCTAGACCTTATTGAATTCTCATACAACAACAGCTACCACGCAAGCATTCGTATGGCGCCCTACGAAGCTTTATACGGACAAAAGTGTAGAACCCCCTTATGTTGGGAAGACATGGTCGACCCAGTAGCACTAGGGCCCCAATACCTACAAGATACCATAACCAAGGTCAAACACATCCAGGAAAGGATGAAGGCTGCCCAGGACCGCCAGAAGTCCTACGCCGACCTAAGGAGGAAACAAGCCGAATTCAACACCGGGGACAAGGTCTGGTTGAGAATCTCGCCCAAACGGGGGGTGATGAGATTCGGAAGAAAATGGAAACTCAGCCCACGATTTATCGGCCCCTATGAAATCATAGAAAGAGTTGGGACCCTAGCCTATCGCCTCGCTCTACCCGTTGAACTAGAACGAGTACACAACATATTCCACATATCCCAGCTAAAGAAATACGTGCACGACCCAAGTCACGTGCTTCAACCCGAGGTCGTGGACCTCGACGAGTCACTAGTATACGAAGAAAAACCCGTGAGAATCCTGGACACCAAGACAAGAACCACCGACGTCGAGCCATAGAAATGGTGAAAGTCCTCTGGACCAACCATGGGACCGAGGAAGCGACATGGGAACTCAAGGACACAATGAAGGAACGCTACCCCGAACTTTTCACACCAGGTAACTAAGAAGAAGTCACTCGACAAGGACCAAGCTTCGGGGATGAAGCTTCCTGTTAAGGGGGAAGAGTGTAACACCCCGTGTTACGATCCCTAAAACCAATTAATCATTTAACCAATTACCCAAAAGAAAGAATTAAATCACAATAATTAATTAGGAAAGGCCCACCATAGTCCATGGGCCCTCACCCCTAAAACCCAACCCCTAGCCCTAAAAGGAATAGAATTAGCAAGCCTATAATATTAGTTCCTAATTAGGACTCCTAAATATATAAAAAGGGACTTAAGAGGCACCTAGAACCCCCACCACAATAATCCCTCACCACACAAGAAGTTCCAAGAATTCCCCTAGGAGAAATCAAGAAAGAAGAAAGCTTCAAGAAAGACCCTTCATAGCCAAGGAATTAATTAAGGCTAAAAGGTAACCCATGTCTCAACAAAACCTATTTTCATAGCTATGATTCCCCTCTTAGGATTTCCCCATATTATTGTGTATTGATGATTTTTGATATTGTTGGTCCCGATAGGGTGGTGAAAGTCTAGAGAGGGGGGGGGGGGGGTGAATAGACTTTCAAGCTTTTTCGAAATAAATAACTCTTTGATAACTTCAACTCTAAGTAACAAGTAAATAGAGTAAGTTTAAACTGCACAGCGGAATAAGTAGTATGTAAAGAGTTATGCCGAATCAATAATTTAAATACGCATGTAAGA
Source organism: Ipomoea nil (assembly GCF_001879475.1). Taxonomy (NCBI): domain Eukaryota; kingdom Viridiplantae; phylum Streptophyta; class Magnoliopsida; order Solanales; family Convolvulaceae; genus Ipomoea; species Ipomoea nil. The sequence continues at coordinate 566,018 of NW_017617410.1, forward strand.
TAGGTACAGATGATATTTAAAGTGACAGAGATATTTTGAATATATAAAGGAGAGGGTTCACTCAATATATAATAACAATATTCAAGTTTGTAAATAAATATCGTATCACGTCGACCGTGTAGCGAATGTTACATGCAACACGTCAAACTTGCTTAGAAAGATTCAATATTTAAGCTCGAGAAGTTTGAGTCTCATGCATACGTGAAAACACATTAAACCCGAACGATTAAGATTGACTGTGAATAGTAAACGGGTTAGTCGGATAAGATAGATAGATAAAGCAAATTATGTAAGTGCAGTATGTAAATGAGAGAGGCAATTTATAGTGGTTCGGAAGTGGCGTAATCTTCGTAGTCAACTTTTCTCCTTTCGCGTCTAGGAGAAATTCACTATTTTCCACACACAGTTACAATAGTGAATAAGCGCTACACAAGCACTTCTTCCGGATGTTTTGCACATAGCTATACCCAACTCCAAGTGTCTCGCACACAGCTACACTTAACTCCGAGTATTTCGCACACAGCTATACTGAACGCCAACTAAGTGTCTTGCACACAGCTACACTTAGCAACCACGAGTGTTTTGCACACAGCTACAGTCACTAGAGTATTTTGCACACAGCTATACTCTTTTTACAATTACAAATACAAAGGTAATTGTATCTCTCTCCAACTAGATTTTTGAGACTATTCAGACCAAGTCTCTAAGAATATTTGAGTACTTGCACTTTTAAATTTTCGTGTGTATTGCACTTCTATCTCGTGTCTATCTTGTGCACCTTTTCTTTTTCACCGCTGCTGCACTTGTCTTCAAGTCTTCATGGCTTTTTATAGGCAATCAAATATATCCGTTGGAGTGGGATAATTTGATATTTGAAATTTGAATCTTCATAGCCTGATATTGTTGACAATAGTAGGTCTTCAATTTTGATTTGATTGTCAACTTGCCTGACAAATAATATTTTATCACAACTTGATTTTCTAGTTGTTTCTTAAAATATTATTTTTCTTGTTATTTTGAATATCCAACGTATCTTTGAAATAAATTCATCTGATGGAATTTATTTCTAGGATAAGTTTTTATATTCATGTCTTCATAAATATTTTTCCGTTCTGATCAACTGTCTTTCAGGCAATTTTGGATTCTTGTAGCATGTGGGTAGACTTAGAATAAATTCCTTCGAATTTACCCAATTTCTGATCATCTTGCTTCTTTTCCACATTGTGCTCCTTTGACTTGAACATCGTGCTTCTTTGACTTGAACATTGTGCTTTTCTGATTTGGTCACATTGTGCTCCTTTGGACACATCGTGCTTGTTCACATTGTGCTCCTGTAGAACATTGTGCTCCTTAGCACACATTGTGCTTGTCAGCATCGTGCTCTTTTTAATACATTGTGCTCTTTTGGTAGCATTGTGCTCCTTGGCACATTGTGCTTGTCCGAAAACTTGACTTGTAGAAATAAGTCCATGGGGTGAATCGATCTTGGGTGTGATCGTTTTGAATAACGACTTCTACCATTTCACTGTTAGGCTCATCCAATCATTCTTTGCAATGCCATTCCTTTATGTTTCTTTCTCTGATGAATACTCGTAGGACCAAAATTAATTTCTCAAATTAATTTTGTTCTTCCTATGGTAGATTCCTTTTGACTCGATATTCTGATTTATGATGCTTGTACTCAAAGACCTAAAAACTAAGGGGATCTAAAGTACATTTGGCTCATCAAAACTTACAAAAAATATTCCTATCAATTTTCCCCCTTTTTGATGACGCCAAAACATATACTCAGTCATTTGGCTTGTCTGTTGGTCCCAAAAGAGGTAAGGTGAAAGTCTAGAGGGGCGGGGGGGGGGGGGGGGTGAATAGACTTTCAAACTTTTTCGCACAGCACAACAATTGCTAAGCCAGAGATAAACCAAAACTCTTAACTAGATTGTTAGAGTATGGTGCACAGCGGAAATAAATAAACATAAAGTGTGTGTGAGATTGTGTGAGTAGTATATCTCGTGTAGAGCGAATATGTAAAGAGCGGTAAGTAAAGAAAGCAGTAAAGAACACAAGACAATTATAGTGGTTCGCGAGGTGGTGTAATCCGCCTACTCCACTTGCTCTTATCTCCAAGAGCAATTCACTATATCTACCACTCTTTGATTCCAAGATACAATGAATTTCCGTGATCTAGTGCTTTGATCACAAAGCCCGCACTAATCACGCCCAGTGACACCACACTGCTGCTTCGGGTTTCACGTCGCCGCGCTACTATCCCAGGATTTCACGACTCCGCGTTACTTTCCCCCCGTCTTCCACACTCCGATAGAAACGTATCCCGTGATCTGGTGCTTTGATCACTAAGCCCACACCAATCACGCCCAGTGCCTCCGACACTGCTGCTTCAGATCTCACAGCTCCGTGCTACTTTCCTCCCTTCTCTTGTTTTGCTCCAAAACAAGTGTTGTCTTGCTTCCAACTTCTGAGACTCTGTAGATGATCTTCAATGATGCGCAGGTCTCTTTGATGAAGATAAACACTCTGGAATGATTTCTCTTGATAGCTCTGAGTGTTTTCTCTCTTTGAATATATCAAATAAAGCACTTGATATTTTTGCTCTGCTTTGCTCTGTTTAAGAACTCTCAGAATATTTCTCTTTGAGGCTCTCTGAGTTCTTTTCTTTTCTCACTTCTCACTTGAAGATTTTTGGTATGCTCTGTACCAAATGAGATTTTTGCTCTATGCTCTTTCAAGCTTAATTGCTCTATTCGATCCCTTTTATGGATTCGAATTTTCTCAACTGCTCTATCTCTTTTCAAGTTCGTGTTATGCTCTACTTCTTCAAGTCTTCATATCTTCATCATTTTATAGCTGGTAATGAGAATCTGTCCGTTGGAAAGAGACGCTCTCATTTTTGAAATCTTGTATCTTTTTGTCAGAGATCTTATCTTATCCTCTGCAAAGATGTCAGAAAGGATAAGCTAGCCGTTGTTAGAGCTTCATCTCCATGTAAATGGGTTCTCAAACTTCATCTGATATTTCCTCTGGTTTTACGTTGAGTGGGAATATCTGGGTGTAGAACGGCTTCTCTGATTAGCTCTGAAGTGGTCTTTGTATCTTTGGGATTTAAAAATATTCATCAATTTAATCCCATACTAGTTAAAACTAGTATTTTTCCTTGTGAGAATATTTTCACTGTAAGTTCACCTTCATCTTCTTCATTCTCACGTCTGGGTGTTCTCAGACTTCAAACTGGCTTTGAACTTCCACCCAATTTGAATTTCTCCTTTGTAATTGACACCCAATTTCAATTGGCTTGTAATTGGCACCCAATTTGAATTTCTCCATTGTAATTGGCTCCCTAATTGACTTTGACTTGCAATTGGCTCCCAAATTGCTCCTGGGGCTTTCAATTGCTTCCCAATTTGATTTGTTGACTTTGACTTCGAAATTGGCTCCCAGACTTCTCCTGGTATTGAATTTCATCTCAATTCAATTTGATCTCCATGTCTTCTTTGAATCGGTCCCCAACTTGAAATTGCATCCCATACTCCATGTCTTCTTTGAATCGGTCCTCAACTTGAAATTGCATCCCATACTACAACCTCAATTGGCTCCCAATTTCAATTCTACATTGGCTCCCAATTTCAATTCTACATTGGCTCCCAATTTCAATTGATTTCAATTTCTCTGAAACTGACTCCCAAATTCAATTGCTTCGAAGTAGCTCCCAATTTCAATTGCTATGAAATCGGCTCCCAATTTCAATTCTACATTGGCTCCCAATTTCAATTCTACATTGGCTCCCAATTTCAATTGATTTCAATTTCTCTGAAACTGACTCCCAAATTATATATATATATATATATATATATATATATATATATATATATATATATATATATATATATATATATATATATATATATATATATCAATTTCTCTGAAACTGACTCCCAAATTCAATTGCTTCGAAGTAGCTCCCAATTTCAATTGCTATGAAATCGGCTCCCAAGTGCAATTGCATCTCAATTGCCACCCAAGTGAAATTGTGAAATTGGGCGCCCAACGCTTAAACTAGTTCCTAACTCCATCAGATTAATTTAATTTGGCTTCTCAAATTTTACCTTGTAAAATTGTTAATGGTGAGTTTCAAACTTGAGCCATTTCACATAATATATCAAGCATCATCCACTTCATCCATACAGCTTTTGATTAAATCTCTAATCATATTTGATGTACTCCTTTCTTTCCATAGATGCTTGATCTCCAAGTCAATTTCATGCATTCTTCCAACATTAATTTTCTTCACGAAAATTCTTCTGGGATATCTTCTTTGAGTAGCATTGACGTGAATTATTGTATCATTCATCTTCTTCTTCAATTTGTCATTTTCTCCAGACAAATTCTTGATTTTCGGCTTTATATCTTCTTCTTCTTCTTCTTCTTCTATTTTCATCCATCTTCCTCTGTTTTTCTCTTTTCATAATTAAATAATTTCCCGATCATGGTCTAAGACTCTACTAGACCTATAAAATAAAATTGGGGGATCTACAAATACAAATTTGGCATATCAAAACCATTACACTTTATTCCTAACAATTTCCCCCCTTTTGATAATGCCAAAACCTATACTCAGTCATTGGCTTTAAGTCTTTGAAAAATAATCTTTTTGCTCAATTTTATTTGACAAAGCCAAGATGAGTTTAACAGATGGTTTTCTAGACACAATCAAAAGAAACTTGTGAATTAAATTTTTAGACAAGCTCCTGAACGCATCTTGAATTATTTTTATTTTGATCATCATCATTTTTTAATTTTGTCGTGCGTTTGACATATTTCTTGTCTTTTAATTCACGAAAGTCTAATTACATTAAACAAATGAAATTAAAGACTCAAAATAGACCATGGGAAATATTTATTGATATATTTCGAATTTATGGAGAAAAACGCAACAGAGGTTCGAAAATAGAGAAAATATCAGCTTAAGAGAATTTTCAGATTACCTTCTGGGTTTCTTCACACCAGAGTCTTTCTTCAAAATTTCCTTGACATGTTCTCTGAGCTTGAAGAAATCATCTTTGAACTTTGCATTCTGAAATTTCTTTGTAAGCTGTCCGGCCATGTAGTGTCCATAAGCTTCTTTGATATTGTTGCCCGGAAGAACTCCGTTTTCCCACCATAAGACACATTCTTCGAAGCTTCTTTCTTCTCCAAGATTCATGCCCATATTTCCGGTGAAATCTCTTAGTTCGTACCACATCTCGGTTCTTTTCCTTTTGCCTTCTTCTTCTTTATTTTTCTCCGAGATCCATTGGGCTTGATCGGCTGCAGGTCATTTCTTGATCATGCTTGGTAGATTTTCCTTAGTCCATATTGTTGTTTGAGTGGCGGTACCCTTAGAGCATTCGAACCAGCCACGCTGTTCAGTAACCTTTGATGTACTCGTACCAAGACTAGGATTCGCGAACTGAGCAAAACCAATCTGAGATGGTCCTTGTGAGGATTGTCCGTGGCTTCGGCCTCTACCTTGAGTAGACACTACTGGCTGTTGTTGACTTCCAAGAATAAATTCTTGTTGTTGCAAAGCCATGTGACTGAGAATTTCTTCCCCCCTTTTGGTGTTATCAACCAAAAATGCAAGGGTCTTAAAATCTCGATCTTGATTTGCCTTCACAGTTTCAACACTGTTGTGTGTTTCAATGGAAACGGTTTGCACGTTGTCAAGCTTGTTTGTTGTAACTGCGAGTTCAGCTTCAAGTTTGTTGATTCGGCTTTCTTGATCTTGAATCGCTTTGATTTGTCTCAAGTGACGTTCGTTGTTAATCTTTTCAGCTGCTTCACGTTCCTTCTTCATGAGCTGAATCACTTCAATTAAGCCTTTTGTCAATTCTCCTTTCAAAATTCTTTCTACTTTGTCAATCTGGGTCTTCAAAATATTTTGATGCTCCATTAATTCCTTCAGATTGACTCGTGTATCCGTGTGTTGTTGATCCATCTTTTGATTTTGTTCAACCAACTTTTCTCCAATTGTTTGACAAACAATATCACTGGATTCGGCTACTTTGGCAAATAAGGATGAAAATATGCCATCATCTTGATCATTCATCTGCACAAAGTTTTGAGGGGATCCGAATGGACTTTTATTCGGATCTGTGAGAACAACTGTATCAATAAGTTGCATCCCTTCTTCTTCAGGTGATTCGGCTTCTTGATTGAGATCACCAACTTGTTCTTCTAGGACTTCTGTTCTCGTGTAATTGTCTGCAAATAATTCTCCATTTTCTAGAACAGGGTCCATGGTAGGCATGGTAGACTCGGTATGGTGTACCGGCAATACACTGGATAAATCCTTTGTGATTTGCAGTCTACTCTTAGTAGCAACTTCTACTGCAACTTCCACTGGTATATCTCTTCTTCTTTCTTCTGACACTTGTTCTCTTATCTCTTCTCGTACTGACACTTCTCATCTTAATTCTTTTCTTTTCTTATCCCTTTTGTAGCCATAATATATATATATTTTTTAATTCCTTTTTATATTTTTATTCATATATTTTTTGTGTGTCTTTTTGGCTACGAAACTTTTGATCTTTTTATATACGTAGGGATTTTTCATTTTGTAGGAGAGAGAGACAGAGAGAAAATAGAGATAGACAACACCAGTAGCAAAAACATCCAAAATTTTTATTTATCTCCTTCTTAGGGAGAAAGAGAGATAACATTTTGGATCAGGTCACATCACATATTCAGGCTTCATCAGTAGAGAGACCAGCGCCGTGATTAGTCTCAAGATCAGCATGCGGTGGAGATGGAGAGCTTGATTTCAGAGTATAGACTAATCCGGGTTCCATTGAGAGTTGAGCAGAGCGCTTGAAGCTGTGGGTTAGAGGACGAGAGGACAGTGGTGATGGCGTTGAACGTCGTAGATGCACTGCTGAGACCTTTGGACTTCTTTGAACTTGATCCTTGGTCGGTGGTTGTCCTTCCTCTTCTTCAGAGAATAGGATGAGAGGATCGCTAGGTGTGTCTCCAACTTCATGTCCTCCATTTGCAGCACGTCGAGCCCTCAGCATCGCTTGTCTTGCTTGCTCGGCCACTCTCCTGGAAGATCTTCTCTTTTCTTGATTCTTTGGAGTCATCGAAGCCTGCAAAAAAAAAATAGATACAAACAAAAGAAATCTCCACACAGATTTGTTTGCTTCAGGTCCTAATTTATAGGCCTAGGAAGGTGCTAGAACCGTGTGTCCTAATGATGAAGGGGTTGAAGGGTTTTCTATGGATATAGCCGACGTTTGGTTTCAAAAGGTGTGATGAATGCTTGCATGACTTTTCATTGGTCGAGAAAGCGGTGGATGTGATGGGTAGCGGTTTCTAGAAGATTTAATGAGGGATTAGGGTGACGATTTGAGAGAGAATGAATCGGTTGGGAAGGGTGCTGATATAGGAGAGGATTATGGGGGGAGGTTTAGAAAGGGTAGGAGCTTATGGGTGGAGGTTTGATGCCCAATTAAACTCTAAATTTTCCTCCTTTATCTCCTGATTTCCTTCTCAAATTCGTGTACCACAAACATAATAACACTCAAACATCTCGTTAGTAGCAAAAATTACTCCACAAATAATTAATCACACATACCAATTATATTAAACTCATACACGGTAATTTCCAATCAAAAATTAAACACAGTTTGGAAACTAACAAAATTAACACGCATATTCCTAAATTATAATTAGAAACAACTTTATATAAAAAACACACAAATCAGATTCCAAAATATTTTAGAAACTAACAAAAATATTAACTTCTAGATTTCTAAGACATTTTATTGCAAATTATATCACATATACTGCATATATACGAAACACATATACAATTAACATATTATATCACATTTTGCACATAACACGTATATATTATCAAATAAACACGGTAAATCATTTTTAGAGCAAATTGTTCATGCAAACAAGTTAATTAATTTACAGAAACATGAACACATACTCAAAAACTGATTAACACATTAAAACATGCAATTTTATACAAAACATCAAATAAATCACGAATTGCATATTTTATCAAATTAATTTGCATGGCATATGATCTCACGTTAAATAACACATGCAAATTCATAATTAAATTTCTAACACATATTGCAATTTTATCACATAAAAATTTTGAAAAAAAATATACATGCAAACACGTAAAACAATTTATTCATATAAAACAATTTATTTTGAGCACAAATATCAATTTAAATAGAGAGATTAAGTCCAGTGATACTTAGCTCATTTCGATCATTCCCAACTCGTGCCTTAAGGTAGAAAATCTCGTTTCGCATAAAGGCTTCGTGAGAATATCAGCAACTTGGTTTTCCGTAGGGATATATTCGATCTTCTGATTTTTCTTTTCAACGTGATCCCTTATAAAATAATGTCGAATGTCGATATGTTTGGTTCTTGAATGAAGCACCGGATTGTGAGTGATAGCGATTGCACTAGTATTATCACAATAAATACTAACGTCATCACAATTAACTCCGTAGTCCTTCAATTGTTGCTTCATCCACAAAATTTGCGCACAACAACTTCTTGTAGCAATATATTCGGCCTCGGCGGTACTAGTTGCGATGGAATTTTGCTTTTTGCTGAACCAAGAAACAAGCCTTCCCCCAAGAACTGGCATGTCCCGGAAGTGCTTTTTCTGTCTATTTTGCAACCTGCAAAATCCGCATCTGAAAAACCCGTTAGAGTAAAATCTGTACCTTTTGGATACCACAATCCAACATTGATTGTGCCTTTCAAATATCGTATGATCTTCTTTGTTGCAGTGAGGTGGCTTTCTTTTGGATTTGCTTGGAATCTTGCACACACGCCCACAGCATAAGAAATGTCCGGCCTGCTTGCAGTAAGATATAGAAGTGAACCAATCATTCCTCTATATTTTGTTTGATCGACATCTTTTCCATCTTCATCTTTGTCTAGCCTTGTTGATGTGCTCATTGGAATTTTGATCGATGATTTTCCATCAAGGCCAAACTTCTTTATCAAGTCGCGGGTGTACTTTGCTTGATTGATGAATACTCCTTCTTTCAGTTGTTTGACTTGTAAGCCCAAGAAGTAATTCAATTCACCCATCATGCTCATTTCGAATTTATTCTGCATAAGCTCAAAACCTGGGGGTTGTTCGACATAAACTTCTTCTTCGAGTAGACCATTCAAGAATGCGCTTTTCACGTCCATTTGATAAACGTTGAAATCTTTGTGTGCGGCGTAGGCTAGGAAAATTCTGATTGCTTCAAGTCGAGCTACCGGTGCAAAAGTTTCATCAAAATCTATTCATTCTTCTTGAGAGTATCCTTTTGCAACTAGCCTTGCTTTATTCCTAACAATTACGCATTCTTCGTTTGCTTTGTTCTGGAAGACCCATTTGGTTCCTACAACATTGTGGTTCGCCGGTCTTGGAACAAGTTCCCAAACATCATTTCTTTTGAATTGATCGAGCTCCTCTTGCATAGCATTTATCCAATCCGGATCATTGAGAGCTTCGTCAATTTCTTTTGGTTCAATCTGAGATAGATAACACGTGAACAATGCTTCCATGGTAGATGATCTTGTTTTCACGCCTTCATGGATATTCCCAATAATTAATTCTGGAGGGTGATTTTTGAGCCATCTTAAATCTGGTTGAAATGGGTGCATGGTACTGGGTGGATCCATTTGTTGTGTACTGGGAGAGTTGGTTCGAATTTCCACATTTAATTCTTCTTGAAATTGATTACCAACTTCACATGCAACTTGATCACACATTGGAACCCGTACTGCATCCTCATTCCCACGTGAGGCATCACCACCAAAATTATTATTAAAAGAATTTCCAACTTCTTCTAGATGAGGGATGAGATTTTCTAGAGAATTAATTTCCAACTCATCCATTTCCTGCAAAACATCATCTTCACACGTATCATTAGTATCACAAAAATCAAAATGACACTTGTTACCATTTTGTGCAATTTCTTCGTCCAGTGTATCATTTTTGATCTGTGATTTTTCATCAAATACCACGTGTATGGATTCTTCAACCACCATTGATCTTTTATTCAAAACTCTGAATGCCTTGCTGGTAGCTGAATATCCTAGAAAAATTCCTTCATCTGCACGCTCATCAAAAGCTTTTAGATGCAATTTATCATTAATATGAATAAAACATTTACATCCAAAAATATGAAAATAACCAATATTTGGTTTTCTCCCTTTATATAACTCATATGGCGTCTTCTTGTACTGCTTATGGATCATGCTTCGATTTTGTGTGTGACAAGCAGTGTTGATAGCTTCCGCCCAATATCGTTTCGGGAGACCGGCAACACTAATCATCACTCGTGCGGCTTCTTTGAGCGTCCGGTTTCGTCTTTCGGCAACACCGTTTTGTTGCGGTGTTCTTGCGGCATATAATTGATGAGAAATTCCATGTGAATTGCAAAAAGCTTGTACAACTCTATTCACGAACTCTGTTCCGCGATCCGTTCGTATTTTTGATATTTGCAATTCTTTCTCATTTTGTAGTACCTTCAACAGCTTCGGTAGAACTTGCTCAACTTCATTTTTCTTCTTGATAAACACGGTCCAAGTGTACCTGGAAAAATCATCAACAACAACGAGAGTATATTTCTTACCACTTACACTTATTGGATCAACCGGTCCAAATAAGTCCATATGTAGTAAGCTTAGCGGTCTTGACGTTGACTCGTGTGTCTTTGATTTGAATGATGATTTGATTTGCTTTCCGCGTTGGCATGCATCACACACTTGGTCATTCTTGAAGATAATATCTGGCAAGCCTTCTACTAGATTTTTCTTTGCAAGCTAATTGATGGTCTTGAAGTTTAAGTGGTTGAGCTTTCTGTGCCATTCCCAATTAGCTTCATTTGAATTTCTGGCCATTAAGCACACTGAATCTTTGCTTGTGCTCCAATCAACAACATACATATTCTTTCGCCATTTTCCAGATAAAATAATCTCATTTGTGAGCTCATTTTTGATTAGGCAATTATCTTTAGAAAATTCTACAAGATAGCCTTTATCACAAAATTGACTAGTGCTCAACAAATTAAATTTTAATCCTTCAACGAAAGAAACATCTTCAATCTTCAAACCATTTTTCTTGATCGTGCCAACTCCTTTTGTAATTCCATAATTTTGATTTCCTCCGAATATAACTTTTGGTCCATCGATTTCTTTGAAATTCACTAGATATGATTTATTTCTAGTCATGTGGCGTGAGCAACCACTATCGATGTACCAAACATCCTGCAAAAAAGATTAATTAATTTTAGGTACCCATACTTGCTTGGGTCCTTTACTGTTAGTGATTCTTGGTAACCAAACCCACCTTGATCTTATTGAATTAAGATGAGGCGATTTGTAACCATTTGAGACACGATAATCATAACTCACGTTAGAAAATATTTTTGGCGCCGGGTTTTGAAAATTATTTTTATATTTTGGCACCTGGGAAGAGAATGGTTGCTTTGGTCTATAAAAAACATTACATCTATTACACAACCAATCCTTTTGAGTGGGATGAAATTTCCCAACTTTATTTCTAGAAAAGCTTCCCTCTTTTCTATGAAATCTTTTTGCACTTGACTCTTTGGCATATCTTTGCTTGATGAATTTTTTTTTGTTTTGCCGTATCATAGAATTGTTTTGGCCTTTCAACATTCAACTTTGCATTTGTTTAATAGCCAAGTCCTTGCCTCATCGTGCTATTCTGACTTTTAACAAATTTTACCACTTAAACTTTATTATTTAAAGTAGTAGTAGAATTAGTCAGATTTTGAGGGGTTTGAGAACATGTGGAGTCATAACCAATTCCGGTTCTATCTCCTGATGACTTTTGCATGCTCACCATTTTATCTATTATTTTAGACGAATTAGTGAACGTAGCAATAGTAGCTCTAAGATTATGTTCTCTAACCTCTCTAGCTTTACACTCTTCTTGAAGATGAATATTTTCATTCTTCAATTTACTCACTTCAAGTAGAGCATCTTGCAATTTTTTATTCATTTCTTCTTTTTCAAGAATTAGAATATTATTACGCTCCTTGAGTTGAGGATGAGTGAGCATAATCTCTTGACATTCTCGCATTAGATTGTCAATAGATTCAAGAGAAAAAGAAGAATTAACAGACTTGAAAGAATTAGAAGTTACCTCTTCTTCCTCTGCTTCAAGAGCCATAAGACAATCTTCACTTGTACTCAACTCAATTGACTTGCATATTAGCGCCGTATCATCATCCGAACATGAGCTTTCATCGCTTGATGATGAATCCTCCGAATCATCATTTTCGTTTGGTTCGTTGCTAACGAGAGCTTTTCTTTTGTCGCGCTTGAACCTTTTTGCTTTCGGATTTGTTCGGCGTAGATTCAACATTTTTGCCTTGATACTTGCTAACGATCGGATACGGACAATTTATTTTAAAATGTCCGGGTTTGCGGTAATTGTAGCACAAATCCTTATTTTCTTCGACTTTTTCTTCTTGTGGGGTGCGAGAGACGAATTTTCCACGAGCAGAATTTTTGTTGTCTCCTTTTCGCATAAACCTTCTAAATTTTTTAACAAAAAGAGCAAACTGTTCGTCAGTCATAAAATCAACATTATTTTCTACTGACCTGGAGGTTGACGGTTGTTCGGCCATTAGAGCAGTATTTCGAGCTTCATGAACATCATCATCTTTGGCCTTTATTTCGAACTCATATGCTTTTAGATCACTAAATAATTTGTCTGTTGACAACATTCTTAAATCTCGGTGATCGCGCATAGCCGTAACCTTCATATCCCATACAGATGGTAAGCCTCGTAGAATTTTGAGATTAATTTCTTTTTGGCTAATATTTTTGCCAAGATCATTAATCTCTCCAAGAACTTTGATCATTCGAGCTTCCATGTCTGCAACACTTTCATTTGAGAGCATTTTGAAATCTTCAAACTTCTTCATGGCGATTGTGAGCTTATTGTCTTTTTCTTGTTCATCTCCTTCGCCAATCTTGATGAGAGTTTCCCATATTTCTTTGGCAGTGGCACACTTTCGGATCTTCGGAAATATTGTATCATCAACGGCTTTGAATAGAATATCCTTGGCAATATTGTCAAGATTATTCCGCGTTCTATCGTCCGATGTCCATTCCGGTTTTGGCTTTTGTACGTACTGTGGAGCATCCGGGGATATAACAAACGCCGTATTGACTTTTAATATTTCTATAGGGCCAGTGGAAATAACTTCCCACATTTCATCGTGTAAGGCCGATAAGTGTACCTGCATACGAACTTTCCAATCATCAAATTTATCAAGTGAGAATAATAGATTTTGAGCTAAATCTTTCTTCATCATCATCACGAGAGATATTAAAGATTAATCCAATTCACACACTTTGTAGAATGGATCAGCCTAGCAGTAAAAAACAGTTAACCCAGTTGGGCAACATGTTTAAATACCAAAGGTTGGTACAAACTGACTCAAATAGGCTACAGGCTCTGATACCAATTGTTGGTCCCAAAAGAGATAAGGTGAAAGTCTAGAGGGGGGGGGGGGGGGGGTGAATAGACTTTCAAACTTTTTCGCACAGCACAACAATTGCTAAGCCAGAGATAAACCAAAACTCTTAACTAGATTGTTAGAGTATGGTGCACAGCGGAAATAAATAAACATAAAGTGTGTGTGAGATTGTGTGAGCAGTATATCTCGTGTAGAGCGAATATGTAAAGAGTGGTAAGTAAAGAAAGCAGTAAAGAACACAAGACAATTATAGTGGTTCGCGAGGTGGTGTAATCCTCCTACTCCACTTGCTCTTATCTCCAAGAGCAATTCACTATATCTACCACTCCTTGGTTCCAAGATACAATGAATTTCCGTGATCTAGTGCTTTGATCACAAAGCCCGCACTACTCACGCCCAGTGACACCACACTGCTGCTTCGGGTTTCACGTCGCCGCGCTACTATCCAAGGATTTCACGGCTCCGCGTTACTTTCCCCCCGTCTTCCACACTCCGGTAGAAACGTATCCCGTGATCTGGTGCTTTGATCACTAAGCCCACACCAATCACGCCCAGTGCCTCCGACACTGCTGCTTCGGATCTCACAGCTCCGTGTGACAATCCAGGATTTCACAGCTCCGTGCTACTTTCCTCCCTTCTCTTGTTTTGCTCCAAAACAAGTGTTGTCTTGCTTCCAACTTCTGAGACTCTGTAGATGATCTTCAATGATGCGCAGGTCTCTTTGATGAAGATAAACACTGTGGAATGATTTCTCTTGATAGCTCTGAGTGTTTTCTCTCTTTGAATATATCAAGTAAAGCACTTGATATTTTTGCTCTGCTTTGTCTGTTTAAGAACTCTCAGAATATTTCTCTTTGAGGCTCTCTGAGATCTTCTCTTTTCTCACTTCTCACTTGAAGATTTTTGGTATGCTCTGTACCAAATGAGATTTTTGCTCTATGCTCTTTCAAGCTTAATTGCTCTATTCGATCCCTTTTATGGATTCGAATTTTCTCAACTGCTCTATCTCTTTTCAAGTTCGTGTTATGCTCTACTTCTTCAAGTCTTCATATCTTCATCATTTTATAGCTGGTAATGAGAATCTGTCCGTTGGAAAGAGACGCTCTCATTTTTGAAATCTTGTATCTTTTTGTCAGAGATCTTATCTTATCCTCTGCAAAGATGTCAGAAAGGATAAGCTAGCCGTTGTTAGAGCTTCATCTCCATGTAAATGGGTTCTCAAACTTCATCTGATATTTCCTCTGGTTTTACGTTGAGTGGGAATATCTGGGTGTAGAACGGCTTCTCTGATTAGCTCTGAAGTGGTCTTTGTATCTTTGGGATTTAAAAATATTCATCAATTTAATCCCATACTAGTTAAAACTAGTATTTTTCCTTGTGAGAATATTTTCACTGTAAGTTCACCTTCATCTTCTTCATTCTCACGTCTAGGTGTTCTCAGACTTCAAACTGGCTTTGAACTTCCACCCAATTTGAATTTCTCCTTTGTAATTGACACCCAATTTCAATTGGCTTGTAATTGGCACCCAATTTGAATTTCTCCATTGTAATTGGCTCCCTAATTGACTTTGACTTGCAATTGGCTCCCAAATTGCTCCTGGGGCTTTCAATTGCTTCCCAATTTGATTTGTTGACTTTGACTTCGAAATTGGCTCACAGACTTCTCCTGGTATTGAATTTCATCTCAATTCAATTTGATCTCAGACTTCTCCTGGTATTGAATTTCATCTCAATTCAATTCAATTTGATCTCCATGTCTTTTTTGCTGGTATTGAATTTCATCTCAATTCAATTTGATCTCCATGTCTTCTTTGAATAGGTCCCCAACTTGAAATTGCATCCCATACTACAACCTCAATTGGCTCCCAATTTCAATTCGGTCCCCAACTTGAAATTGCATCCCATACTACAACCTCAATTGGCTCCCAATTTCAATTCTATATTTGCTCCCAATTTCAATTCTATATTTGCTCCCATCTTGAATTGATTCTCATGTGAAACTGGCTCCCAAATTCAATTGCTTCGAACTAGCTCCCAATTTCAATTGCTATGAAATCGGCTCCCAATTCCTTTGAATTGGCTCCCAAGTGCAATTGCATCTCAATTGCCACCGAAGTGAAATTGCTATGAAATCGGCTCCCAAGTGCATTTGCATCGCCGAAGTGAAATTGCTTCCCAATTTTCACTTGTAATCGGCGCCCAAGGCTTAAACTAGCGCCCAACTCCAACAGATTAATTTAATTTGGCTTCTCAAATTTTACCTTGTAAAATTGTTGATGGTGAGTTTTGAACTTAAGCCATTTCACAGAATATATCAAGCATCATCCTCTTCGTCCGTACAGCTTTTGATTAAATCTCCAATCATATTTGATGTACTCCTTTCTTTCCATAGATGCTTGATCTCCAAGTCAATTTCATGCATTCTTCCAACATTAATTTTCTTCACGAAAATTCTTCTGGGATATCTTCTTTGAGTAGCATTGACGTGAATTATTGTATCATTCATCTTCTTCTTCAATTTGTCATTTTCTCCAGACAAATTCTTGATTTTCGGCTTTATATCTTCTTCTTCTATTTTCATCCATCTTCCTCTGTTTTTCTCTTTTCATAATAATTAAATAATTTCCCGATCATGGTCTAAGACTCTACTAGACCTATAAAATAAAATTGGGGGATCTACAAATACAAATTTGACATATCAAAACCATTACACTTTATTCCTAACATTGTCTTTTAAAAAAAATTATTTTTCAAAAGATTTTATTAACTTAGACATAACCAAGACGAGTTTAACATTTGATTTTGACTCTAAGAAAGGTATTTTTAGCAACTAAAATTTCTATTCGCATTTTTGGACTTTAATAATAATGAATTTTTGCATTTTTCCAATTTATGCGATTTGATACAAACTAAGCTAAAAATGTTTCCAATGGTACCCGGGTTGGACTTCCATTTGGAAGGTTGTGAGTTCGAGCCTCAGTGGAGGCGTTATTAGCTCTTTGTGTTTCAGTAGGTTGAGAAAGTATATGAACAGATACTACAATGTAATAGAGCTAGTAGCATTCAAAAAAAAAGCTAAAAATGTTTCCTTTCAAGACAAATAAAATAAATAACAAGGAAAACTAGTAGCATCATAAACAGATAATTCAAATCATTCCAAATTGTTCCAAATTGTTCATGGGTTCATGTTTCTCGTGGACCATACAAAAACAAATGTGACAATCATACAAATCATCTAATGACTTTGTTTCTCCTCTCTTTAAGCACATGATTTATATGATTTTGAACATCAATGAAATTGTCACTAATGGCATAATTGTTGCATACCTGCCCAACTGAATAATAGTTGAATGCTTCGATGATGTTGTTCCCGGGCAGTATACCTTCTTCATACCATATGATGCATTCTTCTAGGCTTCTTCCATTTTGTAGCTCGGCATCATTGACCTTGATATAGTCCTTTAGAACCATGATCATCAAAGCTCTAGCATAGCTTTGGATTCTTCTGAAATTCTCGTTTGAAACCCATAAATTTTGATCACTTGGACCACTCTTCTTCATACCCTTTGGTAGATCATTCAAAGTCACCAACTTTGGCATTTCAACTCTTCCATCTCTTGGTGTGGATTCCAAGTAGAGAGCTGCACGGTTATACCAATTAATTTGCTTAATGTTTCTTCCTGCACAAACAATGTCACGAAAAGAACGGTTAGTGGTATTTGCGCTGCTTGTTCCTCCTGGACTGCCAGCTTCACCACCACCGAACCAATATTCCAATCCTCCTCTTCTAGCAATATTTCTGCCAGCAGATCTGCCTCCTCCACCTCTACTACTGCTTGTACCAACATTCCGGGTGGCCATGGCAGTCATCATCATCTCAAGCATGCCTTCCAAATGATTGAATCTCTCTTCCCCTTTTTTGGCGTAATCAAGGAGTGTATGAACCGATTCACGAAGAGATGAAATAGATTCGGAAATATTTTCATATGATCCCCGAAGGCAGCCCACTTTGGTGTTGACGGAGATGAGATCCGTGTGGACATCACTAATCTGCGTCTCATGTTGATGAACAACATTGAAAATTCCTTGGCTTTGATTCATGGCAATTGCTTCATTTGCTCTGATACCAATTGTTGGTCCCTTGACATTTGCTTTCAATCCTCCAACTTGTCTCTCAAGTGCTTGGTGGGTGTCGATCAAATGTTGTTGACTCCTCCGATTTTCATCAAAAGATGTTTCAAATTTTCCACCTTGAGTATTGACAACATGATCCACATGAGTGTAAATGCCTTGAAACATGCTCTCCATTCGGTCAACAAGACTTAGTACAACTTTCTCCAGATTTTTCAATTTTTCATTTGTAGTTGTGCCATCAATGTTTTGCTCTTCTCGGGATGAGGGAAAACATCTTGCTCCTTCTTGAGCAAAATTGACTTCAAGCATGTGAGATTGAGCTTGATTTTCTTGTTGATATCCTTCCCTTTCCGGTGTGTGTAACACGTGCGTATCACCTTGTGCACTTTCTTCATGAATGGATTGAATTTCCTCCGTGTGTTGGCTAGCTTGCATGGCATTTTGATCTTGACTTATTTCAGTGAAATTCAAAACACTCACATCATATAAGCCACTGTCCATTAAATGTGCACCACATGTGACATTTTCTTCTTCTACATTCCTTGTGACAAATTCATCAATATCAACTAGGAAATCATCTTGGGTAGGCATATCTCCTTGGACTGTGCCATCAAGAGTAGTCTCGGCCAACTTAGCTTTCAATTTATTCACAAATATTCCATTCACCGTAGACATCAAAGTTGCATGGCCAACATCAAAATTACCAATCCAATTCAAGGAAAATAATTCTTCTTCTTGCATACTCGGTCCCTTTGTCATCAAATCTTGATAAGAACCAAGTTTCCATTTTCTCCAATTTAAGACTCTTCGGTATTCATTCACTAATACCAAATCAAGTCCATCAACTTGATAAATCTCCTCATTCATCATTGACTCCATTTCGGCAATTTGGGA
Source organism: Ipomoea nil (assembly GCF_001879475.1). Lineage (NCBI taxonomy): Eukaryota > Viridiplantae > Streptophyta > Magnoliopsida > Solanales > Convolvulaceae > Ipomoea > Ipomoea nil. The sequence goes on from NW_017617410.1 coordinate 584,587, forward strand.
AAAAGGATTCAATAAACTTTGGCTTGTATTGGGATTGTGACTTATGGTTGGATTTTGGCTTGTGTTTGGATTTTGGCTTGTGGTAGGATTTTGGCTTGTGGTAGGATTTTGGCTTGAGGTAGGATTTTGGCTTGAGGTAGGGTTTTCATGGGATTGAGTTGAGGGTTGAGAAGATAAACCAAGAATTTCTACAATTGGCCTTTTCCTAGCAGGAATGCCTCTCGGTTTTCTTTTTCTCTTGGAGGTCAAATCAGTTGATACTTCATGATCTTTAAACAAAATTCGGTTACTTCCAAAAGGCTTTCTTGATCTCATTGGTAACCCTTTCATTTTTATAATTTCACCAATAAGCAAACCGAACCCTAGGATGCGGTTGAACTTCCCATTCCTAATTTTTGCACCTTTCACAAAATGTGCAATTCGTCTCAGAATAAGCTTACTCCAGTCACCCTTAACTCCATTCATCACAGCATGCAAATATCCAATTCTCACGGGTGATATATCCTCCATACTATTCAGTTTGCACAGTACACATTTATAGAGAATTCTAACTAGCATCTCATACTCATGCTTCAAATCAGATTTTTGACCGGAAAGATTTGGTTCGAGAGAAGCATTCTCATTCCGAATTTCTGTCCAAATTTCCGTGTGATCATATGTGTGAACATCTAAATCCAACAGTGGTTGTTCTGGACTAGATATAGGCAGTCCAAAGGTTGTGTGCAACTCTTGTTCATCAATGGTGATGGGAGTTCCATTCACGGTGGACTCAATGGTCCATCCAACAACCTTGGCATTAATATAAAAATCTGCTACATCTTCATGAGATTACTTTGTTGAAGTGCATGGATGATTCTTTGTGCAAGATGTGAGTTCTCGGCTTCTTTGAGAAATCCTTGAGGGTCAAAACTTCCTCCGGCCTTGATTCCAACTGCTAGCTTCGTGAGGTTGAGATGTGTAGAGTGTTCTTCATTTGGTTGAGAGCTTGAATCTCCAATGGTAGCCATAATGTGCTTGGTATTTTTAGAGATTGAGGGATTGAAGATTTTGAAAGAGATGAAGATTGAGTGTTTCGGCTATGGAAGGTGAAAGGATTTTGAGAGTTTTGAGTGTAATAGTGGCTCTTCCAACCGGTTGGGTGGAAGGGAGGTGTCTTTACACAAATATCCTCACAATTAAATGTTGACTTTTTTAAATAAGTGAGGGGTATTTGTAGACACAAAAAATTTGAACCGAACAAATGGACTGATAAATGGTTATTGGACCGACATCGAAATTGATTATTGGGCCAATTTAATTAATCGGATCATATAAATTAATTTGATTAGTCCAATTGAATTTGATTTGGGCTATTGAATTAATTAATTTGTTGGCCCAAGCCCATTTCATATTTGAATTTAAATTATAATTATAATTTAAATATAATATTAATTTTATTATATTTGAATTAGATAATTATAATTTAATTTGAATTTCAATTAGATTATACAATAATGAACCTGGACTTGATCTTGGGCAAGGTTCAGTTTCCTAATTAGTTAATTAATTAATTAGTTAACTAAAAAGGGGAGTTGGTTGAGGAATTTTTGTTAAGCTTTTGGTATAAATAGAGCCTTCATTTCATTCCAAAATACACTTGAAAGCTGGAAGAACTTGAAGGCTTAAGGAGTTGAGAGCATTTAAAGAGCCTGAAGGAATTGAAGAACGCTTGAAGTTGAAGGCATTTTTGTTGATTTTGCAGGCAATTTGAATCCATTGCAGGTACTTTGGAGCTTTGCAGAATTGATTGTCTCGAAGATATTGAAGTCTTTTGAAGGCGTTTGAGGATCTTAAAGCAGTTTGAATCCATTGCATGTGTTTTGAAACTTTGCAGGGTTGATTATTTCTAAATTCTTGACGCTCGTTGTTGGAAGTTACGCCACTTAAATCCCGGAAGCTACGCCACTTGAATCCCGGAGGCACGCGCCAATTGAATCCCGGAGGCTACGCTAATTGAATCCCGGAGGCACTTCCATAGATAACGTTAGTGAAGAATCAGAGGACTAGACAGAGATTTTGTACCTGCATTGAATTATACACATACTGTACAAGGAATTTTGTGAATATATACAAAGTTTACTTTTTTGTGTTTACAGATTTTGGCACGCCCAGTGGGACAACTTTGCCTCTCATCTCTTCACTGTTGATTCGCGAGCTCTACAAGGAAGGAATCTAAATGGCATCAAGAAATCCCTCCTCCAAGATGACATATGCTCAGGCTACCCGCTCCAGGGCATCATCTGCGGCCGGTTCCGGTGATAGTCAAGGCGTGGGAGGAGCAATGACTCGAAGCCGAGTGAGGAACCTAGGGGTGCAACTCCACGAGGCCCAGGACATTGCCCGCCACATCGTCCGAAGGATTGACAGAAACTCCACTATGTCACGGAGAGCTGCACATGACAATGGATCATCCTCTACAAAGGAAACTGTTGCTGACCAGAATCCTACAAATGAGGGAGCTCCAAGCAACAAGAGTCCTGCGAGCCCTATTCCCTCGAATAAAACTCCAAGCAGTGGAAGTTCATCACAGTCATCACTTCTGCAGAGAACCTCACCGGAATGGAATCACATATACACAATCATGCCCGCTATGACAACGAACGCGGCTTCGGTGGAGGAACAACTCGCAAACATCACTAAATCTCTCGAGGGGATAGCTGCACTCATGCATAACCAAGAAAGGCGGATCAATGAGCTCAGCGAAAAGGTTGAAAGCGGAAGGAACGGCGAAACAAGTCGGGCTTCCGGGAAGCAGCCTCAAACCCAAGGAGATGAGATTGATGTCGAGTCCCCGCGCCATCAAAGTAGGCCAGGAATGGAAGAGACAATCTCCCGTCCACCACCCGCCGAGAAGAGTGTCCCGATTTCTGAGGACATGATACCCGTTGAGCAGTTGAATGAGTACATCATGGGAGCGATCAAGGGGAAGCTCGAGGGAGGACAATCTTCATATACTTACACTAAGCCATATACTCAAAGAATTGAAGAAATGAAAATGCCGCTGGGCTATCAACCTCCCAAGTTCCAGCAGTTTGATGGAAAAGGCAACCCGAGGCAGCACATCGCCCACTTCGTTGAAACCTGTAATGATGCAGGAACATACGGAGATCTCCTCGTCAAGCAATTCGTCCGCTCTCTGAAGGGCACCGCCTTTGATTGGTACACAGACCTGGAGCATGGTTGCATTGATTGCTGGAATGATATGGAGCGCGAGTTTTTGACCCGCTTCTACAGCACCAGGAGGACTGTCAGCTTCTTGGAACTCACCACTACCCACCAATGGAAGGGTGAGCGTGCGGGCACTTACATCGAGAGATGGAGGGAGTTGTTCCTTAACTGTAAAGAGAGGATATCACAAAGCTCCGCAATTGAAATGTGCATCCAAGGGATGCACTTCGAGCTCTCTTATATCTTGCAGGGAATCAAGCCTAGAACATTTGAAGAACTATCCAGTCGTGCTCACGACATGGAATTGAGTATTGAAGCCAATGGAGGGCTCGGCATGTCAAGTATCCCTAGCTCATCCAAGGCACCGGTAAAACAAGAATTCAAGAAAGGGGGCAAACCCTTCCCGAAACAAGAAAAGAAGGAGGCCATGAACGTAAAAACAGCACCAATGCGGGTTTTCGCCAAAGTAACTGAAAATCCCAGGCTAAGGTCATTTTCCCGCCCATCTCGGGGTACTAGAATCATTGAAGAGATGCAGCAAAAACAGTATCCGTTCTTGGACTCTGATGTGTCACCCATGTTTGATGAATTGTTAAAGCTTAAGTTGATTGAATTACCGGAGATGAAGCGTCCCGAAGAAGCTTCTAAGGTAGACGACCCCAACTATTGCAAGTATCATCGTCTCCTCAGACACTCGATTGAAAAATGCTTCGTCTTTAAAGATAAGGTGATGAGACTTGCTCGTGATGGAAAGATTGAGCTGGCCGATGCAACTGCCAGCACCAACCAAATTTCATGTGGAAGGTTCGCTCCGTTAGTTGAGGAGAGTGATGAAGAGGATGGGGGCAAGCAATACAAACGCCCGCTTCCATTTATTGTGAAACATGCTGCTAGGCAACCGTCAGAGTCACCACAGGCTAATCCGGTATGCGAGAAGGATTGGGTAGTTGTTACCCGCAAAAAACAAAGGAACAATGCTGGACACGTTAGATCTTTGAAGAGAATAACAAAGCGATGGGTTGAGAGAAACCTAGCAACGGACCCCGCCTATGACACAAAGATGAAAGGACGTCCCAGCGAGCCTCGACCACCAGTTGCCTTGGCTCAATACATGCCAAAGGCGCTTCCTCCGCATGGTACAAACATTTCTGAAACTCGCTTGAATATTAAAGAGAGTCATGTTGAAGGGGGAGAATGTTCATTCCCCGTGATTGAAGGAGGCGACGAGGTTCAAGTCCACAAAGCCGCGTCTTATACTGCCGATATAACTTTTAAAGATGAAGATCTATTGCTTGGTGATACACCACATAATCGTCCGTTTTTTGTTGAAGGTTATGCCCGCGAGCAAAAGATTAAAAGGATTTTGATTGATCAAGGGTCGGCTGTGAACATTCTATCACTCCGAGCTATGAAAGAACTTGGCATCTCCACCGATGAGCTCTCTCAAAGCCGCTTAATGATCCAAGGATTTAATCAAGGCGGACAAAGAGCCCTGGGTACCATCAGACTCGACCTCAGGATCGGGACACTAAACTCAAGCACATTATGTTATGTGATAGATGCAAGGACGTCGTACAACTTGCTGCTGGGCCGGCCTTGGATACATGAGAACGGAGTAGTTCCCTCATCCTGGCACCAATGCCTCATGTTTGAAAAATGCGGGGTGATAGAAAAGGTAGTCGCTGATCAAACTCCCTTCATTGAAGCAGAATCATACTTTGCAGATGCAAAGTTTTACTTGAAGAAACAAGTTGTAGAGGAGGCTGAGCAAAGCAATGTTGACACACCTCTTGATCCAAAGTGTAAAGGCAAGCAAGTTGTAGACCAAGCTCATCGCGACAAGGAACTTGTTTTCCCACTCGCAAGGATTGAAACATTAAAAGCAGCAGCTCCAGTTAAATTGCTTGAAGATGAAGCTCAAGTTGGAGCAAGTCAAACAGTGCCCGCTAAGCGCACTGGAGGCTTCGACCCTAATGCATATAAACTTCTATTCAAAGCTGGATATGATCCCAAAGAGCCACAAAAGCTAGGGAAGCTCATCCCAGAAGCTGGTGGTAAAGGCAAGTCAAATCAGCAGGAGCCGCATGAACGGAAAGGATTGGGTTATGTTCCCCCTAAGCCAGTGCGAATATTCATAAACAGAGCCACAAGTAATTGCATCACTTCTACAGATGAGGAGGAAGGTGACAAGAAACAGTCTGTTTTTGATAGAATCGGAGATGTAGAATCACGACAATCAGTCTTCCGCAGACTTGGGCCGAATCCCAAACCGGCTAAGAGAAAATCAGTACATGACAGAATTGGGCCTACTCAGAGTTCGAAGGAGCAGACCAACCCTCCTACTAAAATGGAACCCTCAAAAAGGCTCAGGAGTGTCGTTCCATCTCGCATGAGAAGAGAAGTTAATATCCATGTCTCGTGTGGTGCAGTTTTGAAGGTCCAACCAAGAACCATTGTACACACCCAAGTGCAAGAAAGAAGTCAAGAAAATATTGATTCAAGTTGTGAGGCAACACCAAGTCAAGATGAGATGGCATCGTCATTTCATATAACATTATACGATGAGATTCCAACCGAGGGTGAAGATGCAGAAGATGCACCTCAAGAACTAGAAGAAGGGGTACAAGCCGCAGTGGACGAACTAAAAGAGGTGGATCTAGGAACTCCTGAAAGTCCTCGACCTATCTTCATTAGTTCACTCCTTTCCAACGAAAATGAAGAAATATATGTCACACTTTTGAAAGAATATATCGATGTATTTGCATGGACACACAAGGAGATGCCAGGGTTGGACCCAAAGATAGCCGTGCACCGCTTGGCAGTAAAAAAGGGGTGTCGCCCGATTAAGCAAGCTCAACGGCACTTCCGCCCCGAGCTCATTCCCTCAATCGAAGCAGAAGTCAACAAGCTTATAGAGGCTGGTTTCATTCGCGAAGTTAAATACCCAACTTGGATATCCAGCATTGTGCCTGTGCGCAAGAAGAATGGCCAGATCCGCGTGTGCGTAGACTTTCGAGATCTTAATGTTGCATGCCCGAAAGATGACTTCCCGCTCCCTATCACAGAGTTAATGATAGATGCTGTAACTGGACACGAGATCATGTCATTTATGGATGGCTCATCCGGTTACAATCAAATCCGCATGGTGCCAGAAGATGAGGAGTTTACTGCGTTTCGTACGCCAAAAGGTATCTACTGCTACAAAGTGATGCCCTTTGGTTTGAAAAATGCAGGTGCTACATACCAAAGGGCCATGCGGACTATATTTGACGACATGCTGCATAAAATGGTGGAATGTTACGTAGACGACCTGGTTGTGAAGTCGAAACTCCGCACAGATCACATGATGCATCTAAGACAAGTATTTGACTGCTTGCGGAAGTTTCAACTAAAAATGAACCCCCTGAAATGTGCTTTTGGGGTTGCTGCTGGCAAATTCCTTGGGTTTACTGTTCGACATAGGGGCATTGAGATCGAACAAGCAAAGATCGACGCTATAATGAAGATGCCTGAGCCAAAGAACCTTCATGAGCTTAAAAGCTTGCAAGGGAAGTTGGCTTATATAAGAAGATTCATATCAAACCTAGCAGGAAGATGTCAGCCCTTTAGCCGGTTAATGAAGAAGGGTGTCCCATTTGTATGGGATGAGGCCTGCAAGAATGCTTTCCAAAGCATCAAGTCCTATTTAATGAAGCCGCCTGTGCTAACTGCTCTAATTCCAGGACGCTCGTTGATCCTTTACATCTCCGCCCAAGAAAGCTCGGTGGGTGCTTTACTTGCACAAGAGAATGATAACGGGAAAGAAAATGCCCTTTATTATTTAAGTAGAATGATGACGCCAAATGAGCTCAAATATCTGCCAATTGAGAAGTTGTGTCTGGCCCTTGTATTCGCCATCAGGAAGCTCAAGCATTATTTCGAAGCGCATACAATTCGACTAGTTTCCAGGGCAAACCCAGTGAAGTATGTCATGTCAAAGGTTGTTCTTTCCGATCGACTTGCTAGGTGGTACTTATTATTTCAACAGTTTGAGATCACTTATGTACCACAGAAGTCCATCAAGGGGCAAGCCTTAGCAGATTTCCTAGCTGATCATCCAATTCCTGCCGAATGGGAGCTGTCCAGTGACCTACCTGATGAGGATGTGCTTGTGGTTGAAGTTTTACCTCCATGGAAGATGTATTTGATGGAGCGGCACACAAAGAGGGGGCAGGCGCTGGAGTTGTCTTTGTTACGCCTGAAGGGGAAGTGCTTCCTTATTCATTTACCTTGACAGAACGCTGCTCGAATAATGTTGCCGAGTATCAGGCACTCATTTTGGGACTTGAAATTGCAGCCGATATGAAGCAACTAAGGGTTAACATATACGGGGACTCCAAACTAATTATCAACCAAGTACTTGGGGTTTACGAAGTAAAAAAGCCTGAGTTGATCCCATACAACAGTTATGCAAAGACGCTCCTGCATTGGCTAGGAGATGCTACGATGGAGCATATTCCAAGGAAACATAATAAGCAAGCCGATGCCTTAGCTGCTTTGGCTTCAACTATATCACATCCTATAGATGAGGCTCGGCTACGAGTATGCCAAAAATGGGTAGTCCCTCCAATCTTCGAGGACGATGGCTCTCTTGACGACATTGTTGAACTCCCGACTGCTTCTGTCTATGAGGTAGATAAAGAGGATTGGAGGCAATCATTGATTGACTACCTTGTTGATGGGAAGTTACCTCAAGACCCTCGTAAGAGGGTAGATGTAAGACGTCGAGCTCCTCGCTTCATATATTTCAAGGATGCGCTATACCGGCGCTCGTTTGATGGTGTGTTTCTTCGATGTTTAGGCGAAGAGGAAGCTTTACAAGCGATGGAGGAGGCTCACTCTGGAGTGTGCAGTGCTCATCAGTCTGGTCCTAAGTTACATTTTCACATCAAAAGAATGGGTTACTACTGGCCTACGATGGTGAAGGATTGCATAGACTATGCACGGAGATGTCAAGCATGTCAAATTCATGCGAACTTTATCCATCAACCTCCTGAACCGCTACATCCGACGGTAGCATCGTGGCAATTTGATGCATGGGGGCTCGATGTGGTTGGTCCTATTACACCCAAGTCATCAGCAGGGCATTCGTATATATTAGCAGCCACCGATTATTTCTCAAAGTGGGCTGAAGTAGTGGCTTTAAAGGAAGTGAAGAAGGAAACTGTTGCAGATTTCATCCGAGTTCACATTATCTATCGTTTTGGCATCCCTTGGTATATTCTAACCGACAACGGGAAACCATTCGATAATAAATTGATGGATAAAATCTGCAAACTTTTTGAGTTCGAGCAAAGAAATTCATCAGCTTATTATGCAGCTGCAAATGGACTTGCCGATGCTTTTAACAAAACTCTATGCAATCTACTAAAAAAGGTGGTGTCGAAGTCAAAACGTGATTGGCAAGAAAGGATGGAAGAAGCACTGTGGGCATACAGAACTACATACCGTACACCAACACAAAGCACTCCATACTCACTGCTTTACGGGGTTGAAGCAGTCTTGCCTCTTGAACGCCAAATACCTTCTCTAAGGTTAGCTATCCAAGAAGGCCTTACAGACGAGGATAATGTAAAGTTGCGGTTGGCAGAGTTAGAAGCTCTCGATGAGAAGAGATTGCAGGCCCAACAAAGTTTAGAATGCTATCAAGCTCGAATTTCTAGAGCTTTCAACAAGAGGGTAAGGATTCGCTCATTTCAGGTTGGTGACAAGGTGTTGGCGGTTCGTAGACCTATCATTATTACAAGGAAAACTGGGCATAAGTTTACTCCAAAATGGGATGGACCTTACGTGGTACAAGAAGCATACTCAGGAGGTGCTTACAAGCTAATTGATGAAGATGGTGTGCGAGTTGGCCCTATTAACGGGAAATTCTTAAAGATCTATCATCCCTAAGCACACGGACTACATGATGAGTGATATCCACCAAAAATGCAGCACGTGGTTAAACTGCTAATGCATCTCGCTAGTCTATGGGTGGGCCCAAGTCATAGAAACTCCTGGCCCGCATGAGTTTAAACTGTGAACGGCTCTACCTATTCAAATGGCCCTTTGAACTACGTTTGACTTGATCTCTTTTGCAGGAGTACGTAGGCAGCTTAGAAACACTTCCTCTTCTAAGTTCAGTCATAACTAAAATAAACCCCTTTGTGTCCCTTTTATGTCACGTTTGTTCGAATAATGTAGATGTATTGGAGATGGGTCATCTCTGTTCACGTTGTAATTACGGGTGAATTCTTTTGTCAGATTTCTATTAGAGTGACTTGTTTGGGTTTAGACTTAGTCGCTTCTGTTCATGCTGAAGTTCAATTGTTCGCAAGTATTGTTGAAAAGATAAGAGAAATCAAGTCGTATTCAAGTCTTGTTTCCAAGTATAAAACTCATGCGTTATACAAAAAAAAAAAAAAAAAAAAAATCTCTAAGGAAAAAAAAAATATAAATAAATCTAAAGTATTCTAAAGCTCATGAGATCTTCCTTATACGCTTCCAGCTCTCTTTTGATTGAAGTAAGCTTTTCTTCATCTTCATCTGTCAACGTGGGGCAGTCTCGAATACGTTTAATTTCATCCTCAGCGGTGGTCACGGCCTTTTGCGATGCGTTATGTTGTTCTTGAGCCTTCGTCACACGGTCTTGGAGTTCCGGGTTCTTGGCTTCAATCTCCTTCAACTCTTCCTGTGCATCCTTTATCGTTTTCTCCAGGAGGGCTTTTCGATCGGCGGCGTCTTCGAGGGTTTTCTGTTCGTCAAGAAGAAGCGCTTCGGTTTGAGAACACTTCCGTTGAGCTTCTACAAGGATACCTTGCGTTAGAACTAGCTTCGCGGCTTGGGTTTCAACGGGCAGTGCATTCGAGAGCTGCGACCGCGCCCGATCGTAATCTTTGGCTTTGTTAAAGAACTCGGCCACTCGTCGCTTCAATATTGATAGGTCCACCCCGTCCCGTCCCATTTCTTGGAGTTGTCTTTCAACGCTTCCTTGGAAGGAAGAAATTCTTTCAGCTGGAATCTCATTAAGCTTCCTGCAGATACTACTCCAAACTCCCGCAATGAAAGCCATGTATTGTGATATAAACGACTCCTCGCCGGGGAAGATAGAGGCTTGGACGGCTCTGGCTGCATCTCCTGAGGAGTTGTGTTTAAGGGCAACGTCGACTGGTGGGATTCTACCTCGAGGTCAACGGTATTAGAGCGTCCGCCACTTTGTCCCATTGAAGACTGGTGATTTGATGACTGGACATCGTTGCTAACATGTGGCTCGGCAGGATCCTGTAAGAAGTAGTGCATGTACGTTAACAAAGGCCAAAGTCCAACGATATACGAAATGGAAGAATTTGGAGAAATATCTTAACCTGGTTCAATGGTCTCCCTCTAGGCCGTTTCCAACAGCGATCTTGGTCGTCATCACTACCAGCGTCCTCGTCCGAGCTTCGCTGCCTCGCTTGCTCCTCCCTGCTCCTTCGAACGGCATGTCCTGAGGCCCTATCCCGAGATGACATGTCCTCTTGTGCAGGTGTTTTTTTGTTCCTTGAGGTGGTCAGTTGGTCTCTTTGTTCTTGAGTTCCTTCCTCGCCAACAGGTACGTTTGGGTTTCCGTTAACGGCTATGTCTGTGAAATGATTCTCGAGAAGGTTTGCACTCACATCGATCAACCAGGCCTTGTACTCGTTTGAAAAATGCTTCTTTGGAGCAGCCGGGCTCATGGGAAATGTCGCCCTGGATTGGGAGTTGATATTATCATACTAGCGATGAAGCCGGAATCCTTCGGTGAGTGAAGCATAACGGACATCCTTCGCCAACAGGCCGGGGGCATATGCTTGATAGAATCCAAATTGACGACTGAAGCGATGCGGCATGTAAGGCTCAGCTTTGCATTGAGACCCTTGGCGCAAAACGAGGAAGCTGGGGCGCAAACATATGAAGTACTCAAAGTCTTCCCTACTCCCTCTACCGTCGTCGTAAAAGATAAAATCTCTACTATCCTTGCGGGAGTTGCAGAGCCAAGAAACGTCCCCTTTGAATATCTTCTTACGGGCATCCATCTCGGTGTAATACCTTGCACCACCTTCTCCAGAATTAGTGACCATCTTTGGGTTTGCTAACGTGAGGCTGGGGGTCTTAAAGTGGGTTTGGTAGTAAGTTGCTAGCCAGCTGTACACGTAATGGATTGGAAAAGGATCTCCTATTTGACCAGGAGAGTGGGATTCCGAGATTGATTTTAAACCAGAATAAATACTAGCAAGTACTGGAGCCGCAAGACATATCTTATCTCCTTTAGCCATCATACATGCTATCCTGAAAGTCTATGGGCGAATGGTTCTTGTTGGTGTACCTGGCAGGACAAACACGCAAAGCCAACAAGATAAAAATGCGGCCAAATAAGCTTCCTTTTCGAAACGCTGAGAGATGCCTAGTTCAAGAAAGGGCGTCCTGCTCACATCTAACCACCTGAGGGATTTGTTAAGTTCTCCGCTTGGGTTGTGGGTATTCTTTGGCCGAGATTTCCTGTCCTTTTGAGATGGAGGTGGAGGAGCTGGATGTGTTCGCGGTTTTCTGCACCAGAAGTCAATCCATCGCGATGCTTGAACAAAGGGGGTGCCATCCTCTTGCTGGTTTAAAAGGTAAAAGGCCTCGAATAAGCTTGCACAACACCTGTTTGGGCCCCTTTTTAGGTCCAGGGCACTCGGGATGTGTTCGTCGTAAATACCGCCGGACAGTGGTAGTCCTCCAAGAACGTGCAAATCCCGAGGCGATATGCTCACCTCACCAGACGAGGTGATCAGGGTGTTGGTTCTTGGGCACCATGCTTCGCAGAAGGCTTTGACAATGTTGATGTTACGGTCATATGTAAATAATGACGCAAACACAGCATCATATATCTTCCCCTCCTTTAAGGTGTCATGGGAGAAGTGAAGCGTTTCTTCAACCCACTCCCAATATCCTTTTAGAAAAGTGAATTCGCCCTCGAAGTCTATGTCTTGGCCCCACGAGACCTCAGCATTAAGTATACGACGCCCCAGTGTAGGAAGGGCGTCTTTGGAAGGTTGGTGCTGCATTCCAGGTAGCAAGGTCCACACCTTGGATGGCGGGCATTCGTACTCGGGGGTCCAGTTACTCGCATGATACGACACCGTGAGCTTTGGCAGGTCGCGTAGTACTATGGGTGGGTTAACCTTCAGTATGACTTGATGATCACTATTTCTGCTCGATATAACCATGACATCTTGCCCGTTACGCCGTTGATCTTGAAAGTACACCATCTTGAAGGTGTCAAAGTCGAAAAGTCGCTGCAAAAAAAAAATAATAATAATAATAACTATGATATATTATGCACAAATGTATAGCATATACATAACACAAAATTAAATTGACGAATTATATATATATGGCAAATTTTTTTGGACAATGGTCCACACAATTTTATGGACCATGGTCCACGCAATAATGGTTGTATACATATACTACATGTGGACTACATATGTTAATACATTGTATACGTATATACACAATATTATATAATTATTATTGTTATTATTATTATTAGTACTATCATTATTCTTAGTAATGTTATTATTATTATATTATTATTATATTACTTCTATTAAAATATTACAAAAAAAGAGAAAATAAAAAAAAGTAAGTAAAAAAAAAAGCAAAACAAGAAAAATCGGAAAACGAAGACAAAAAAAAGCGAAACAAAAAAGATCAGAAAATAAAAAAAAAGTAAAAAAGCGAATCAAGAAAAATCGAAAAACGAAGACAAAAAAAAGAGCAGAGAAGCAAAAAAAAAAAAAAAAAAAAACGAAACAGAGAGAAGGGAAAACAAAAAAAAAAAAAAAAACAAAGTGAATGGGAGCATGAGTCTCTCTGACTTTGTGCGGCAGTATGTTGTCACCATCCTACTGATCCAGGCATTCATCAGGTCTCCATTAAATGCTTTAACCAACGTCACTCCCTAACTACTAAAAAGAAAGGGTTTATACGGTAGCTCATTCGCACGATGCTGGGCTAAGCACCGATCTCCAACAGTGAAGGATTCCGGCAGTTTCGTCGACGGATTGCGACGGTCAACCTCCGGCGGTGTCAGGATGAACTCTCACGTCCACGATTGAGCCGTGACCTCTGGACCTCGGACCCGGCGATCTTTGGACTCCAGCAATAACTCAGGCAAAGGCGGCGATTTCTAAAAAAAAAAAAAAAAGAAAAACAGGAGGAAAACGCAGTCCGGCGGTCTTCATAAACTCCGGCGGTCTTCATCGATTCCAGCGGCGATTTACGACCGGCGACCGGCGACTTCTGTGAAGGATTCCAGCAACCTCCTAAAACAACAAAAAAAAAGCTCCGGCCACCTCTGCGAAGAACTCCGGCGGTCTCTGACTTCAAAACAAAAAAAAAAGGATTCTACTAGGGAGCTCCAGCAATCTCCGGTGATTGTTGTACTTGCTGGCACCTTGCACGTTGCTTCCTGTTCTATGAAGTCTGTGGGACTCTTTGAGGCAATGACTGACAAAAAAAATCAAGTGCTTCCGGTTTTTTTTTTTTTTTTTTTTTTTTTTTTTTTTTTCTTTACAGCGTGATGCAGCCGTACGAATCCTGCAAATAAAACATATATGGAGGAAGATAGAATATAAAGAATTTACCTAATCGAAAAGAGACTCCCAGAAGCGCTACTCCCAGGCTTGGCAGAAAAAGCAGATCGTTCTTGATCTTCTTTCTTGTTGATTGCTGTGGGTTTGGGTGTGTTGAGGCGTTATTTATAGTGTATGTGAGGAGGTGTTCGAGTTAAACTGGGATTCTACATGTTAGAATTGGGCGAAGAAGTTGGATTGGATTTTTTTTTTTTTTTTTTTTTTTTTTTTTAGAAAAGAAATTTGGCGTCGTTATCTGGTTGTTGCAGGGATTGTCATATTAATCCTATCGAGACTTGGAAGTTGCTTAATCTAATTATGGTCTGACTTGAAGGGTTTAATTCTATTTTCATTCACCTGGATCCTATTACTTAGCCCAGTGAAGTTTTGGACAATGGACAATGGGCTCGTCAAGCAAGTGGACTTGAACATAAATCATGGATGCATTATATGGAAATGTGCTAATTAAAGTTTGGTATATTATTCTGGCCTATTGATCGAGGGCCTGTTGAAATTTTAAATCTTCGAGACTTTCTCGTCCCAAGCATTACAAGTGGCATGTTCCAGCAAGTCTCGAGGGGGCAATTTGTAGACACAGAAAATTTGAACCGAACAAATGGACTGATAAATGGTTATTGGACTGACATCGAAATTGATTATTGGGCCAATTTAATTAATTGGATCATATAAATTAATTTGATTAGTCCAATTGAATTTGATTTGGGCTATTGAATTAATTAATTAGTTGGCCCAAGCCCATTTCATATTTGAATTTAAATTATAATTATAATTTAAATATAATATTAATTTTATTATATTTGAATTAGATAATTATAATTTAATTTGAATTTCAATTAGATTATACAATAATGAACCTGGACTTGATCTTGGGCAAGGTTCAGTTTCCTAATTAGTTAATTAATTAATTAGTTAACTAAAAAGGGGAGTTGGTTGAGGAATTTTTGTTAAGCTTTTGGTATAAATAGAGCCTTCATTTCATTCCAAAATACACTTGAAAGCTGGAAGAATTTGAAGGCTTAAGGAGTTGAGAGCATTTGAAGAGCCTGAAGGCATTGAAGAACGCTTGAAGTTGAAGGCATTTTTGTTGATTTTGCAGGCAATTTGAATCCATTGCAGGTACTTTGGAGCTTTGCAGAATTGATTGTCTCGAAGATATTGAAGTCTTTTAAAGGCGTTTGAGGATCTTAAAGCAGTTTGAATCCATTGCATGTGTTTTGAAACTTTGCAGGGTTGATTATTTCTAAATTCTTGACGCTCGTTGTTGGAAGTTACGCCACTTAAATCCCGGAAGCTACGCCACTTGAATCCCGGAGGCACGCGCCAATTGAATCCCGGAGGCTACGCTAATTGAATCCCGGAGGCACTTCCATAGATAACGTTAGTGAAGAATCAGAGGACTAGACAGAGATTTTGTACCTGCATTGAATTATACACACACTGTACAAGGAATTTTGTGAGTATATACAAAGTTTACTTTTTTGTGTTTACAGTATTTTTGATATTCCAATAGCTTCCAACCTTTGACCTAACTGATAGTTAGTATAGGTTATATATTCTCCATCCAATTTGTCTGCTGATGTGGCGCCAAAAATTTAGATACTCGGACTGATTTTACCTGAAATAAAATTCATGGAGCACTAAATCTGTTCCGAAAATAATATGTATTTATCTACACGTTTTATGTAGATGGAAGAAAGAGAAATCTATTCTTTCAAGACTATTTATTATGCACAACTACCATAAAAAGGTGTTCTTATTTAAGGCAACTTATCATCACACCATCTTGTCACTCTTAAATGGTAAGATTGTGTAGATCTAAATGATTTTTATTTGTGCATATATGTATGTAGATACACGGTTAGAATAGAAATACATGCAATTGAGATAGGTAGACTTTAAATGTAAAGATGTAACAACTTTTGCATGTGTGACACATAGGCACGAAATAAAATTAGATAAAGTATCAAAATTTCAGATGAAAATTGAGCTTATAATTTAAATAGAGTTTAAGGACTTAGCTCAATTCAATCATGCACATCTCGTGTCTTAATTTCGAAAATCTTGATTCACACAGAGGCTTTGTGAGAATGTCAGCTAATTGATTCTCGGTCGGGATGTATTCGATTGATAATTCCTTCTTTTCAACATGATCCCGGATAAAATGATGTCTCACATCAATGTGTTTAGTTCTTGAATGTAACACGGGATTGTGAGTTATAGCTATGGCACTTGTATTGTCACACAATATGTTGACATTTTCACAATTCACGCCATAATCTTTCAGCTATTGTTTCATCCAAAGAATTTGCGCGCAACAACTCCCAGCAGCTATATATTCAGCTTCGGCTGTACTCGTGGCTATGGAGTTTTGCTTTTTGCTGAACCATGATACCAATCTTCCCCCTAAGAACTGGCATGTCCCTGAGGTACTTTTTCGATCGATTTTACATCCTGCAAAATCTGCATCTGAGAAACCAGTTAGTGTAAAATTACCTTCTTTGGGATACCATAATCCCACATTGACCATTCCTTTTAGGTATCGGATGATTTTCTTGGTAGCAAGAAAATGACTTTCTTTTGGCTTTGACTGGAACCTGACACATACTCCCACTGAATAAGATATATCTGGTCGGCTTGCAGTGAGGTATAGTAATGATCCAATCATTCCTCGATATTTTGTTTCGTCAACGTCCTTGCCTTCATCATCTTTATCCAATCTTAAAGATGTGCTCATCGGTTTCTTAATTGAGGATTTTCCATCTTGACCGAATCTCTTTATAAGATCTTTCGTGTATTTGGCCTGATTGATGAATATTCCTTCATTGAGTTGCTTTACTTGTAAACCAAGAAAGTAGTTCAACTCTCCCATCATGCTCATCTCGAACTTATTCTGCATTAGCTTGGAAAATTTCTCACATAAAGTTTTATTAGTACTACCAAATATAATATCATCGACATAAATTTGTACCAATAAAATGTGATCATTTTCTTGAATTCTAAACAAGGTTTTATCAACAAGGCCTTTTGAAAAACCACAGTTAATTAGGAACGTTGATAGAGTGTCGTACAAAGCTCTCGGTGCTTGTTTTAACCCATATAACACATTCTTTAATCTGTAGACCTTATTAATATCACCTTTTACCTCGAAACCGGGAGGTTGCTCAACATAGACTTCTTCTTCAAGTAAGCCGTTCAAAAATGCACTTTTCACATCCATTTGATAGACAGTGAAATTCTTGTATGCGACATATGCTAGAAATATTCTGATGGCTTCCAGTCTTGCAACGGGTGCAAACGTTTCATTAAAATCTATGCCTTCTTCTTGTGAATATCCTTTTGCCACTAAACGTGCTTTATTTCGTATGACAATTCCATCCTCATTTGCTTTATTCCGAAAGACCCATTTTGTTCCAATTACATTGTAATTTTCAGGTCTTGGAACTAATTCCCATACGTCACTTCTTTTAAATTGATCGAGCTCTTCTTGCATTGCATTTATCCAATCTGGATCACTTAGAGCTTCTTCAATGCTTGTGGGCTCCACCTGAGAAAGAAAACAAGAAAATAAAGTATGTATATTTGAGGACCTTGTTTTTACTCCTTCTCGTGGATCTCCAATCACTAGCTCTGGAGGGTGATTTTTGAGCCATCTCAAGTCAGGTTGTAGGTTGCATGGGCTTTCCACGTTTCCTTGTTCAGTCGGTAAGTTGGAGGTAGACACATTTTGCTCATCAGATTGATCTCCAACTTGTGTTTCAACTTGAGAATTTTGACTTTCCACGTGGGGATCTTCATTGACTTCCACGTGTCCTTCACTATTGCAATCAATGTCCAATTGCTCCATACCCTGTACAGTTTGATCTCTGAAAGATATGTCAGTATCATTAAATGATTTTTCAACTTGACAACTTTCCTGATCATTTTTGTTGCTCTGGGTTTTCTTCTTATGAGCTTCATCAAATGTAACATGAGTTGATTCCTCTACCACCATTGATTTCTTGTTCAATACTCTGAATGCTTTGCTGGTAGATGAATATCCTAAAAATATTCCTTCATCTGCACGCTCATCAAAAGTGTTTAGATATGTTTTACCATTATTGAGAATAAAACATTTGATGCCAAAAGTATGGAAATAATTAAGTTTAGGTTTTCTCCCTTTACATAATTCGTACGGAGTCTTGTTGTAAGACTTGTGTATCAAGCTCCGATTTTGCGTATAGCAAGCGGTGTTTATTGCATCAGCCCAATATCTTTTAGGTAGCTCGCTGACGTAATCATCACTCGTGCGGCTTCTTTTAGCGTTCTATTTCTTCTTTCGGTTACACCATTTTGTTGCGGTGTACGTGCGACAGATAATTGATGTAGAATTCCTTGAGAATTGCAGTAGGCTTTAATTACTTGATTCACGAACTCTGTTCCTCGATCAGTTCGGATTTTTTCAATTTTCAAGTCTTTCTCGTTTTGTAGCAGCTTGAGTAGTTCTGGCAGCTTTTGCTCGACTTCGTTTTTCTTTTTGAGAAATATCGTCCATGTGTACCTGGAAAAATCATCAACAACAACTAGTGTATATTTCTTACCACTTAGACTTGCAGGGTCTACTGGACCGAATAGATCCATGTGTAGTAGACTCAGCGGTCTTGTTGTAGATTCTTGGGCTTTGGATTTGAAAGATGACTTGATTTGCTTTCCTCTTTGGCAAGCATCACATATTTGATCTTTCTTGTAGACAATATCGGGTAGACCTTCAACGAGTTTGTTTCTTGCTAGCTTGTTGATTGTCTTGAAGTTTAGATGATTCAACTTCTTGTGCCATTCCCAACATGTTGCGTGTGTGTTGTTTGCTAGTAGACACACTGATTCTTTTGTTGTCTCCCAATCCACAACATACATATTTTTCTTCCTTATTCCTTCGAGCACAACTTCTCCCGAGGAATTATTCTTCAATTGGCACTTATCTTTGAAGAACTCAACTAGATATCCTTTGTCACAAAATTGATTTGTACTTAACAAGTTGAATTTTAGACCTTCAACAAAGGATACATCTTCGATTTTCAGACCAATTCGAAAAATTGTACCAATTCCTTTTGTTATGCCGTATCGTTCATTTCCACCGAATACGACTTTTGGTCCTTCGATATTTTTAAGATTCACAAGACTAGATTTATTTCCAGTCATGTGTCTAGAACATCCACTATCGAAGTACCAAACTTCCTGCAAACAAATTAAACATTTTTAGGTACCCAACTTGATTTGGGTCCTTGGGTGTTAGTCATTTTTGGTACCCAAATCCGCTTTGTTCTCACTGATCTAAGCTTAGGTGATTGGTAACCATTAAACACATTATAATCATAATTAATTTTTGAAAACAATTTTTGTGCCGGTTTTTGAAAATTGACTCGATTTTTTGGCACGTGGGAGGTATATTGTTTGAGCCTATGATAAGCATTAAATCTGGACTTAGTCCATGGTTTAATATTATCAAACCAATCTTGTCTGGGAGGATAAAATCTCCCTGCCTCAATTCTTGGATTCCTTCCCATTTTCCTATGAGGGCTTTGTGCACTAGACTCATTGGTGTGTTTCCATTTAGGAACAAACTTTTGCCTTTTTGTATACTGTTTAGGTGAAATAATATTTCTTTGGGGCTTCGGCCTAACAGTATTAATTTTGACATTCGTTTGATAACCAATTCCTTGTCTCACTGTGCTTTCTTGACCTTTTACAAATTTTACTACTTGGACTTTATTACTTAAAGTAGTAGTAGAATTGGCCAAGTTCTTGGAGGCTTGAGAACACGATGGAACATAACCGAGTCCGGTTTTATCACTTGAGGGTTTTTGCATATTTACCATTTTGTCCATTATTTTGGATGAATGTGTAAATGTTGCTATAACCTCTCTAAGATTATGTTCTCTCACTTCCCTTGATTTACACTCTTCTTGAAGACAAATAATTTTATCTTTCAAGTCATTCATTTCAAGTAGAGCATTTTGCAATTTCTCATTTATTTGATCTTTTTCGAGAATCAAAAGACAATTGCGCTCTTTGAGTTGAGAATGAGTGTCCATTACGGTTTGACATTCTTTCATGAAGTGAAAGAAGGACTCTCTAGAAAATGAAGAATTTACAGAATCATAAGAGTGAGATGTTACCTCATTTTCTTCACTTCCATTTGCCATAATACACATGTCCTCGTAGGGTGAGTTGTTGGAGATGCTCATGCAAAACATTGCATTGTCATCCTTTGAGGTGTCACTTTCATCACTTGAAGATTCTTCTGACTCACTTATTTCGAGTGGGTCACTAATAAGTGCTTCTCTTCTCTCCTTTGTGAACCTTTTATCTTTGGGCTTGAATTCTTCCTGTTGAGAGTTAGGAACATTTGTATATTGACTTTTACTTACCTTAGGGTGTGGACAACTTGCTGCAAAGTGTCCAGGCTTTCTACAATTGTAGCATAAATTCGAATCTTCCTCAACAATTTCTTTCTTCGAATTCTTTGCTGCGTTCCACGATTTCCCTTGTGGATTTTTCTTGTAGTTGCTTCTCTTCATGAATTTCCTAAATTTTTTGACAAAGAGAGCAAATTGATCATTAGGCAATAATTCAACATTTTGTACTGACCTTGAGGTTGATGGTTGCTCGGCTATAAGTGCATTGTTCTTTTCTTCATGATCTTCCTCTAATCTTGATTTCATCTCAAATTCATAAGCTTTTAGATCACTAAAGAGCTTATCGGTCGATAGGGTTTTTAGATCCCTATGATCTCTCATGGCCGTGACTTTCATGTCCCATGTAGATGGTAGACCACGTAGAATTTTGAGTGAGATTTCTTTTTGATTAATATCTTTTCCAAGATCATTAATCTCTCCTAAGATTTTGGCAAATCTTGTTTCCATGTCGGTAATATTTTCGCCGTTTAGCATTTTGAAATCCTCGAATTTATTTAATGCTATAGTGAGCTTATTATCCTTTTCTTGCTCGTCTCCTTCACCAATTTGAATGAGCGTTTCCCAAACTTCCTTCGCGGATTGACACTTTCGAACTTTTGGAAATATCGTGTCATCGATAGATTTAAACAAAATATCCTTGGCAATATTGTCCAAGTTATTTCTTGTTCTATCTTCACGAGACCATTCCGCTTTCGGTTTTGGAATGTATTGTGGAGTGTCACTTGTTTGTATGGATGAGGTGTTGACTTGCAAAATCTCAATAGGACCACTTGTAACCACTTCCCACATTTCATCATGTAATGCGGATAAATGTACCTGCATGCGAATTTTCCAATCATCAAATTTCTCTAAGGAAAATAATAAGTTTTGGGCAAGAGCCATATCTCTTTTCATCATCTTGATTTTTCGAGATCTGTCTAGCAGTCAAGATTGACTCAAGTAGACAACCGCTCTGATACCAATTATTGGTCCCGATAGGGTGGTGAAAGTCTAGATGGGGGGGGGGGGTGAATAGACTTTCAAGCTTTTTCGAAATAAATAACTCTTTGATAACTTCAACTCTAAGTAACAAGTAAATAGAGTAAGTTTAAACTGCACAGCGGAATAAGTAGTATGTAAAGAGTTATGCCCAATCAATAATTTAAATACGCATGTAAGATAGGTACAGATGATATTTAAAGTGACAGAGATATCTTGAATATATAAAGGAGAGGGTTCACTCAATATATAATAACAATATTCAAGATTGTAAATAAATATCGTATCACGTCGACCGTGTAGCGAATGTTACATGCAACACGTCAAACTTGCTTAGAAAGATTCAATATTTAGGCTCGAGAAGTTTGAGTCTCATGCATACGTGAAAACACATTAAACCCGAACGATTAAGATTGACTGTGAATAGTAAACGGGTTAGTCGGATAAGATAGATAGATAAAGCAAATTATGTAAGTGCAGTATGTAAATGAGAGAGGAAATTTATAGTGGTTCGGAAGTGACGTAATCTTCCTAGTCCACTTTTCTCCTTTCGCGTCTAGGAGAAATTCACTATTTTCCACACACAGTTACAATAGTGAATAAGCGCTACACAAGCACTTCTTCCGGATGTTTTGCACACAGCTACACCCAACTCCAAGTGTCTCGCACACAGCTACACTTAACTCCGAGTATTTGGCACACAGCTATACTCAACGCCAACTAAGTGTCTTGCACATAGCTACACTTAGCAACTACGAGTGTTTTGCACACAGCTACACTCACTAGAGTATTTTGCACACAGCTATACTCTTTTTACAATTACAAATACAAAGGTAATTGTATCTCTCTCCAACTAGATTTTTGAGACTATTCAGACCAAGTCTCTAAGAATATTTGAGCACTTGCACTTTTAAATTTTCGTGTGTATTGCACTTCTATCTCGTGTCTATCTTGTGCACCTTTTCTTTTTCACCGCTGCTGCACTTGTCTTCAAGTCTTCATGGCTTTTTATAGGCAATCAAATATATCCATTGGAGTGGGATAATTTGATATTTGAAATTTGAATCTTCATAGCCTGATATTGTTGACAATAGTAGGTCTTCAATTTTGATTTGATTGTCAACTTGCCTGACAAATAATAATTTATCACAACTTGATTTTCTAGTTGTTTCTTAAAATATTATTTTTCTTGTTATTTTGAATATCCAACGTAGCTTTGAAATAAATTCATCTGATGGAATTTATTTCTAGGATAAGTTTTTATATTCATGTCTTCATAAATATTTTTCCGTTCTGATCAAATGTCTTTCAGGCAATTTTGGATTCTTGTAGCATGTGGGTAGACTTAGAATAAATTCCTTCGAATTTACCCAATTTCTGATCATCTTGCTTCTTTGCCACATTGTGCTCCTTTGACTTGAACATCGTGCTTCTTTGACTTGAACATTGTGCTTTTCTGATTTGGTCACATTGTGCTCCTTTGGACACATCGTGCTTGTTCACATTGTGCTCCTTTTGATCATTGTGCTCCTTAGCACACATTGTGCTTTTCAGCATCGTGCTCTTTTTAATACATTGTGCTCTTTTGGTAGCATTGTGCTTGTCCGAAAACTTGACTTGTAAAAATAAGTCCTTGGGGGAAATCGATCTCGGGTGTGATCGTTTTGAGTAAGGACTTTTACCATTTCGCCGTTAGGCTCATCCAGTCATTCTTTGCAATGCCATTCCTTTATGCTTCTTTCTCGGACGAATACTCGTAGGACCAAAATTAATTTCTCAAATTAATTTTGTTCTTCCTATGGTAGATTCCTTTTGACTCGATATTCTGATTTATGATGCCTGTACTCAAAGACCTAAAAACTAAGGGGATCTAAAGTACATTTGGCTCATCAAAACTTACAAAAAATATTCCTATCAGATATTATTATTGATGATTGGTGGGATGATTCCATGGGTGATCTTGATGATGAGAGGTTCTTGATAATTATGGTGTTCTAGACGATTATATGACGTTCTTGATAATTATATGGTGTTCTTGATGTTCTTAATGATTATATGAGGTTCTTGATAGTTATATGATATTCCTACCGAATCTTGATTTTGGAAGATGAATTGTGTTCTTGTGATTTAAAAATAATTAGAACCCTAGGTTATATCGTGGAATTCGTATGGTATTATTCTTGGTATATTGGGTGGGAATTAGCATGATTGGGTGTTGATTATGTTTAGAAAAGCATGATAGTTTATGTGCCATATGTTTCTTGATTTTGATCCGTTAATTGTCTACGTGTGTTATCAATTGCGTTTGAAAGTGGCTAAGCATGGTTTCGGGTTCCACAAAGGTTTCCGGTGTGTTTTTGGTGAAAAAGAGTCAGTGGGGGTAGGGGACCCGCCACTTACCCGCGGCCTATTTGGGCAACGCCGGCAGCGGGCAGCCGGCGGGCGGGCAGCTGCCCGCTGGGCACCCACTGCCCGGAACAGTGCCGCCGGCGGGTGACCCCTCACCCACCGGCTACCCGCTGGTTTGTACCCCACCTTGGGATTTTGGCTTCCCTGTTTGATGTTCGCCCGACCCCCGTGGTGTCCCAACGGACTCCGTCCATCGTGCCTATGTCTAGTTTGATATTTCGGGTACCGTTCGTAGGCTGTGTGAGTCTTATATATTGCATGCTAGTTGAATCGGTATCCCGTTGACCTAGGTGAAAGAAGCATGAACCCCTTAGGATCATTCTTAGTATGTGAAGGATCACGCATAGGTTTTGTTATACGTTTTCTCCCCCTTCCCAATGTGTTAATGTGGGTTGCATGTGCTTGCTATGAATTATGTGTGCATGTTACCCCAATTCAGTTGCGATCGGATTGGTTATTCTTGAGCTGCGGTTCAGAAGCTGGCTGCGGTCAGATTTACACTCTTGGGCTGCGGTCCACTGTTTGGTTGCGATCAAACGTTTCTACATGAGCTGCGGTTCATATTTCCTGGCTGCGGTCAGATGACATACTCTTGGGCTGCGGTCCACTATTTGGTTGCGATCAAACTATGATGAGTTGCGGTTCATCGATCGGTTGCGATCGACCCCTCCGTGTTGCGATACAGGGCAGGGTGCTTCGGGGCCGTGTCAGAGCTATATGCGCTGACCCTCATGTATGGGCATGCGATTGGTCCTGTGGCGCCAACAAAGTGTGCTATGTGATGAAGTATGGATGAGTTGTTGTTATGAGTATCTTGGGGATGAGACTATGAGATTTATACTTGGGATCGTATATGTTGGGTTATGATTATTAATTGTGCTTATCTTATCTGTCTTACCTGTTGTAAACTGTATATGCTTGGTATAACTGCTGTCTGTGCTTAGCTCTATCTGTTGAGTTTATCCCTGTTTTAAAAGCTAGAGTTCGTAGGATATATCTTCATGTTCAAAATGGTTTTCGTATATCTATATATATATCTATATGTATTGTATTTCAACGCGTTGGAGTGGGTTACCAGCATCTCTCGCTGAACAGATATATTTGGCTTTCAGGCACAGACGAGTAGATCACTGGAGCGCGCTAGAAGCTTGGGGCATAGCTTAGATAGTTTTCCCTTTCGGCCTGCGTGCCATGATTTAGTATTGATACTGATTGAGGTTTTAGAATTTAGCCTGTGCACCCGAGTTCTCTAGCTCGGGTGTGGCATAGCACCCCGTACTCTTTGTATCGTATTTTGGGATTTAATGAGATTCTATCTTTATTATATAAGTTTTAAAAGTCTTGAAAATCTGGGGTGTTACACTGCGGGTGGGCGGCGGGTTGGACCTTTACCCGTCGTTCTGCCCGCGGGTACGTATACCTGCACAAATAATCCCTTCGGGGATTTTAAACTCCAAGATCAAATTCATGTCCAAAACATGCCACATCTCACCCAATACAACAAAGTGACTTGATTCAAAGGAAATGCCAAGCAATGGCACAAATGAATCCTAAACACAAGCTCTAGATATGCATTTTTACAAGACAATGCATAAACACTCACATTTCATAGCAAAAACACATGTAGAATCCAAGAAATCACATATAGGTAAGCAAAATAGATTTTGTAGAGCATGGGTTACCTCTTGTAGACTAAAGACTTCACTTTACACCTCAACAAGCTCCTCTCAAGGCTCACCTTCCAAACCCACTTCAAGAACATACCAAAAGATCATAAAGATCCTATCTTTAAGAAAAGACACCTTAGATAAAACCAAAAACACAAGATGAACCTAGATTTTACCCTCCTAGATGCCCAAATATGTGAAAGGTTGAATCTTGGAAGCAACTCTTGAAGTTTTGGCAAGGCTCCAACTTGGCTTGGAAGAAAAGCTATCTACCTTTTTAGAGAGAAGGTGGAGCTAGATTTTTAGAAAGTGTAAGGAAAGAATGAAGATGGTCTACTAGGTTAGGTTACAATACTAACACCAAGTGAAAGGTCAAGAATACCCTTACTAACATAAGGAAGTGTAAGGAACAAGGGAACTCCTTACAAAGCTTAAGGTACAACTTTGATTTTGGGGTTGACTAGTCAATTACTAGTCCCCAACTATTGAATTTTCAGGATTTTAGGAATTAATTCACCAATGGAAATAGGATTAATTACTCAATTAATCCCTTAATTGAATTTGAATTTCGGGGTGTCACAACAATAATCAACAACTATTAAGGACAAATTAGACTTTTAAAATAAAAATGCAATAAACTATTATCAATAAGCTACTCAAAGTAGCGTATAGTAGTTTCTTCATTTTTAATTTATTGACATCAATAAATTAAAATAAAAAATTGTTTGCCAAACACTCGCTGTTTGACCTAGTTAAACAAGTAAAATTGGTCAAACATATTAAATTTTGACTCATAAGTCATTTTTTTTAATACCCAAAACTAAATATATAGTTATTATCTATCCCAGGTTATTTGTTGCAACTTATTCTCGGTGCTCCATGGCCATAAGTCCATAACTAATTATGGACTTAGTTATAATAAATAGATAGGGATCATAGTATATTGAAGATCCCGAGTGACTTAGATTACTTTTTTATTCATCTAATTAAATAGTTCACACCTTTACTTACAAAGCTTTAATCTGTTATATATATATATATATATATATATATATATATATATATATATATAGAGGGTTGCATTCCAATACAAACCCCCTTAAAATACAAATGTGTGGACATACTCTAGTCACAAGATGTGATTAGATCAATGGACTAGATGAAGGCTGATTACTAACAAACGGATTAACAATTACTGAAGAGAAGGGCAATATAGGGAATGCACAACCCTCTAAAACGGAAGCATATTAATCAGATAAGGAATAGAATTCACTGGTATGCTATGCTACGAACAAGGAAGTTCAAAGTGCGAAGGATTTGAAGACATCCCATCACTGCCACCGGAGATGTGTCACCCCGTAATCCAAATTCAATTAAGGGATTAATTAAGTAATTAATCCTAAACCAACTGGTAATTTAATTCCTTAAATTCCTGAAAATTCAATAGTCGGGGACTAGTAATTGACTAGTCAACCCCAAAGTCAAAGTTGTACCTTGAGCTTTGTAGGGAGTTCCCTTGTCCCCTTACACCTCTTCATGTTAGTAAGGGTATTCTTGACTTTTCACCTTGTGTTAGTATTGTATGCTAACCTAGAAGAACATCCTCATTTCTCTCCTTACACTTTCCAAATTCTAGCTCCACTTTCTCTCTAAAAAGGTAGATAGATTTTCTTCCAAGCCAAGTTGATGCTTTGCCAAAACTTCAAGAGTTGTCTCCAAGATTCTACCTTTCATACATTTGGGCATCTAGGAGGGTAAGATCCATGTTCATCTTGTGTTTTTAGTGTTTCCTTAGGTGTCTTTTCTTAAAGATAGAATCTTTATGATCTTTTGGTGTGCTCTTGAAGTGGGTTTGGAAGGTGAGCTTTGTTAGGAGCTTGGTGAAGTGTTAAGTGAAGATTTTTGTCTACAAGAGGTAACCCATGCTCTACAAAATCTATTTTGCTTACCTATATGATGATTTCTTGGATTCTACATGTGTTTTGCTATGAAATGTGAGTGTTTATGCATTGTCTTGTGAAAATGCATATCTAGAGCTTGTGTTTAGGGTTCTTGTATGCCATTGCTTGGATATTCATTTGATTCAATTCATTTTGTTGTATTTGGTGAAACTTGGCATGTTTTGGACTTGAATTTGAGCTTGGAGTTGAAAATCCCCAAAGGGATTATTTTGTGCAGGTATACATACCCGCGGGCGGAACGGCGGGTAGGCGTCCACCCGTCGCCCACCCGCGGGGTACAAGAGCCTCGTGGGTATGTACCCGCGGGCAGAACCGCGGGTAGGGGCCTACCCGTGGGTCCACCCGCGGGGTACGATGTGTGGTTGGTTGGGGATTTGTTCCCCGTGATTCTTTTGACTCGGTATTTGGTCTTTTGACTTCCCGATGTTCTTTTGTGGAACTATTTGAGTGTCTTCTTGATGTTTTGTATGTCTAGAACTATATGGTAGGGATCCATCTAGGTTTTGGTGTCTTGAATCGTGCTAAGTGTTCAACATTGTGTTTCGTTGAACCGTGATGAGTTTTGTGTGTTCTTCGGAACTATGTTTGGTTTACCCGTTTGATAAGCATACTAGTTCGGTGTTTAAATGCTAGCGTGTGTGTTGTTTGTCCTTTCCTATTGTTGATATGACTTGTGTTATTCATCATTGTTGTTGGACTGTGATCCACTCCTTGATTGAGTATGGTTTCATATCTTCGTTGTGATCCGTTGATTGATTCCTGTTGTGGTGTGATGTCTGTGTGGCTTTACCTGGATTGAACGATTAGTGGTATGGGACACTAGTCACCAAGGTATTGCAGTGGCCATGACGTGATTATGGAGTTGTGACCTTTGTGTAAGGTTCACGTATTTCTTGGGAGGCATGTGTTACCGTGTGTGTGATCGGTACCCTCGTGTACTATGAAATCGATGGTTCTGTTGGAGGGATTGTTGGAGGGGGAACGACGATTCCCAGAGGAATTAGGTTGGACTTGGTGTACAGGGGTCCTGGAGGTAAAGGTTGGAACTAGACATAAGGTTGGGGGTAGCAATAAGGTTGGAACCGGGCATAAGGAAGGCATATCAACTCGTGATGGGTGATGTCACGAGGGCTTGTGTAGCCGTTGTTGTGAGTTCTCTTCTTGTGACGTGTGTAGTCACAAAGGCATGTGTTGCCATCGGGTGAGTCCTTAATCTCTTGTATCATGCATGTCGGGTGTTAATCTATTGTATGATGATAGATTTTGCCTTGAGACTTCTTATGAGTCGTTGTCGTTCCTTGTAGTTTTGGGATGTGATCCCGTGTTCTTGGTGAGAGTGTTAGAGTCTTGTAATGACTATTACTCTTGGCTTTGAACTTATATGTGTGTATTCCGTCTCGAAAATGGCTTTACGAACCTATATCTTATCTATGTATGATATTTCACATGTATTGGTGGGTTACCAGCATTATTCGCTGACCGGGCATCGTCCCATGTTTTATATGTTTCTTTCAGGTGATGCTTAGACGAGTGCGTGGTTTAGTGCCGGCTAGTGTAGCTCCTCCCTTATGTGTTGTGGCCTGTGAGCCAATTTAGACTTAATACTTTGTTATGTTGGTTTTAGATTTTGAACAATGCAGATGTTAGCCTGTGCGTTCACCTCTGGGTGAGCGTGGCATAGCACCCCGTTTCTTCCAGTTTATATATTTCCTCTTTCAGTCTTCTGCTGTGTTTGATGTTTTGGTTTAGATATCTGCATGTTTAAGGCTTTAAATAGCATAGAATTTAGGGGGTGTTATAGGAAACCTCTGTACGAACAGACAAAATTACGATGCCATACCGGCCGAAAATAAAAGCAATTACGAACGGACAAAATTACGATCGACCATGGGCGACAGAACAGACCCCATTCAATACGACGCCATACCGGATTCCAAGGAGGCTTGGAACCCAGGTACGTACACCGTATATCATTTCTAGTTTCAGTGGTAAAGCACAGTGTGTGTTCTTAATTATTTACCGAGTAAAAATAAAAGCATATTTGAATAGGGCCATGCTCAAGATTGAATTTTTTGGGCGAACTCTGTTTATAATTATCCAAAATTAGCAACTATGGAGTAGGTTTAACGTTAGGCACGGTGGTGGGACGGCCAGGCCATAAGAGTGCACACGTATGTAGCCGCCCATACACCCACAAAAGTTCTGCTGAATGGATTGCTAATTAATGGGTGTTATAATAAATGATAATCCGCATGTTGACGCAATCGTATGGTAGGCAGATGAATTTTGTGAATTGAAATTTGGGGAAAAACAAGACGGGGACAGCATGATGTGGTGAGGTCTGCACGACCGTATCTGGTCTACGTGATGCACACAGAACTAGGTTAGAATGCACACATGAGGCCATAGTTTGGACACAAGTGCTTACACATATTTTTTTCTTATACTGTACATAGTATTAACAGTGCTGACATTGGCATACAAGTGTTCTATTATTTGACCAAAAATTCCATTTCTGATTTATAGAAGCACAACACAATGGAGACGAAGCAACGGAGTGCAACATGGTTGTATTACCCGATGGAACGAAGCAGTGGTTACCTAACTGCAAAAGCGAAAATACCCCATACGTTGGGCAAGAATTTGCATCACTAGAAAACGGAGTAGACTTTTATGGGGCATACACAACCATAGCCGGATTCGATATCCGACACGGGACGAAGCGAAGGAACAGGGAAGGGGCAGTTCACATAAAATATATTTTATGCTCACGGGAAGGATACAAGCCAAAAAAAAAAAAAATGAGTAGCAGCGACAAAGGAACCACCACCTCACTGAAGAAAAGGCGTCGGCTATCAACTCGTGTTGGTTGTAACGCCCGAATCGGGTTCACAAGGCGCAAAAGCGGTAGCTACAAAATCCATGCACTTGAGCTATGGCACACACACTGCCTATGCACTGACATTGGGAGGTCATTTCTTAAAATAAATAGGAAGCTAGATATTGGACACAAAATATTCGTAGCAAACTGTGCAAGGGCAAACATTGGTTCCACAAAATCATGGAGGCTATACAAGGAAATGGTTGGAAGTTTTTCAGATATATGAGCAACATCCACCGATTTCTGCAATTTTAGAAGGGACTTGTTGGCATATATTGCTGGAGCAGATGCACAGATGGTAGTAGAAGACATGTACAAAGACAGGGAGCTATGCAGGTTTTTTTGGACAGACACGATATCCAGGAAGAATGTTGCATGTTTTGGCGATGTGATGTCATTCGACGCAACCTACAGCACAAATAGGTACATATCACAACGATTAAAATAATTTAATTTAATAAAAATGTTTGTGTGCATGCCCGCTTAAGACTATATGCGCATGTCATTTATTTTTCTTTAACAATGGGGGTGGGAGTGGCCGAACCTGTCGTTATGGAGCCAAAATAGGGTGGGTGCACGGCTATGCAGGTCTGTGTGCATGGGGATCTATACAGCTGAATTGCATGCGACTGACTTACAATTAAAATGAATATCCACTGGACTAGAGCATGGTAGTCGGCGATATACAGTTTGCATGGGTAATAAGCATGAGGTTCTTTTGATAACACTAAATAGGGGTGCTTGGAAATAAATGTTAAACTGGGTAAAGGGTGCAGTGTGCACTCGTATGAATCCCTGTGTGCATGGCAGTACTACCGTGGTTTCAAACAACCATTGCTAACTACGGTGGGAATAAACAATTTTGTAACTGTTTTACGTATTTCTGCTTGCAAAGTTGTTATTACTATTATATGTGTGTGCACTAATTACTTTACAACATAAACCATGCAGATACAAGCTCGTATTTGTACCGTTTACAGGAGTCGACAACCATAAACGGAGCATTACATTTGGGGCAAGCCTCATTGCAAGAGAGGACGTGGAGTCGTACGAGTGGCTATTAATAAACTTCAAAAACGCTATGGGCTATACACCAAGATGTGTTATTACAGATCAAGACCCTGCATTAAAGGTCGCAATACCTAACATTATGCCGGAAACAAGGCACCGATTCTGTATGTGGCACATTATGGAAAAAGTGGGGGACTAGGTAGGAAATGCACTAGAAAAAAACATGGAGTTTAGGAAGGCATTGAACAATACAGTACGGGATGAAACTTTAAGTGCAACTGCATTCGAATTGAAATGGGCAGAGGTAATGCAGGAGTACAACCTTGTCCAACACCGGTGGTCCGATCAAATGTACAAAGCCCGTGCATCATGGATACCTACATATTTCCAAGATATATTCATGGGCGGACTTCTCAAAACAACATCATTGTCAGAATCAGAGAACAGTTATTTTGGCAAATTCACCAATCACTACAACAGCTTGGTAGAGTTCATAATGCAATACAACCGCGCCATCGGAGAACAGAGGTATAAACAAAAATAGCTGAACGCAGAGGGCGAAAGTTCATTCCCTGAAACCAAAACCCCATTGGCCATGGAACACCAAGCTGCTGCAATGTACACCAAAAACATATTCTACGACTTCTAGGAAGAAATATGGGAAGGAAGCTTCACATGCAAAATCACCTGCAAGACAAATGACGATGGGGGTTCCAAGTACACTGTTCATGACAACGGGGAAAAAATATTTGAGTTAACGCACGAAGAATCTACTAAAAGAACAAATGCAATTATAACAAATTCAACAGAGTAGGACTATTATGTAAGCGTGTGTTGGCCGTGTTCAAGAACGAAGGCGTGGAAGAAATACCAGGATGCTATATTGTTCCCCGTTGGACTTAGATTGCGTGTGCACAACCAATGTACAATGTTGTGTGGAAAGCATGCAGTACTACACATGGTGGGAATGAATTACGAACAATTGCCAACCAACTTTGGAATGAATTCTACAACTGCATGGGATTGGCTAATGGATGCCCAAACGAAATGGATATAATGTTATCAACAATGCAAGAACTTAAAGGGAGGTTACAAAGCGCCAGACAACAAACCAAAGCAAGCACCACCCCACAATCAGTGATTGAATCAATACTAAATGCCACTGCACCTGCCGAGATCCAAATCAAACCACCAAGCGTTGCAAAAAACAAAGGTAGTGGGAAAAGATTAAAGAGCAACAAAGAGAAAGCAACTGAAAAAAAGAAGAAAAAGGTGAGGACATGCGCTACCTGTGACCGGCCGGGCACGACAGCAGGAATTGTCCAGAAAGAAAAGCCCGTCATGGTTTACATCACTATGAATACTAGCTCATTTTGAATTTCAATTAAATACTTGTCAAAGTTTAGATTTTTACCCATTCTTGGTAGTTAGTTTGTTCAGCTATGCACATTGTCTACCATCCTTGCGCAGGGACACATATTTTATTAATAACCATGTATGGTAATAGACAACTACTTTATTTGTTTTTCTATGCACACCATCTAATATCAATGTGCACACCCAGTTTAGTCAAGTAGGCAAGACTCGCAGCTATGCACACCGTCTACCATCATTGCGCACACACCCAGTTTAGTCAAAATAACTAAGACTCGCAGCTATGCACACCGTCTACCATCGTTGCGTACACAGAGTTTTCATTAAATTGGCCTTAAACGCTAACCGCCACCTAGTTACTTGTTCCAGCTACGCACACTATTTACCATCACTGTGCACACACCGATGTTAGTAGTTGTCATATACGTTACTAACGAACTACTCACTCCTGTGAAACTCATTAAGTTTAAACCTTGTTTGAAATGTATTGTGGTGTGAACGCACAGTATTTAACGCGAATGTGCAACCACGGAATTAACAATAACCGCACACAATCAAATTAAACTACCCTAATTTAAAGTGTACCCATGGAAACTAATTTATTTCATTTACATATAAAACTACCCATGGAAACTAATTTACTTCATTTAGATATTAAACTACCATGATTTAAACAAACCAGCTACCAGTGAAGCATGCAATTTTATGAATTACAAGGATGAATACATGCACACGGATGAGACCCACTGTGCACACCCCTGTACACTTACAACCTGCACGAGCGAAAAAAAATTACCAAAATACCATTAAAATAAACATAATAATATCCATGAGTAAAATGCATCTACTAGTTTCGGCATGCACAAACCGTAATTAAAATTCACAAATAAGATCACCATTTAAAATAATAACACCAACATGCCTAAAAACTGCAAAAAGGATGCCAAAATCTAAACACCAAAAACTACGAACTAAAACTCCATACACCCCGCATAGCAACGAACACTGTAGAGCCCCTGAGAAAGACTTCACGGAGTGATACGCCCTGGAGATATTCTGCCACTTATGTAAATTGAATTCAGAGGTTGTAAGTTTCTTCATGTATCGCAACCTCAGCTTCTTGAGCTAGGCAGTGTTACCTTTGGTAAGCCCACATCTCCATCTGGAGATTCCCTGTCCTAAATAACTCTCCATATGACGCATAACATACACACCACAGTCAATCTTGTTCTTGCCATCACGCCAACTCATCTGCATGTGCTTCGCATCCAAAAGTGCACACATCGTAGACCTCGACGGATCAATGCATTTAAAGAACTCCAAAAGCATGAGCAACTACAGCAAAATTCCAAGGGCCGAATGAATACCAAAAAAAAAAAAAAAAAAAAAAAAAAAAAAGACAAAGAACAAAAAGTTTAACAAGTAAAGCCCGGTCACAACAAAAACCCTACCAATTCATCCAGACAATCGCCAAACTTCAACTGCTTGTTGGACTGAAGCGTCGAATGGTCAATAATCTCATACCGGATATTACAGAAATCAATGCAAAGAAGAAAGTAGTGGCCCTGGCGTAGGATGGGGAACATAAACTGCAGACAACAACCATGAATAGGTGAAGACATATAATGACTACAAGCAAAGCATCCCACACCAAAAAGTAAACACACTTCTAAGATATGTGCACAAAAGGCAGTCATTGGGTGCACGACAGAGCTACCAATAGGGGCTTGGAATAGTATACGGACAATAGTAGGCACCACAAGTGAGTTTTCCATTTTCAAATGCTAAGCTATATCATAAACGAGTACAAACCCAACATAATGTCATAAACTGACCCAACATATTGTAATGCCTTCGAAATTGGAATCGAAAATAATGAAAAAACTAGTGTACAAAATTGTACGACTCCATTTAATCATTGGCTACACACAAGAGTAACGTACTGCACACAGACTAACACCGATGGCAGATCAACAACTAAAAAAAAAACAGAAAATCATACATACCATGTCAACTTTATTAATATACTGGTAATGCGTCATCTCAAACTCCCCGTAGAGACTGGCCTTAAACATAGCAATCCGCTTATCCAGATCAAGAGAGGTATCCACAACCGTACGAAGCTTCAAGAACAATGAAATATGCAAAATCAAAACACATAAACACAAATAAATACCGTATCATAAGGGTAAGGAGTAGAAACAAACCGTGGAAAGAGTGGATGCAAAGAAACGGGAAGGGGCAGAAGGGGCCCTATACCGCTCTCGACAATTCCAAAGACATGCCCACGCATCTACCACGACAACCTCAACTAACGACTCGGGTGCAAGCGACATAGAACTAACCATACGAAACAGAATATGGATATCAAAAAATAGATTCAGAAACTACATGTTCGCATCTGCAGCACACAACAACCAGTTGCAAATCACCGCCTCATCAGGGTTGTCCAAGTCGGGCAAAGCCATAGAGCTCGTGGAATCGGATGCGTCGATATCTAGGCGCGACACCCCCGGAGGAACACCAATCGGTGCCCGAGTAAACCCCCGACAAGGTTTCAAAGGTGCTTGACACACAGGGCCGGCAGACCGACACCCAATGGCCTCCCCTACAGGTATTGATGGCTGCACAAAGAAATAAGATAATTAAACAACACCAAAAAACACACGAAGCGTGGGATATCGCGCGAAATGGTCATACACACCACAGTCAATTCATGTGCACACCGCATAAACACAAAATCAGCACATACCAGACCATGTTGAACCGGCGTAGCCATCGTAGATTCACCGCGTGCAGGAACAATGCAATCCCCAGCTTGTACTGCAGCACCCCCACCCTACGGAAGATAAAAATGAAACAACACCACATTTCAACAAGTAAATAGATTAAATAAAGGCCACACGCATTGTGCACACACGTTAATACTAGTATGCTCACATGGCCGGAAGAATCCACATGTTTGCAAACACCAATTGAAACATACTCCTAACTAACTACGCAGAACACATTATACGTACCACCCACGCAGACACAGGTGTATCGACCGGATGAGAAGCACGCGTAGGTTCAACAGTTGTCGTCGGCCGAACACCATCAGAACCATCCCCAGGCTCACCACCATTTGAAACACCCCCACCAGAAACCACACCATCCACAACCCTACCCAAGACATCGCCACCACATACATTACCATGACCACCCTATCGGGCCAAAAAAAAAAACCATGACAACAATGAGCGTAAAAAGGCAAAAGAAAACCAAAAAAACAAATCGAAACCCACATAATGAAACCACTAAGGCGAATGCACACAAGAATAATGCACAAGTGCATGTGATCTGGCCAAACAACCTTATAAAACAAATGAAATCAAATTTGGCAAACTAACCACCACATCAGAATAAAGAATGCCAGTATTTGCCGGGATCAAGTCCCGCAACATAGCCTCAATATCAACCCAACCATGATCTGCTATATCCTGCGTAATACCCAAACTGAAGGACGGCATATCATCAAACCCAGCATCACGCTGATTTGCAGCGACCACTCGGAGCGACTTGGTGGCATCAAACACAGCTCGAAGCACATCACCACTGAAAGCACCATCCGACCCTTGTTTCGCCAACTCTAAAACCTCCCTCGCTATCTTCGTTGTTGTTTGAATTACAACATCACCAAATGTCTAACCCAACAAAAAAGACGACAACAAAAACGAATAAGTGCGGTCAAAAAGCCAAAAGACACGTTGAATGATAGGTGCACCCACAGCACAAGACCTGCGCACACTTCAAAACATAAACATAAGTAATCCAACAACAACAAAAAAACCACATACCCTGGGCCCATACTCAACACGCGGGATATTGTCGCCTTCATCCCCCCCACCACAAACCTGAACTGGGGGCTTAATGCCACCAAGGCCAAACCCTCCACTCCGAATCTCAAAGAACTCACGCTGACGTAGTAAGGGTGACGACCACCCACGAAGAGCAGGTATAGATCGAGGGACAACACGGGCACCATGCACAACCCGATCTACATAAAGCAACTAGAAAAAAACCAAAAATTAAATACATGATAAAATATTACAATATTAGTTAGAACGAATAAAAAAACACACAGAACACGAGAACAGAATAGCAACAATACCGTAATGAACTCAGCCGGCCCAAGAAAAAACTTATGCCGACCAGAATGCCACGCAGCCTGCGTCTCAACTAAAGTGTCGACCACAAGCTTGCACCAGTCTAGATCATGCACACTCGACACATCTTCAAAATGATGAAATACATCTGGTTCGAGTGACCATTACACATGCAACAAACCAGGGACGGCAAGACTAACACAAGGAAATGACGCGTAAACCAGAGTCCACCATCGACGACACCCACCATCCTCTAACTAATCTCCGCTGCAGTGACCCTGTGCTTCCGCTTCTGAAATAGACCCCTCCAATGTTTGAGGGTGTTGCTAACCTTAAGCTTATCTCGTAGAACCATCTTAACATGACCACGTGGAAATCCCAAAATCAACTCGACATCACTCTCATCTACAACCAATGATCTCCCACCCCCAAGATCAAATGACCTTGACGACGAATCAAAATTAAACAGCAACCATCGCAAGAGACGCGGTGGAACATCCTCAACGTTGAACTCAAGCAACGCCCCAAACCGGAGCTTCCGAATGTCAGCCTTCTGTTGAAAGCTAAGATCCATCTAGGCGTTTATCAGTAACACAGTTTGTCCCCTCATCTTCGCTCTAGGATACAAAGCATCATCCTCAACGGTCAGCTCATACTCGAGAGCATCCTTCTGCCGTGGCTCTTGATGAAACCCGGAATGTACCACCCTAGGCGGTGGCGACACAAAATCCCTATCGCTATCGGATACTCCAGAAAGACTCGCATCCGATTGTGCACGCTTGGACTTTTTAGCTGCAAAAAGAGCAAACACATAGAAGCATATGACCCACCAACCATTCCAAACAAAAAATCTAATCGACAACAAACAAAACACACGAGCATATGAAGGAACCACAAACCCAAAAAAAAAACACTAAAATTTGCCATATAAACACCAAAATTTGCCTCAACCCTCAAGCAGCAATGCACACATCTACAGGCAGCAGTGCACCCACCAGAATACAAAAAAAAAAAAAAAAAAAAAAAAAAAACGCATAAACATATTTAATTTAAAATCTGCAGGCTGCACAAATCATATTTTATTAATCTCATTCAACACATATAACAAATCAAGAAAATGGATATGTCCAATGGCCTCAAGCTGTGT